>NC_142211.1:8723006-9023006 GCF_049639895.1 Pseudopodoces humilis | reverse complement strand
CATCTGTCTCTCCTCTTGGGAAAATAAAATTTTCATTATCGATTCCATTTCTTCCCAAGTAAATATGTTGGGACCTAAAAATTGGTCTAATTGCTCTGCTGTACTTATAGGATCTTCTAGTAGTCCTTTTAGCTCCTTTTTAAAATCTCTGACTTCTGAGGAAGTCAAAGGGGCATTTACAAATCCCATATTTCCCCCTCCCATTGGGACTTCTCGTAATGGGAATAAACTAGTAGCCTTTCTGTATTGTTTTGGGGAGGAGTCAGGGGAAACCCGCTTTTGAACTAAGCTTGCTGTATTTTGATATGGTACCTCTCCGTTAAGGGAGAAATTCTTCAGGACCGCTGCGTCCGTGGCAGAGGTTGATGGGATGGTGAAGGCAGGGATCCGTCCCGCCGCTGAGTCCTCCAAGGGGGGGCCGTAGGCAGGAACTGTTACCGGAACCACCGGGAGAGCGGAGTCTCTCGGCGGAAACCAAACCGGGGCATGGACAGTCTGCACGTGTCTCCTGGCGGCAGGAGCAGCGGTGCCCAGCGCAGCCGGCACGGACACAGCCACCGGGGCCGGGACGGCCGGGGCAGCTGCGGGAGAAGTGGCCGGGGATGGGACAGCGGGGGTGCCCAGTGCGGGCAAAGGAGCTGGGGCTGGGACAGCCAGGGCAGCTGCGGGAAAAGTGGCCGGGGAGGGGACAGCGGGGGTGCCCAGTGCGGGCAAAGGAGCTGGGGCTGGGACAGCCGGGGCAGCTGCGGGAAAAGTGGCCGGGGATGGGACAGCGGGGGTGCCCAGTGCGGGCAAAGCAGCCGGAGGCGGGGCAGATGGAACCCCCGGCAGGGCCGGCGGGGCGGCCGCGAGCCACGCGGCTGCACCCGGGGCAGGCGGGACCCCCAGTGGGACATCTGCAGCAGGCGGGGGGCAAAGCAGGAGAGGAGGGGGTAACACTTCTAAAGGGTCCCAGCTTTTCTCTTTCCTTTTTTCTTCTTGTTTTGTCTTTGAGATTTCTGATATTTCTAGAATTTTTACTCTCTCAGAGTTTGTGTCCCCCATCCAGCATGCTGCATATTCTTTCTCCTCTGCATTAAACGGTTCTTTTAAATTTACAAACACGTTTAAAGCCTGACAAATCCAAGTTTCAAAAGAACCATATGTAGGCCAGCTAAGGTGGTCAGATCTTACTTCCTTGTTTGCCCATTCGATCATGCAAAAATTAATCATCTTTACTCTATCCTTTTTCCTTGTACTCGGGGTAATATCCCAATTAGCTAACATAAATCCCAAAGGGCTATCTTGGGGTATTTCTTCTAGCAATTTCTTTTTGCCTTTGTTATAAATGCAAAGGCAAATTTGGGTTAAATAAAAGAACAATTTATTATAAAACAATTTTTATAATAAAAATAAACAATGAGGAAAAACCACAATAAAATAAACAGCGCAGCGCTGGGTGGACAGGGGTCTATACCCAAAGGTATAGGTGTTCCCAAATCCACGAAGGAGGGTAGACTGTCCGGGGTTTTTATAGGGATTTTGTGTCCTGAGGCCAAATTCCAGGCAGGCACCATTCACCAAGGGTCCTTGATTGTTGAATGAATTGATTTCCTGGCGTTGGAGAATAGAGTCAAATAGACGTCCGGGCAGAGTCTCCTCATATATAAAGAAGTTCTGAGTGTTCCTTGATTTCATTTTGGTTCAGGCCATCTGGATGGGATGGTTGGATCCGATGGATATCTCGGCTGGACTTTTTCCCTTTGTCTGCCTGATTGCTTCCCCAACAGTGGCCTGCAAGGCGGGGTGTTCAGGTCCGGTGATGAGTATCTCGTCCGAGCTCGTCCCTTTGTCAGCCTGATGGCCCGTGTCCTGCTCATTCTTTTCCGTTGATGGGCGCCGGCTAGGATCGTTATCTCTCGAATGGGAATTCGCGACTAGATCTGGGAAGGACTTGTTGGCCACACTGTACTTTATATTTTATATTATTATAGCTACAAATATATTTATTTAGATCTCTACGAATTTTTATAAGTTCATTTATCACAGTCCCCCGCCTAATAATCCATCACATTAAAAATTCGTGTTATTTTATCCAATTCTACGGGGGAAGGACTATAATTTTCACTCACATTCATTTTCTTCCCAGTCCGTTAACGAATTCCCACAATATTCTTGTGACAGGTTATGTTTATTTTCAAAATTCTTTAAAGCCTTCATTGCGATTTTGTTTTCCTTTTCCTCCTCTAATTTCATTAGTTTAGAGAGGGAAGTAGGTTTCCCTTGTGCCTTCTCAGGATCGATTGGAAGGGTGGCAATCTGCATTCCTTGCACAACAGAGTGAATTAGTCTGATGAAGCAAGGAATTAAGCAGGGAAGGAAAATGATTCTGGCAATTGAACAAACTATGAAGAATACTAGCTTCTTCCACCAAGCCCCTTGCCCGAATATTTGGTCCCACCAGGAGGATTGTAGGATTGAATTCCATTTTTGGACTGGTACATGCGCTACTTTCTTTATTTCAGCAGCCAATCCTTTTATTGTTTCCCCGTAATCGTCTATTTCCATACAACACTCGGATTCGTTTTATCTGCCACACACTCCTCCCTCCTCGGCTAGCAGATAATCGAGAGCTAGTCTGTTTTGATACACAAAAGCTCTCATTTGTGAATGTTGTTTTGCTAGGAGTTCCAGGGCTTCTGAAGTGTGGTTGGAAACTACCTCTACCACCGCTTGCAACCTGATAAGTCTGTTGAGGAGATAAATGGGGGTTCTGTAACCCCAGCTGCCATCATTTGCCCAAGTAGCGGGCCCATAATATTGAATGATTCTTTCGGCAGGCCATTCTTCCTCGTTCCACTTCTGGTTGCCTCCCGCCATTGGTAGTTCCCGTTTTAATTCCCTCCTTTGTCTGTTTAATGTCTCAAAGAGAGGGGCTCCCAATGATTTACTCTCTGTTTTAGGTAGAGTAAAGAAAAAGGGCCGAATTATTCCAAGTGTGCAGGATCCTTTCCACCTTCTAGGTAGCTCGCTGTATGCCTTTTTTCCACATATCCAATATATGCCATCAGGAGCTTCCCAACCCTTGTTCAACTTTGCCGGATCATCCCAATATTCTTTCAGGCCTATTAGCTCATGGAAGGGATTGGCCCCAGAGTTTTTGTACCAGCAAAGTCCAATTATTTCCATCCATTCACAGTTATTTTCCCGGGAGCGACTCCAATAGCCCGCGGGTGGTTCAGGTTGCCAAACTTTTGTTTTGCTGTCAGAATTCACCGTGAGTGTGCTTACACACGGGGTATAGCCTACTAAATCAGTGAATTCTTTTCCTTCTCTGCTAATGCAGACGGTACCGATTATCCTTTGGTCTATAACCCATCCCTCTGGTCTTCATTTTGTTTTTGACATTTTAGAGCCTTCCCATTTTAGGAGTTGCTCTGGGGTGAGTCCCTCTCCCTTCTAAGGCCACCTTTCAGCCGATTTTAAACCGCCACAGATCCAACAGTTAGATAGACCTAATTCTGTGGCTATTTCTTGCATTAGATCTATGAAAAGATTCTGGTTGGGGGCTGGCAATCCCCAATTGCTGTATTGTCTCTCTAATTGCTCATAGTGCTTACTAAGAGAGTTAAGCCTCTCTTGTTCTAGTATCTTTTTCCACTTCTCGCCTCTTTAATTCTAGGGTTAGTTGTTTTATTTTGTTTTCAGGGTCCATCCCTTCCTCATCCCTGGAGAAGCAGAACACTTGATCGAATTGTAAATATACTTGGTCATCATCACTTTTTAACAAATCAAGAATTATCGGTTCATTACTAAAGGAGGCTTTCTCTTTATATTTTAAATTTTTACTTTCTCAATACACTTTCCCCCTTATGGTACACATTTTTAAGTTTGCTTTATTGTAACACAAAGGGTTGATTTTATAATATGCTAAAAGGTGGATTGTCTTTTTCCTCCTATTCAGACAGTTTTGTTACATTGGCTGCAGATTGGAATTGGAGGAAGCATTCCCACTTCTCTCTTATACTTGAAGTGGGTAGCTTTGGTTTTTCTTCTCATAGGAGTCTTAGACTGCCCGTCCTTAAAACTTGCCCCTGAGTGGTAACACTAGACCTCCCCCTTTAATTCACAAAGATTATACTGAGTGCTGTTAGACAAACAACGTTCCGGAGGACAGTTAATTATTCGTCTGGTATCTGTGGCAGTCCGACACTGCTCACACTTCCCCAGGAGACGCTCCCCCGGAGGTACCTCGGGAATCATTCCCTCGGCCAAGCACACGGCTAGACTCAGGACAGTCAGGATTCCCCACCGGTGTATCCCTCTGCCTTGCCCTTCGCCCATATAGAAATATACGGCGGGGATTACCATCTTCTCGGCAGCAAGGATATTCTTCAGGGGCCCTTGTAGTCCTAATGGCGTACCTTCTCTTGAAAGCAGCCCACCGAGACGACTTAATCTTGTCTGTCCTGCACGGTACCTTGACTGTCTTTCGGCACTCGATTTCTAAAGTTTCTGCCTTGGAGTCTAGTTTACCTCTAATCCCCTTTTGAAAAAGCAGGTACCACTCAGGAGAGTCAAGTTCTAAACACCCCGCCAGGGTGACAAGTATTAAGAAACGGCTAGTCAGCTCCTGTTCTTTAGTCATACAATCGGTACACAATCCCTTAGACTTGTACTCTCCCCAACAGTGGGTTACTCAAATTTGTTTACAATAAGCACATTTAAAATGTATAAATGGAAAACAATCACAGTTTGCGTTGATGTAACTTATCTGGTCTGCAGTTCCACGATCTCAGAACAATCATGTACTAATTTCTCTGGAGGTTCACCGAATAGAAACTGAGCAGGATTTTGTGCAGAAGTGGTTTTCAATTCTAAACTGGGTGAGCTGATTAAGATGGCTTCATATTTTAGAAGTCTGGAATCAGTCAGCCACTTCTCTGCTTTTTGCTGCAATATGTTTCTCACATCGTGGGGAGTGTAAACTACCAGGGGAGCCCCAAAAGTTATTTTCTTCGCTTCTCCCACTAACAGAGCCACTGCTACAATTGCTTGTAAACACGTAGGCCAACCCCGACTAACAGGATCTAAGATTTTTGAAAGAAACCCTATAGGCTTCCTTTTGCCTGCCCATTCTTGAGTCAGGACTCCCTGTGCTGTTTGTCCACTCACATCCACAAACAACTGGAATTCTTTATTCGTATCTGGTAGAGTTAGTACGGGGGCAGTCATAAGAACAGTTTTCAATTTCTGGAAATTAGACTCATCCTGTTCAGTCCACTTCAGCCTGTCAGTGTTTAATCTTTCATACAAAAACTTCACTTTTTCACTGAAACCCTCAATCCACTGCCTGCAATATCCCAAGAGCCTTAGAATTTGTCTAATTTGCCTCTTTGTTTTTGGTGCAGGCAATGCAAGGATGCCTGCTACCCTCTCTGGGTCCAATTTTTTTTCCCTTGAGATATCCAATGTCCGAGGTATTTTATTTCAGGCTCTGTGAATTGCAGCTTGGATTTTAAGACTTTCAAACCCTTCTTTCCTAGAAAGTTCAACAAGGCAATAGTGCTTTTTCTCACGCTCTCCTCAGTCGGTCCAGCTATTAGCAAGTCATCTACATACTGCAAAAGCTTTGTCCCGTCCTCAAGAACAAATTGGGTTAACAGTTGTTCTAAAGCTTGCCCGAAAAGGTTCGGAGACTCCACGAACCCCTGGGGGAGGACCGTCCACCTTAGCTGTTGCTTTCGGTTTGTATCTGGGTCCTCCCACTGAAATGCAAAATAATCTCTACTCCTTTCATCCAGAGGGCAAGTCCAAAAAGCATCTTTCAAATCAATCACACTGTACCACACATCTTCTGGTGAGAGTCTATTTAGTAAAGTATAGGGGTTGGCTACCACTGGGAATCTAGTCCGGGTCCTAGCGTTTACCGCTCTTAGGTCTTGGACCAATCGGAAACTGCCATCCGTCTTCCTTACAGCCAGGATGGGGGTGTTATGTTGAGACATGCAAGGTTCTAAAGTACCCCCTTTTAGGAGGTCATCAATTACTTGTTTCAACCCCCTTCTCTCCTCCATCGGGATGGGATATTGTTTAACCCTTATAGGGTCTTCAGAGTTCTCGATTTCTATTTTGATAGGTTTGATATCTAGCTTTCCTACCTCTCTCTTTGAATGCCATACTTCAGGGTTTATTTTCTCTTCATCTTTAGGAGTGAACTTAAATATTTTCACCACCAATTCAGAATTTTTAATCATGATATTAATTCTTAAAGCGACAATCATGTCCCTTCCTAGCAAATTGTAATCTGCTTCTTCCACTAATAGTAAATTCTCTAAGCAAATTTTATTTTCAGATTCTATTTCCACATCTTTTATTACAGGCACTTCAAAGGGGTCTCCCTTTGCACCGATTACAAAAACTTTTTCTCTGCTAGCCACACATCCGTATGGCAATTTCTGCAGGGTACTTCTCTCTGCCCCAGTATCCACAAGAAAGCTTACCTCCTGTCGTTGGGGGCCCACTTTTAATTTTATCAAGGGCTCCTTGGATGTTCCGGTCCCCAAATTAAAGAGCCCCTGACACCCCTAATCTTCTTGAAAAATTTTCTCGTCTTTTATTCTTTGTTTACAATTCCGCTAAACGTGTCCTACCTTTTTACAGTAGTAGCATTCAGGGGGTTCTCTCCGTGGGGCCGGGGCTGCCCGGTGAGAACCTCGACCTTTTCCGGGTAGTGTTTTAAACTTACCCTGTATCTGCTCTTGTTTCTGGACCTCTTTCACTGCAGTTACTAAAACCTTAGCTTGCAATTTCTGCTTCTCATCTTCTCTCCTCATGTATACTTTTTGAGCTTCCCTTAGGAGCTCCTGGAGGCTTTTATCTTGCCACCCCTCGATCTTTTCTAATTTTCTCCTAATGTCTTCCCAAGATTTAGCAACGAATTGTGTTTTTAACAGAACCTCCCCCACAGGAGAGTTCGGGTCAGTCCCAGAGTAAATCTGTAAACTTCGCCGTAATCTCTCGATCCATTCAGTGGGTGGTTCCTCTTTCCCTTGACACTCTCCAAAAACTTTGCTAATATTCTGGCCTCTAGGGACCGCTTCTCTTATACCTTGTACAATTATGCTCCTTAAATCCATCATGTTCCGTCTGCCTTCCTCCGTCTGTGCATTCCAGCTCGGGCTTACGCTAGGCCATTTCTGGTTACCTGGCGTCCCCTGTGGATTGCGTCTGTCCCAGTCCCTGATACCAGCTTGTTTAATCATTTCTCTTTCC
Organism: Pseudopodoces humilis; assembly: GCF_049639895.1. Lineage (NCBI taxonomy): Eukaryota > Metazoa > Chordata > Aves > Passeriformes > Paridae > Pseudopodoces > Pseudopodoces humilis. The sequence continues at coordinate 9,015,752 of NC_142211.1, read as the reverse complement.
TCCTGATTAAACAATGATCTTAGGATTGCCATAAGATCGTCAAAGGTATAAATACTACTCCCTAAAAATTCGTCTAACCTCTCAGCCACACCAAAAGGATCATCCAACAACCGCCCCATCTCTTTCTTAAATGCCCTTACATCTCCAGAGTTAAGGGGTACATTCACAAAACCGATCATTCCCGGGGCCGTTGGTACTTCCCTAAGAGGGAGCAACCGGTGCCCTTCTTCACTCTCTCCCCATTCATTATCCACCATTCTCGCTCTCAAACGGGTTCTACTTGCGGGAGGGGAGTTGGTGATTGTGGGTTGCCTCCCCGTTATCAATTGTGGGAACTCCGCCGCCAGCCGGTTGACGGGAGGGATCCCCTTCGTTGTATGGGAGGGTCCTGGTTGTGGCGGCCGGACCACCAAGGACGGATAGAGTGATCCCCAGCCTTGTGCAGGAGAAACCTCTGAAGAGGCTACTGTGGCTACGGTGTTTGCAGGCGGGGAAAGGGAAAGGGCTGCCGGCATCACTGCCGGCACCGAGTCTCCCGCTTGAGACCCATGCATCTCAGTGGGTTGGTCTCGGGGGCCCAAAGGTGCTGAAGGCACCACTTGATCTGCAGAGGAAGGCCCAGCCGGTCCATGATATGGGGGTGGTAAGTGGTCGAGGGGTTCCCAGGATTCAGCTCTCGACTCACGTTTTTCTTTTTGTTTCATTGGGAATAGCCCTACTCCGACGTTTACCCAGAGCTTAGCATATTCCTCCTCCTCAGGATCTGAGGGGACCTTGTTCTCCACATAGGAGAATAACTTATTACACGTCCATTTTTCAAATGTGCCTAACACTGGCCAAGTGAGATGACTTCTCAACTCCTGTCCTCCCCAAACCACCATACAATAATGTATCAATTTTGCTTTTGATTTCCCCTTCCTCTGGGGACAATCTTCCCAGTGTTTTTAGCATCCACCCCAAGGGACTTTCCAGCGGGATGTCTGGTGATTCCTCCCCCTGATCGGAGGGATTTTTCCCTGTGCTTTTTCTTTGAAGCTTACTCTTTTTCTGCCCCATACTTCGCAAATATATATAATTTCTTACCTGTCTTCGACTTCTCCGTGAGTCGGTATCCGTTTCTGCGTTGTGTGCTAGGAATCAAAATTTTGCCGATACTCACCCTTCAGCGAGCTGAGCTGAGGTCTCTTGTAATCGGTACTTTTGATCCTCTTCCGGACCTCTACCTGGGTCCGTTAACTAAAAGGGTTTACCAGTTCCCGAGCTCGACAGGACGTATCCTTCCCCTTTTCGTTCCTTGCGATCAGTCCCCCAAGACACCCTTTGGCCTCAGGTTTTTACAAGTGCGTGTCGAGAAAAAAAAAGCTTTCACTCTGGATCGCTTCCTTCGCGGCCGGCCAATTCCCTCGCGGGAGGATGGAAACGTGGCCTTGAAGTCCACACTCGCCTCGTGATCAGATCACGTCTCACACACTCGCCCGATCGCCCACTCAACCAGCAGTACTTACAGCTATTTTCCTGCGTGGATGTCTTTGTGCACAACAGACGTTTTACGAGCAAAACAAGCCGCGGCTTCCTGAAGGCTCCGTGCCTTCCCGAGCTCTCTGCTCCGGATCCTTTTCCTTTTTATTGTGGTTTTATCTCAGCCTAAATTTGGTTCGGACGTCGGAACGAGCTACGGGGGTTCTCAACTCACCAGGCCGCCAAAATCAGCAGGGGTACCCGTCCTGGGCAGTGAGATTCCCCGCAGTTTCTCCGATCCGAGTCACAGCACCAATCTGTTATAAATGCAATGGCAAAATAGGGTTAATATAAAAAGCGATTTATTATAAAACAATTTCAATCACAAACAACGAGAGAAAAAAACCACAATAAAATAAATCAGCGCAGCGCTGGGTGGACAGGGAGACGTCTATACCCAGAGGTACAGATTTACCCAAATCCACGAAGTAGGCACTGCAGTCCGGGGTTCTTATAGGGGTTTTCGCATCCTGGGGCAAAATCCGGAGTAAGCACCGTCCAACAAAAGAGTTTGAATAGACTTCCCGGATTCGTTGAGCTGAGTCAATGGTTGGTGGAGCAGAGTCCTTTCACATGTGAGAGGCTCTGAGTGCCCTCCGATTGCATTTCCCGGAATGGAGTGGCCAGTTTGGGTGCGGAGGAGATGGATATCTCGACGGAGCCACTCTCATTGTCTGGTTTGATTGCTTGTGTCCTGCTTTTTATTTTGTGTTGATAAGCGTTGCTGCCGGTCGTTACTGCCCGACTCGGGAAGGTATCTCTGGATTATTTTACATTTTGCATCTTTACAGTATTACAAATATGACATATAATTCTTTATTCTCTTTCACGAATTTTTATCCAATGTTATATTTATCACAGGTCACAACCAGCCAGTTCCCACAGCCTCACCCTGGCCTTTTGGATCAGCTGAGCCATCAGCTCTTGTGGCTTAGTGATGGTTTTGGATTGTTGGTGGGAGAGGAAGACCCACTCTGTTGTAGTAAAGTTGTTAGAATGTTGTTAAATTAGTTTATGTTAGTAGTTGATAGCTTGAAATGTATCTTTTCCCTCTTTTAGTTGCAATTTCCCCTCCCCCGTCTCTTTTCGTCCCAGCTCTTATCGGGAGCCAGGTTACCATGGTTACCAAAGTTTTTTCTCCTCATCTCTGCAGCAAGAAGCCGGATAGAGTAAAGAAAAAACCCTTCTGGCATTTCCAGATGCTTGGAGTCACTTTAGCCTGGAAAGCATGGGGGTGATAGCAGAGAGACCCTTCTCTCCCGCATGACAACTTTTAACTCTATTTTTTCCTGTCCCAGAATGCCTCTGAGCTACGGAAGCCGAGAGGGTATTCGCGCCTTCCCTTTCTTTCCCTCCTGCGTTGCCAGGAAACCATGCCCCCCCCTCTCTCCCCCTCTGCCCCTCTGTGGACAATCCTCCTACACTTTGTAAGCATTTGAAGAAGTTGGTGTCTGTTATTTCCTTATCTTGGTGTATGTAAACTTGATTTGTAGCAAGTTTGTAAATGTAGTAGCTGAGAAAAATAATTGGTTCTCTCTCTTATGTTCCCTCCCTCCAAGAAACCCTGTTAAAAGAAACCCCCCAGACCCCAAACCCTTGGTCTCTCGCCTTCTGGATTCCCCTTCACAGAAAGAAACTGTGGAATGCAACCCAGGGAGAGATTCCACCCCTTATTTCTTTGCTCGCTCAATAGACTTGAATTTCTGAAGTAACTCAGAGGGCCCCAAAATCCAACAATGCTGGCTCAAAACCAGAGTGAGGAGAAACCTCATCACTAAGCTAAGCTGGGCCACTCTGGGGGTTCGAGTCAGGTGGCCCCCAAGATGTGGGGCTGGCCTGTCCCTCAATAAAGGGGACAGAAGAACCACGGAAGGTGAGATTCAGACCACCGCTGGGACGACATCTACCCCAGAAGCGACATTCACTCTTTTAAGTGGAAGACGTTTTGGGGGAGAAAAGCAAGAACCCCTAAGCACTGAGGGGCTGCTTTTGAGAGCGAGACAATGGCACGAGCATTCAGAAGACTGAATTCCCCAAAAGGGGGGAAGTGGTGAAGAGGGAGTGGGTGAGAGAAGAGTCCCATCCCAGGTGAAACTTTTGGATGCAGAGCAGTTTGGAGCTGTTGGTGAAACAGCTGCGACAGACAGGTGAGATCACAGAGATGGGTGCAAGACTGTCTGTAACACAAAGGGGGATTTTTAATCAAGTGATTGGCATTTTTCAAATTGAGGAGAAACCGTTTTCTAAGAAATAAGTGAAAAAATTAGTGAATTGGGTTTTTTAAAACTTTTCTCAAGTGTCTCCTGCAGATGTAACTTCTGTTTCCTTTTGGAACAGAGTGGGGACAAAATTGACTGAATCTGTGAATGCTGGAAATAGTTCAGCAGAGAAAGTAATCCATTTGTTTGTTTTAATTAGACTAACCCTAACTGAGAAAGAAGAAAAGGAAAAAAGCTTACCCAATCCTAACCCAAAGTAATCCATTTGTTTGTTTTAATTAGACTAACCCTTACTGAAAAAGAAGAAAAGGAAAAAAGCTTACCCAATCCTAACCCTGATAACCCTGTTTCTTTACCTCAACCCTGTTACCCTAAGCTGGGGGAGTCCTCTCAGCACCCCTGTTCCAGCAGCTCTGGCCAAGCTATTGGAGACCTTTCCCTAAAATCCATCCCAGCTCCCTCTGTGTGATAAATATAGCATTGGATAAAAATTCGTGAAGGAGAATAAAGAATTATATGTTATATTTGTAATACTATAAAGATACAAAATGTAAAATGTGAAAAACGAGGTTCACATAATTTTTATAGAATTTAAAAGTTTAATAAAAAAACAATTAGGAGAGAAAAATAAAGTAAAGTATACAGATACGGCCGGGTGTCTGCATTCAGCTAAGAGAGCACACCTTACTAACAAAGGATTGTCCCTTAAAAACAGAATCCTACTACATATTCATAAATTCTCATACATATTCATACATTCTTCTTAGGATCTTTGGTGTTCTTCTGTTTAGTTTTCTCTTGCCCCCTTCCCAATAGATCGATCTTCTCGGCGCCATTGAGATTTACATTCTCTGATACCAGGAACGCAATAAATTCCTCCCCCAGAGCTCTGGTCACTGCTGTCTTCATCTGGATAAGATAGTTTACAAATGCAGGAGTTCTCTAGCTATTTTCTTCTCAGTCTTTGGGTTATACAAACAAAGACAGTTTTTATTTTAATACTATGCCATAACCTAACATATATGTATCATACTACTATTTCTAAATTTCATCAATAACAGAAATAAAGAAAACTATATTAATACAACAAAATTTCTCATTCTTATACACATAACTTTCATCTTAATATTTGCGAAAAGCCAATAACATAAAATGTATCTATAACATAAAATAATCCAGAGATTCCTTCCCGAGTCGGACAATAATGATCTACGGCGACGCTTATCAGCACGAAATAAAGAGCAGGACACAGGCAATCAAACCGGACAATAAGAGTAGCCCAGTCGAGATATCCATCGGCTCCGCACCCAACCTGGACACTCCACCCCAGGAGATGCAATCAGAAGACACTCAGAGCCATTTGCATGTGAAAGGACTCTGCCCCGTCGACCATTGACTCAGCTCGATGGATCCGGGAAGTCTATTCACCCACACATCTAGACTCTTTGTTGGACTGTGCCCATCCCGGGTTTTGCCTCAGGATACAAAAATCCTTATAAAAACCCCGGACCGCAGTCCCTTCCTCGTGGATTTGGGAAAATCTGTACCTCTGGGTGCAGACCCCTATCCACCCGGCGCTGCGCTGATTTATTTTATTGTGGTTTTTCTCCCGTTGCTTGTGTTTGAAATTGTTTTATAATAAATCGCTTTTTATATTAACCCTAATTTGCCATTGCATTTATAACACTCTCCTACCCCTCTTTATAGTCAATATCCCTCTCCTTTTGTTCCTGGCAGTTCTTTGGGTGCACAAAATGGAGGAGACCACATGGTGGGTCCCTCCCCAAGTGTTACACAAAGGGCCCAGGGGTTTCAAAATGGTGGCGAGCACATGGTCGACCCCCAGGTAGCTTCTTCTTCCCACAATCCTTTTGTTTCCCCTACCCCCTTCAACCCTTTTTTCCCTAAAGACCTCCCTCCTCCTGGTCCTCCAGACCCTCCCTCCTCTGCCTCAGCCCTACCTCCCAGGGGTGTCTCCCTCCCAAGGCACCCCTCCCCTGACCCCTCCTACCCCCTCTGCAACCCCGCCTACCCTCTCTCTGCTGCTGGTTCCCAGGCCACTCCCTCCAGTTCACACAGTGTGGAGAAGGGAGGGGGTGAAGGGAGAAACCACGAACAGAGGCCTGCCTTCTTTGCAGCACCTGTAACTTATCATGGTCTTGGAGGAAGGTTACCAGAATGGAATGCAATGTCATTTCGATTGAAAATGGAATTATGCAAAGCAGCAAAGGAATTTGGAAAGGAAAGCAAATTTTTTAAAAGTATTTTAAAGGCAACCCTCTCCTCCAATCAATTGCTCCCACATAGCTTGAAGGATTTGTTTTCCTGCCTCCTGTCCCCAGGAGAATATCTCCTATGGGAAGGGGCTTGGAAAAGATTGTTGAAAACCCTTTTGGGAGAACTACTGTGCAGTGATTTTGAGGCTTTAGATGAAAATGGTAAAATAATTACCATGAATCATTTATGTGGAGAAGGGGATTTGAGAAAACCTATCTACCAGGCCCAAATTTTGCCAAAGAGAGTTAGAGAGAAAATACAGAAGGCTGCAGAAAAGGCTTTTTTCAATATTCCTCTTTCTGAATCTGTTGTTCCCTATGCTCAAATTAAACAACGTTCTGATGAAAGATTTGTAGATTTTGTGAATAGATTAAAGGTACAGATTGAAAGACAACTGCAATATACCACCCTGCACTCTGACTTGCTGTTGGAAATGGCTCAAGTGAATGCGAATGAAGCCTGCAAAGCACTGATTCGAGTGCTGCCAAAAGATCCACCACCTACCTTGACAACTTTGATCAAGATGTGTATAGATGTAGTCAGCACTATAAAGCCAAAGACTGAGGATTCCCAGAGAACCCCGGGAAGGATTGCAGCCACAACTGTACACACCCTGCCATCACCAGCCAAACCGAAAGGACCGTTTACCTGTCATCGATGTGGACAGCCAGGATATTTTGCAAAGTTCTGCAAAGTGCCATATCCTAACAAGCAAGGGCAGGGAAACAGGGAAAAGGGAGGGGAACGTCAAAACCAAAAAAACTAGATACACAGTGCGAATCTATTCTGCGCAGAGACACAAGTGGAATAGAAGTCGCAGGGGGAGGGAAAATTGAATGTGATAACACTCTTACAGGTGACATTTTTCACAAGACAGACTTCTGCCACCAAAATAACACTAAGGGTTGTGAGGTTTGAAAGCCAAAATTACCTTTCAAATTGTTTACCGTGAAAGATTAGTTTTTCAGGTCTTGCTGCTGGACGGTTGTTTCCGTTGACCTGCTGAGGGAAAAACTGACCCCCGACTTGAACTGTAAGTTCCTTGTTATAGGAGACACAAAAAACACACCCCCAGAGATTGAAATTTTTCCTGTCACTCTTTCAGCTGACTTGGATGCACTCATCTTTCTGGCACGGTGCATCAACCCACCATTCTACCTGGCACAAGGGCAAGTAATTGCTCAAGCTATTCCCATTCCATCAGGGATCCCAGTAGACAATGTAGCACCGCAGATCTACTGGGCTCAAGCAGTGGGAGAAAACAAACCCATCATCTCATGCCATTTGAAAAAAGGTAGTGAAGGCATGGGAATGACAGGCATGATAGACATGGGAGCAGATGTGACTGTCATCCCTAAAAGGAGATGGCCACCACAATGGGAACTGCAGCTGATGGTTAGCCGCATCCAAGGTATAGGGGGAGCCCAATTGGCCAAAATATCAAAGGAACCCATTCAGATTAGAGGACCTGAGGGTCACTGATTTCCAGGTTCCCCTATGGGGAAGAGATGTCATGTCCCAATGGGGAGTCCGCACTGAAATTCCGAAAACACCTCGGGATTTTTGATTGCGGCCACTGAGAAGCGCCAGGCCCAGAAACTAGAATGGACCACGGATTCCCCAATTTGGATACCCCAGTGGCCACTGAGTAAAGAGAAATTAAAGGCGCTAAATGATCTTGTGGACGAGCAATTGGCTCAAGGCAACATTGAACCAACTTTTAGCCCTTGGAACTCCCTGGTGTTTGTCATTAAAAAGCCGGGGAAAGACAAGTGGAGATTGGTTCATGATCTGAGAGAAATTAACAAAATCATTGTGGACATGGGACCTCTTCAACCAGGAATGTCTTCCCCTGCCATGCTTCCTCAAGACTGGGAATTGGCTGTGATTGACATCAAAGATTGCTTTTTCAAAATTCCCCTAGACCCTGCAGATGCCCCTAGGTTTGCTTTCTCGGTACCTACCATCAACTGGGAAGCACCAATGAGAAGGTTTCATTGGAAATCCCTCCCCCAAGGGATGAAAAAGTCACCTGTGATTTGCCAATGGTATGTTGCCGCCTTGTTATCCCCTGTGCAGGCCGAGGTGGGGGAGGCCATCATCCTGCATTATATGGATGATGTGCTAGTGTGTGCCCCACATGAAAAATTGCTACAGTCCACGCTTGACCGGGTGACTGAAGTTTTAACAAATGCAGGACTCACCCTTCAGAAGGAAAAAGTGCAAAAGATGCCTCCTTGGAAATACTTAGGTCTGGAAATCACTGCAAAAACAATTGTTCCTCAAAAATTGACTTTTAACAGCAATCCCAAAACCATAGCAGACTTGGACTCTCTGTGTGGAACACTGAATTGGGTTAGGCCTTGGCTAGGCATTGCCACTGATGACCTAGCCCCTCTTTTCAATTTACTGAAAGGGGGAGATGAGCTGAGTGCTCCAAGGACTCTGAGTCCAGAAGCCAGGGATGCTTTAGAGAAGGTAAACAGCATGATGGAGAAGAGACAGGCACATAGATGCCATCCAGAGCTGCCTTTCAAATTTATTGTAATGGGAAAATTGCCACACTTCCAGGGGTTGATTTTCAGTGGGACAAGGACCAGAAAGACCATTTGACAATCATAGAGTGGGTCTTTCTCAGTCACCATCGATCCAAAAATATTACAAGGCTGTCGCTCTATTGGGAACGGCGAGAAGCATGACACACACTCTCTTGTGAGTTGAACAGGAGAGTTCTTTCTCTTAAGGTTTATTACCTCAGATCTTCTTTTATAGACCGATACGTGAAAGTACAGAAAAGTAAAACTCTTATTGGTTAGTAAACTAACACATCACCATCATTGGTCAGTGGGGTACACCATCCCTCGACCTTCTCTTGCAAGAAAACAAGAAACTGACAAACAGCACCTGCAAGGCTGTTTTCTATCTCTGAGGATTGTTTTACTTCCTCCTTATGAATTCTCAGGCCACTTTCCCAGGCAAGACTGAGAAAGTTATGTGGCCTGTAATTTCACAGGCACTATGCTGCCTGCTTCACAGTTAGCATCCATAAATCTGTTTATTGATGAATTCAGTTAATGTTTTTTGCTCCTTGTTTACCTGTATTTTAGGAAGAAACCTGTAGGTTTTCAAGCAAGGCAGGCACCCTGGCCAGAGCCAGTACGGCGGCTATCCTCAGCCGCATGGACCATAACCCACAGCATCAATGTGATGGATGGCGAATATGGCGATTTATTGCAGGGGAATTTGACATTTTATAGCCTAGGGTCATTGTGTTATTCCCTTCTGCTTTCGTCACAGTTAGGTGCTATTGGCTAATTGCAGGAGGCCTTACTATCCTAACAGAGAGGGGGGTCTGCTAACTTTCCGTTACATCCCGAATTCTTCCGCTCCACTATACCCTAAACTACAACATATTCCCCTCTCTTTATGAATAACTAATTTGCTAAAATATAAGGTATATTAGTCTTAAAAATTCTAATGTTATTTTTTATATACGTATTTCTAAACACTTTGTCTGCTTATCTATATTAAAAAAGTTTTAAAAATGAATAATATAAAATTGAGTAAAATATAGGATACATTATACTTAGCTAAAAAGCTAAAAGCTTATAAAATGGATACTACAATTTTCATTGGTAAATATAAAGCACATGCAGTAACTAAGTATATTTTTAAAGCATCTCTTGCCTTTCTGTAAACTGAATGTTAACTTTTTCTAGTTGGCTCTTAACAAAGGACACAAGCTTATTTAGAATACATGGTCCAAAGATTAGCACGAGTAAAATCATCACAACTGGTCCAATCAGGGTAGACACCAGGGTGGTCAGCCATGGAGATTGCTCGAACCAAGATTGGAACCAGCTTTGCTGGGCTTCTCTCTCTGCCTTTTGTTGAGACAGCCTGTCTTGTAGCTCTGCCATGGTGTCTCTCACTACTCCGCTGTGGTCTGCGTAGAAGCAGCACTCTTCTTTCAGGGCGATAGAGGCCTCCCTGCTGCATGAATAAAAGGTCGAGACCTCGCCTGTTCTGCAAAACAACTTCAGAGAGTGAGGAGACTGATTTTTCTAGAAAGGATATGGATTTTTCAATTCTCTGTAGATCTTCATCTACAGTCATCTGTAGCTGAGAGAGACTCTGACTCTGGGTTACCAGAGCGGAGACACCCGTGGCTGCACCGGTCGCTCCCAAGCCGAGCAGCATTGTTATTGGCAGTTCTGTCAGCAGCTCTCTTTTCTGAAGGTGGCCTGCTCGCTCAAGGTACTGGTTCACTTCTTCTCTGGAGTGGTATAGGACTCTGGGGATGATAGCAGCTAATACACAAAAGTCAACAGAGGAGTTAAAGCTCTGGGTATAAATGCAAGGGCTAGACTATTAGATCGTGGGTTCTCAGCTTGTACCACAAGGTTGGGGCTCACTGCTTCAGGTGGTATGACTATAAACAGCACAATTACTATAAGCAGTTTACCATATAAATGACACCATACTTACAAACTCACAGCTAAAATTTTAACATTAAATGAACTGTCAAAGATGCTTACACTACCTCTTGAAGGGGGGGATGCTTATACTTTATACTAACATAACAATTACTACACAGGCTAGACACTTTACCTTAAACTATTATTTAACTACTTTTAACACACGTGCTCTGGTATATACGTAGTCTAAGCGTGAAAGCAATTTGCTAAAAGGATAAACACACAACTACAATTTGCTTTATATACAGTTAGACGGAGTCTCTACACTTCTTAGATCTTCTACAGAATTTCTCTACCACAATTCAGTCCTGGAATGTTCACTGCTCCCGTGATGTCAGCTGGTAGCTGATCGGTGACTGAGGGCTTTGATGTTCAAATTGTTCTTCAGATCCTTCTAAATCTTAAAACAAAGGATAACTGAAAAATTGATAGAGACACAACATCATAATAACAACATAAAATTTCTGTTGGCAACTGTCTGTGTAGTGTTCAGACACAACTGTGTCCTGACAGCTCCGCTTCTGATCCATGTCTGGAGCACCAAGGCTGTGTGGTGACTTCTCTGTTCACTGGTTCTCATGTGTTCAGAGGCAGACAGTCTGGTCAGATGGACAGGTGACCTTTCTGAACCTGCCAACAAAACACAGGCACTTCTCTCCTTGAAGTTAATGAATTACACTAATCAAATTGCTTTTAGGGTATCAATTTCCCCCGTTTTCTTAAAAAAAATAAAAATGAGATGTATTTCTGTTCAACATTAACACAAAACCTTATACACAATTAGTAAAAACCTATAGCAGTTGAAAATTAATTAAATCATAAACATTATTAATAACATATGTAATATAAAAGTACTGTTAATTATTAAAACACTGTACTAGCATCACATAGTTAACAAACAAACAGAAACAAAAAATTATCAGTGAAGGATTGGATAATCACCTCCGGAAATGATTCTCCAAGCCCACTTCAAAATTGATCCAGCTGTCATATTAATAGGGTCAAATTGCTGAGTCAAAAAGTGACTCAAATACTGATTTAGTACAGAAAACACCTGGATCTGTTGGCAAACATTCTGTCCAGATAAAGTCAAGGCTTGGCCAGGGCCTTAGGCTTTAAACTGGAAAAATGCCTCTTAATATATTTTTGGAACAAGATTTTCAATAGCAGCAGCTATGAGATGCTTACAGCACAGCAAACTGTTAAAATGCATTTGTACAAAGCAAATAATTAAAAACCTTAGGTACCAGACCAATTAAATCATTCAGCAGTTGGTTTAATCTGAAGCCTCTTCTATGGCAGCTGATCTTCAGCAATGGTACATCTTAAAATTTTGGAAACACTGAAAAATAAGAAAGCTATAACAAACGAAACTGCAGGGATTGCAACAACTCAATAGAACTCCCGATGAAGTCCAGGGTGTCACAGACTGTATTCATTTCTGTCCACAAGCAGGTGTTCATCAGTGTTCTATCACAGCTGTTTCAGTTGTAGCTGTCTTCATATTTCTAGAAAAATAACTATACTTTGCAATTTAGACAAGTGTCTCCAATAAAACAATTTAAATTAAACAATATTTAAACCTAACAATAATTATTTATGACAAAAGGAAATAACAAAACTTAACTTTAAAAAAATATCCATTTTATACAACTTAACTTAAAAACATCCAAGTCAACAGTAACATGGATTCACTATAAAGATTATAAAAATGTAACAAATACATCACAATTCCATGTCATCTCTTTGAAAATAACCCACAAGAACTGCAAATATTACTAAAAATACTCATTCATAACAAAAATTTGCCTAATATATGCTTAAATTGGTTAGGATTTTAATGTGCAGCTTTTCTAGAGAAAAACCACAACAACACAGGATTTGGCAAGTTGTCATTTAGCTTTTGTAACACTTTTCAGGAACATCAAGTCTAATTTTTAAACTAAAATCCAGAATCCAAATTGATATATATGCAGTTATATGTGTTTTATATAACAAAAGGATTCACATTAAAATTTCCTGATTAAAATTGTCAAAAAACCAAGCAAATGGCTAATATATGGTTAACATAACTTTGAAATTACTGAAAACTGTATTGAACTAAATCCACAATACACTTATTCAAATGAAAGGAAAGGTTAAGAATGAAAGAAACCTGTCTTTAAATTTTTTTTCTGTAGGGTAAATCATATGATCTTTCAACTCAACTTTAAAAAAAATGCATCCTGCAAAAATTAACTGTAACTACAGTAATAATACTTGATGATCACTCCATATCATATAATATTACATTATCAGTAGATGTACAGAGAAGATAACATTTTTAAAACCTTCATGTATTGAGAATACTGAAACAAAACAAAAATCTTTCAAGTTTCTTGGGATGCATAAATATCATCATTTTCCATGTTATTTTGTAAAAACAAAACCAGCAGATATTATTAGAAATACAACATCTATATATATTTCATTATAAAATATTTATAAACTTTTTAATCTATTTTTAAAGGCACTTCATTCAATGGAAACTTATTTTTAAATCTCAATCTTGATTACAACAATTTGCTAATTTACAAACAGTACAATTTACAAAGCTTCTAATTTTTGAATTGTCCAATTAAAACTCTCTTTTTTATCCCTCTCTGAAATGTCCAGCTTTCTGTTGTTTCTCTTTTGTTTTGTTGCTTTGCTTTCTGTGGTTTTACCGAAGTTGCCTGAGTTGTTACACCGATGGTTGCCATGGCGACAGTGCTTCTGGCTGCAGTGTGCTGCCGCGTGTGTGTTTTGTTAAACCCGTCCGCGCCGGGCTGGTTTTGAATCTGAGAAAAATCTCTAAAAACTACAACTGCATAAACTCATAATTACTTAAAACACAAAATTAACTCTAAAAGGGTATATAGAAACATTTTAAAAACCCAATAAATCATGACTTTGTAACAAACTGGGTATTATCCCGGTGCTTTTTCTTAGAGAGGGAGTGGGGGGGGTGAACCGCCTGCTCCGCTGTCGTAGCTCTGCTCCCATCCCCCTTCACATTTTTTACTGTTTTTCTTCTGAGGACTCGGGCTCTGACCCTTCGTCGCTTTTATGTCGATCAGAGTCAGAGCTCGACTGGCTGGCCACTTCCTGTTTTCCGTGCCTTTTTGTTGGGCTCTGGCCCCGCCTGCCACCCCTGTGGGCGGGCCGTTCCCTCCCTCCTGGTTCTCCACGCCTTTCGTTCCACCCTTCACTCTGCCTTTCACCCCACCTTTCCCTTCGCCTTCTGCTCCCCCCTCCTTCCTCTCTTGCATTCCAATCTCTGTGCCTCTGTACCTATCCCCTGCTTCTTTTCCACATTTCTTATCTTTTTCGACCTCCCAACTGTGCTCATCTTTCAAGGCCAGTCTTTGTTCTTTGTTAAAGACATATTTTTCCCGCTCTATAACTTTTTTCTCAGCACCATCTTTAAGTCCTTGGGGGGATGCTTCTCCCCCTACCCTCCTTGCTACATTTCTGGCTTCCTCCGTTAACTTTCTCCAAAAATCTCTTGCTTTCCGTTGTTTGTTCCAGAGCAGATAAGGATTTCGGGACCGAGGGGACGCATCGCCCTCCCGGCCCCCCCCGGTTCAGCTGAGCTTCTCCCATCTGGGGGCTGTAAAGCTCTGACCCCAAATTTCAGGGTAGCCAACATACAGTTCCTTGTCGCTCCCCAAATCCCTTCGGCAAGGGTTTTAGTACATCTGTCCCACACCTTAGGGTGGATAAACCTTACAAGCTGATTTACAACCTCAATAACCCAAAGCCTTGCAATAGCAAGTGAATTAAGTTTACACCTTAACTGCAATCTGACCTTTATCAGTGATTCCATCTTCCTTCTGGGCCCAGGATTTCTCTCGCCAAGATCAGTCCAGCTATCTTGGCCGCTGCTCCTGATCCAGGGAATCCTTGCTTTCTGGGTTTTTTCCACTTTTCTTCCCACTTTTCTTCCCGGGTTTCGGGCACCATATGTAGGTTTTCAAGCAAGGCAGGCACCCTGGCCAGAGCCAGCACGGCGGCTATCCTCAGCCACACGGACCATAACCTACAGCATCAATGTGATGGATGGCGAATATGGTGATTTATTGCAGGGGAATTTGACATTTTATAGCCTAGGGTCATTGTGTTACTCCCTTCTGCTTTCGTCACAGTTAGGTGCTATTGGCTAATTGCAGGAGGCCTTACTATCCTAACAGAGAGGGGGGTCTGCTAACTTTCCGTTACATCCCGAATTCTTCCGCTCCGCTATACCCTAAACTACAACAGAAACCATCCCCAGCATGACAGTTTTGTGGCTCATTTTCATCCTCCCTGTGCTGATGCCAGCCTCAGAGGCATGGGTTGTTTCACAGCCCAGAAAAAACATATGGGTTATGCTGGCAGAAACCCTCAAACAAAACCACATCTGTTTGTCCACAGCAGCAGCAGAAAATCCAATGTCAACATGCCTGGTGGGGATCCCAGCGAAGTTCAATGAACTCCCATTCAGTTTAAAAGCCCTATTTTACAAGGTTAATTCCTCCCCCCCCAATTCCAAAGTTGAAGTTATAAACAGGAAAAGTGGTCGAGCTCTTGAATTATTTTCTCCTGTAGATAACCCATTTACCCTCTGGCAAGGGTGGGCTCAAGTCCTGCCCATCTCCTCAGTAGAACCACAGGAGTTTGGAGTCCTGGGTTCATCCCCTGCCATTATTGTGTGCATTTTAATTTTGACCCTTTGCACCCTAAAGGATACACGTTTCTCCGGCAGCACAAAAAAGAATTTCAGGCTGCCAGGTGTTGTAAATCCCTTGCTACCATTGATTCAGATTCCTCCCCTGTTGGACGCCCCCAAATCCTTAAAAAAGGTGTGTTTTTTATTTGTGGTGATCGAGCTTGGGCTGGCATCCCCTCTTACCTGGTAGGAGGACCTTGTACCATTGGGAGACTTTATTTACTCCCAACGAAACCCATATTGCGAATTGGCAAAACAAAATCCTAAATTCGACCTGAATACAAAAACACAGTGTTAGCGAATTCGACGAACACTGCAATGAAGAAATTATTCATTGGGCAAAAGGGAAAAGAGTTGCTGTTTCAGTGTTTTTGCCCTGGGTAGCAGCAGCTAAAGCTTTAGGAGAACTAGGCCACCTCGAATGTTGGATGTTAACACCCAAGCTTGGTCCTCAGGATTGGCCCACTCCCCCTCACTGCATGCATGTTCATATGTGATATCATTATCATCCGCATCTGTTGCATCCTGGGCACTTAAGCTCAACCAGGAGCCCTTTTAAAGATATCTTCCACGTGCTTTCCCAAAGATCAAACTCCGAGGGGGTTAGGAGACACCAGAAGAGATCTCAGAGATCAGCCAGAACTAACTCGTTTGATGTTAGAGTATCTCTCACCGTTTCCTTAAAGATCTCACTACTTCTGCCAAACTCCCATTGGGCTTTACAGATCTCTTTTATGTTTTGGTAAGAGAAAGGCTGGTAACGTCTGTTCACCCTTCTCTTACCAGTATATATAACAGGAGCGGCTGAGGGTACAACTTCCTCTTCCTGATCCCCAGGGTCCCCATCCCCTGGGTCCCCCCCCCCGTCCCCACCCCTGCAGGTACCAGGTGGGGGCTCAGCCCCCACACCGTGGAAGCAGGGAAGCGGGTTAACCCCCACCATGGGAACAGGGTGGGAACCTGCCCTCCCCACCATGGGAACCAGGATTGGAACACCTGGGTGTAGGGTTGCAGGGTGATGTCATGCAGGGCAGGAACATGGTGAAGGGGGATGTCCAAGGGAAATAAGGGGTTTTGGGAGGGGTAAGGGTTGGGGGAGAGGACAGGTGGGTAAAAGGGATTTTGGGAAGAAGAAAGGGAGGATGGGGGGTCCACCACATGGCTGGCCGCTACATGGCTGGCACCATCTTGGACCCCAGCTGCGTGGGGATAGGGGGGGTCATCACTTTTAAAGCTAACAGAATGCTGAAACAGAGTAACAACCAGGGTAGGGGCATGCAGGGAAGGATCTCTGTCAGTCTGCGCACAACCACCAGAGCCAGGGTGCTGAATGGGAGGCAGGGAGCCAGGACAACAGCAGGTGCACCGGGTGTCCTGTGTCTCTCAGGTTGCTCCATGAGTCCCTTTCAGCTCAGGGGCAGAGGGTTTAGGAGAAGGGGTAGGGGAAACTGGGGTGGTCTGCTGTGACTGTCCCTTCACTTCCCTGTTAACCATTTCTTTCCGAATTAAAAGAAACAACAGGAGAAACTTAGAAGCAACTTTGTCTCCCTGTTCTATGTTGAGAGTTAACAGGTTTCTGACTCTGTCCCAGGAAGAGACAGAATCCACATCTAGCAGGGTGAACTGGGGAAAGTGGAGAGACAGCCAACAAACAAACCGTTTTAATCAAGTCCTAGAAATCTTAACATTCCCACCACCTAAAGTTTCCCAAACTTTGAAATATAAACTCCTTTCTTGTACAGAGAGCTCCAAGCCCATCCTGATGTTAAAAGCTATCTGCACAATTAATCTACCTTCCTTTACAGCAAAATCTCCACAGCCAGCCCTGAAAGGCTTTTTGCAGTTACACACACACACACACTGGGGTAAGACATGAAACTACCTGACAGAGAAACCACAGTTTTTAAACTCAGCCAGCAGCTGCATGGGAGTGGCACCACTGCCCCCCACTACACCTAGCCGCGCCGCCAAAACCCACGTGGCCAGATCTGCGCAGAGGATCCCAGACCATGTGGCTAGCGCCAGCAGAAAAACTGTGGTTTGTGCCCTCAGCCGCGACTGACGCGCTGCTCAGCCAAGCGTGTCACACAGCAGAGCTGAAAAAAAAAGCCGTGGCTTGGCACGCATCGGAGCCAAAAAAAAAAAAAAACGTGGCTTGCTGCCTACACTCAGGGCTCCCACCACCAAAACCACGTGGAGCTCCGCTGCTGCGTGGCCAGTGCCTGCCGAAAACCACAATTTGCAGCCACCCTGGAGCAGCCGAAAACTGCGGCTCGTGGCTGTCCCCGCTCGTGGTTTGCCACACCCCCGCGCCCGCCCACGCGCTGAAAGTGCCGCGGCACCGAGCACACCATGTGGCTGGGGCCGAAAAACAGCGGCTCCTGTGCGGCAGAGCTGAAAAACCACGGCTTCTGTGCACGCCGGGACCGCACATGCCCGGCATTGCGCCCAAGACTCCACTAACTGGGGGTGACCACGGGGTCCCTGCTTACACTCGCAGGAGATACTCACCCCTTCTTGGAACCTCGGCTGGCTTGGGGCTGTGTAGGAAGTCCTTAATCCTGGAACCAACTTTCCCGAGCATAGGGAAAGCTGCTGATCCTGCCCTTGTAAGCGCAGCTGCACAAAAAGCAACTCGGTTCTACAAGGTATCTGATAATCCAAAGCTTGTATAGTCCACATGTGGATTTCCAGCTGCCGTGTGGGGTCTTCTGTCCTTGTGGAAAGCCCCCACCTTTGGGGACCAGCTGTTGTAAACCTCCTTTCCTCTGCCTGGGGGATCACCTGGCTAGCTCCTAGTCCGCCGGGGGGAGAAGGAGGTGCGACAAGGACAAGGTAAAAGACAAAGGAGGCTCTTTTCTCCAGGGCTCAGTCCACAGTTTATTTTCAGAATGAACTCCAGGGAAAAAAGAGACCGAGCATGAAATGGCAAGGATTTTTAAACTGGGGGGAAAGCGGAGGGGGAAAGCAGGACTACAACCAATGGGATGAAATCAAAGGGGAGGGGTGAGAGGAAGGAACCAAAACCACACACCCAGGGGGGAGCAACAGGGAAAAACCACTTTAATGTAAACATAATAACCATCTTAGTGCAACACAACAGACAAATGAGTTTCTACTTCTACATCAACATAGAAATGTACACTCTTCATGCTCCTTTACCATGGCTTTGGAGAGAAAAATGGAAAGTGTCAAGAGGACAGTTATTGTAGAATCGTGATTACGTCTATTAGCTGTAACCCAAAAAAAAAGCTCTTAGGAGTAAAGATATATATACTGATGCTTCCAAATATAACCTCAGATTCACTCCGCTGGTGGGTCTCGTCCCTTCATGTATCACAAATGGCATCCAATTATATGGGCTTACAACTGCTACAGTGATCCAGTCCTGTGATACACCCTGGCCAAACCATCTAGTTGTGCCTGAAAGATCACCGAGGAGCTCCTCTCATCACGGCTATGGATCAAGATTAGCCAAAAATCAAGCGGCTGGGTAGCATTTTTCTTTAATTATGGGGCAAAGCACAACAAAATCTCAAAGACTCCATAAAGACTCTGTTGAGCATTACCAGGGAGCAAGGATTTAAATTAATACCTCAGAAACTTATATCCTTACTCATTTGGATCTGACAAAACTGCCCCTGGTACCCCTCTGATGGTTCTTATGAACTTAGTCATTGGCAAAAAGTCAGGGAATGCTTACAAACTCTTCAGGTTACTCACCATGACATTCATCCCAATGATATTTTGACTTGGCGTGTCATCTATTCTGCCTTGCAACAATTTAAGGAAGTGGATCATGTCGCCTCTGATGCACCACTATCCTCCTCTCCTGAGAAGGATGATCCAGAATGCCAAGAGCCGTTTGATCCAGGGCCGGTTGATCCTGACCCAGAACCAGATTTATACCCTCCTCTGACCCCAGTACACATTATGGCAGCCACCACTCCTAGCGCAGAAGAAATATTACAGACAGCATGCCGAAAGGCAGCTGCAATCATTTCACCTACTTGTCCTCCTACCTATGCCATGTCTCACATGGCTAATGATTATGAGGACATGTTACCCACTGAACCCAAGCCAGAAAGGTTTATACATAACTGCTGCAAAAGAACTTTACAAGAGAGACATTGAATTTTTACAAGCTATGCCTGTAATATATTGCAGTCAAAACCCACATCATGAAGAGTAGTCCTATGAAATGGTTAAAGAACTAAGGAAACTGGTGAAGGAAAATACCTTTCATTTCTCCTTTACTGTGAATTTAATAGATTCTTTAGAGGAATCACATACCCTATTACCAGTGGACTAGAAAAATCTTTTTAAAACTGTTTTAACAGGCAGGCAGTACTCTGTATGGTGGATGGAATTTGTAGATTTGGCTCAAACCCAGGCTTTGAATAATGGTAATCAAAATCTGTCACTTAATATCATGGCACCCCAGCTCTCAGGGACCAGCATGTTCCACTGCCTGTGCCCAGCTGCAACTACAACCCCAGGACTGAGACCAAAGCGAAACTATTTTGTTGTGTGCTCTAAGGAAAGTACCTGATACAAAATACCTAGAGCCAGGATTTGCTGCTATTCGTCAAGGTGCCCAGAAACCATATATCACCTTCATAGACCAACTGCAATCAACAGTCAAGAGGACAAATTTAAATGCAATTGGCAGCCGATGCTGTTTTAAAATCCCTCGCTTATGAAAATGCTAATAATGACTGTAAGCCTTAGATATAAAATGCAACCATACCTATGTGGAACTTGCTGATTATACCAAAGCATGTGCTAATATCACCTCAGAACAATATAAAGCAAAACTAATTGCTACCACAATCACGCAGCAATTGTAAGCAGCTAAAACAACTGTTAAGTGCTTTGCATGCAGAGACAAGGGGCGTGTCCAGAAACAATGCTCAAAGGGACAAAAAACTAGTTAAAAGCCAAATAAACCCTGTCCTCACTGCAAAAAAAGGACTTCATTGGAGTAACCAATGCCACTCTAAGTTTGACAAGGATGGCACTGTACTCCAAAAGCAGGGAAACTTGAACAGGGATGCTCAGGCCAGTGCCCCTCAACCCAATGGGGCCCAATTCAGCCAACCCCCAGTGCAAACTCAGGTCTGGGAAGGGACACCCCAAACTCCACCAGCCTGCACTTGGCCATCAGCTCTACCAGTCTTAAATGACGCTTCTGTTCATCTATTACCCATTGCTGGTTTTGGCCCACTACTGCTGTAAATATTTCGAGAACCCCTTAATTCTTGTCCCCTGTGGGGTTGTGCCTACCCTTCACAGAACATGGGAGGAGGGAAATCTCATAATATATACAACATGGACTTGAGTATTTTAGACAAAGGAGGATCAAACTTGTGAGACGTGGTCCAGGGTTTATTGTATGTGAATCGCCCGGGGAAAGAAAGAGGCCGAGGTGCCTCAGGTGCTATCTCTTAAACTAGGGGGAGGGAGTGGTCAGGGGATACAGGGGGGTTACAGCCAATGGGATAGGGAAAAAGGAAGGGAGGTTAGGTAGGGACTAACATTATACAAAACTAAGGGTGAGTTCTTCTCCTGGGAATACCATAATTTTTTCAATGCACTACAACACCTTATCCTTTTCTGTTATACAAAAGTAAAAAAAAAAACTTGGGCTTATTTTGACTCAGACTATGAGCTTGTCCACCACTCACTATTGGTGGGTTGGTTAGATTCTTTTCTGTCGACTAGTTCCATGTGGCTAGCTTCTGAGGTAGTAGAAATTATACTACTAAGGGCTTTAAAAATTAAACGATGGATAATTCCAAATGCTAACACAATCAAAAAAAAAAACCAACAAAAAACAACAGGTCTGGTGACCCTGACGTGATGCACATCTGGTGACCTCCGATGTGATGTGCATCTGGTGATCCCTGAGGGTCAGTGCAGCCGGCAGACAACGAACCAGCCGCTTCCCCCACAGAGGGGTAAGTGAGAATCTCCCGGGCTCCCCTGGAGGGAACTGTTTTTTTAGACCAACGGGATAGTAGAGCCCTGCCAGTGAGCGGGTTTGGAACGGCTTATCTTGGCGAAGCTAGAGCTTAAAGTCCCGGGTTAAGCCACTGCGTCTGCGTACTTGCATTCACGGGCCGTCAAGATAGACGGTTCTCACAATGAAGAACCGCAATTCAACTAATGATCAGCTTGTCTTCTCTGCGTGGCAGAACGCCTTGCCACGCATGGGACTCAGTATTTCTGAAGATGCTATGCGCGCTTTGTTCCAGTGGGTAGAAGCGCAATGTTTTACTGGGACTGTCAATAGTGCCTTAGATCTCGGACTTTGGTTGTCAGTGGGAGACCACCTACGGTCTGAGTTAGCTGCAAGAGATACCAGCGTGTGCAGCCTGGCAGCCACCTGGGGCATGCTCTTTAAAGCATTGGAGCGGTACCAGTCTGGGAACAGTGAGACTGAGATGGAGGATTCGGATGCCAAGGGTGCCTTTTTTGTACCCTCGGAGGACTTCAGCCGCGAGCAGAAGCAGTCTGTGCACCAGAAATCTCCCTCTCCATGAGAGTTCAAGTACCCGTCACCCGTGGAGCTGGGCGTGCAAGCTTCGCCAACAAAGAGGCGGCAGGAGAACGGAGACCGCCCGTCCCCGCCTGCGCCCTCCGCGGTGCCTTCACCGGCGCCGTGGGCACCGCCGCGAGCGGCCACGGAGGGCCCTTCGCTGTCGATAGCATTCTTCAGCCCCTCCGTGCCCTCTGCATTCCTTTCTCCTGTGCCACAAGGGACAGCACAGGCGCCCCCGCTGCGACCCACCGGCATGGCGGGGGGAGATCAGCTGTCAGCCCCCCCGCGTCCATCTGCGGGATCCGCGCATGAGCCAGTGTTGCGGGGGCAACCATCACTGCTACCCTCATCAGGGGCATTCCCTCCAGCCTCCGCACAGCCTCTGCACCGCCCCCTGACGGCAGCGGCACCGCCCACCACGGCGGAGGCGGGTGTGGACTCTTCCCTCTGTGCCCAGCCCAGCACGGGGGGGCAAACAGGGCCACAAGCGAAGCTGCTGCCTGTGCCAGTGACTGCAACTTTGTTGCCGGGGCAACCACCGCTGGAAACAACAACAGCTGAGCAGGAGCTTCAGCGAACAACAACTACAACTTTCCAATAGAGTCAGCTTTACTCAAAGCATGCAAACTTCAAACCGCTCAGCAACATGGCTGCAAAACCCGACGAACAACAACAACAGCAGCCTGAACCTGACAAAACAACCATCTCTACACCGCAGATAGCTTCCCTGGTTACTTCACTGATTGCGGAGAATCGAGAAGCTTTTAACCACAGCCATGTGAACTCTACAAGTCCCTCAATCATATTTGAGGGGAAAATCCAATAGTCAACAACAAAAAAACAAAACAAAACAAAAAACAAAACAAAAAAAAAGGGGATCAAAGCATTATGCATTGCATTGTTAACTGGTCTGTAAAAAGTTTATAGATTTTGCATAGTAGAATTGAGTAGAGTTTCACTGGGTCTGGACCTGAGTGTTCTTGAGTTTTGTCACTTTGGTATTCTTCCAAACTTCCCTGTTGACAAGTTAGACTGTCAGTTTTGAACAAACTAACGATGTTTTATGTGCTGTGTGTGTTAGTTCACTAAACTAGTCAACCATCAGGTCCTTGCAAAGAAAACAATCCTTAAACATCAAGAACATAAGCCAGAAAATCATTCTAAATCAGTGTCCATACAAGGTTCTGTTGAAGGAGACCTCTTGTGCTGTGCTTGTTCTCTTTCCTGCAAGGGCCCATCAGGAGATTACAAACACTGCTTTTTTATTTTAAAACAAAAAGGGGGAATTGTGGATGCTAACTCTGAAACAGAGAGCACGGTGCCTGTAGAAATTGCAGGCCACATAGCTTTCTCAGTCTTGCCTGGAAAAGTAGCCTGAGAATTTATAAGGAGGAATTAAAACAATCCTCAGAAATAAAAAGCAGCCTTGCAGGTGCTGTTTGTCTGTTCCTTGTTTTCTTGCAAGAGAAGGTCGAGGGGTGGTGAACCCCACTGACCAATGATAGTAATGTGTTAGTTTACTAACCAATAAGAGTTTTCTTTTCTGTACTTTTCACGTATCAATCCATAAAAAAGAGCTGAGGTAATAAACTGGGGAGAAATTTCTCCAGTTCGACTCCACGAGAGAGTCTGTGTCGTTCTTTTTGCTGTTCCCAATAGAGCGACAAACAGGATTGTTTTGATTATTGAAGTCCACCATCCTGTGAGTCCCCAGCCATTGGACAGCTCGCTAAACCAGTCCTCTGATTCTTGTTTCACTTGTCCAATCAAGTTTTTCATCTCTCGGAGGGCTCCATGGGCGTTGGGAGCTTTTGAGGTCAAGTTTAAACAGCAAAGTCCTTCAAATTCCTGGCATTCATGTCCATGCAGTAGCAAAAGGAAATCTATGGCCACTCTGTTTTGGAGGGTAGCTTGTCTGCTAATTTCTTCATCTTCGAGGAGGGAGCTGAGGGGGGTGGTTGTTAAGTTTGCCTGTTTAACTACCCAGCATTCTAGGTGTCCTAATTCACCTAGTGCCTTGGCAGCTACAACCCATGGAAGAAATATGGATGCAGCAATTCTTTTTGATTTTTCTCAATGAAAAATGTCAGAATCACAATTTGAGTCTAAAATGTCAGTGTTTCTTTTGTAAACTTTGTGGGTCGAATTCTCTTCTTGAATCCATTTATTAATTTGGGTTTGGTTGGGTATTAACAGGCACAGCCTCCCAAAAGTACACGGTCCTCCTCAAAGGTGAGATGGGAACCTTGCTCATGCTCTATCTCCAGAAATCAGAAATATGCTTGTAGGGAGAGGTTTTGGATGCGAGCGGAGAGGATCATCTGCTGTGATGTGACTTAGCACACTACACCATTGTTTTGATTTGAATTCGTTTCGATACTGTATCACGTGGTGGTATAATTTAGTATCTGTCACTGAGTTATAAGTGAGGTGGATACAATAAGGTGCGGGGGGAGAACCTAATAACTCTAATTCTTGGGGTTCTTTTTCTGCTTTGGGCAGTTATGGTAGCCACTCTTCTACAGGGTTCTTGACTACTACAGTTTGTCGCTTACAGATTTCGTGTGGCTGGGTGATGTGTGTTTTGGGATTTGTGTTAGGTTTGGGGGTGTCAAAGATGACTGGAAAATCTCCAGCTTGCAGTGGGATTCCTACCAAACAGGTGGACATAGGGTCTTTTGCTGCCGCAGTGGACAAGCAAATATACTCTTGCTTGAGTGTTTGTGCCAGGGTCACCCAGATGTTCTGTCGTGGCTGAGGAACGATCCAGGCAGCTGTTAGGCTGCTCATCGCAAGCAGGATGACAGCGAGAGTAAGGCTCATCATGGATTTGAATGAGAGGTAGGTTATCTCTAAAAAAAAAAGAAACAAACATTTTTTAAAACATATTCACAGTCAAAGTGTGCAGGTCAGAGGCTAGAAAGGTTTCTTCTTGTTCTTTCCAGCAGCATCTTCTCTGGGAAGCAACAGCCACTTGCTTCTCATCTCTTCTTGCTGGGGCTGGGGTTTTGGGAACAAAACATTTTACCCACTTCTGAGGTATCCACCGGGGGCCTGTAGGGGTAGACACACACGCATAACCATGCCCCCAGGTAACAAGTTTATAGGGGACCTTGGACCCTCTGCCAGGTTTCAGGGTCCCTGATTAAGACTGGCAGACGCTGTGATAACTTAAATTGATCACCACTGTTAAAATGCCGAGCCACTGGGGGACTCATGTTTTCAAATGAACAGTTCAGGAAATTGATGGTAAACATAGCTTTACAGAGCTTTTGTTGTGGAGACATCCACATTGTCCCACTGCCCTGCCTGGCTAGGACTTGTTTGAGCATCTGGTGTGTACGCTCAATCACAGCTTGACCTGTGGGGGAGTGGGGGATGCCAGTTCTGTGGTGCACTCCCCACTGCTGGACAAATTCTAGGAACTCCTTGGATTTATACACTGGGCCGTTATCCATTTTAATTTCCCTAGGGATCCCCAGCACTGAAAAGGCTTGTACTAAGTGTTGTTTGGCATGTACAGATTTTTCTCAGTCATGAGCAGAGGCGTACACTGCTCCTGAGTATGTATCAATACACACGTGTACATACTTAAGGCGACCAAAACTGGGAATGTGTGTGATGTCTGTTTGCCACACTTCGCAGCTCCCAAGGCCTCGGGGATTAACCCTGATGCCTAGCGATGGCACAGCCTGCAACTGGCAACTGGGACAGGTGGCCACAATGGCTTTAGCTTGACCTCGTGTCAGCTGGAACTGACAAATCAGTCCTGGCACATTTTGATGGTATTGCTGGTGGCTCAGCTTAGCTTGATGGAATACATCTGGAAGACATAACTTTTCGGCCGAGGTGTCAAGGGAATCAGCTTTAAGGTGCTCTTCTGCGATTTTGCCTGGTAAATCAGTATGTGACTTCACGTGCATCACATAGTGTCTCAGTTTTAGAAGACAGGTGTCTGCTAGGGAGGGCAGGAGCCTCCCTTGGAATGAAAGAATGTAGACCCCCTCCCTCCGAATTATTATAATTCTGAAATCAAGGGGCTCTCAGGCAGAGATCTGGGGATAGGAATAACACTTCTTTACTAGTATAACCACACAAACAAACAATAACTACAGCATTAGCAAGAAAACAGAACAAGGGGCCCCGTGACAGCCTTCTCGTCTGAGACGGGATGGAGGAGAGGCTTTGTTTCACAAACCCCCTCGGGCAGGCAGTCCCAGTGCTCCTGCAGGGCTCTGAGGAACAGTCGGCTGGAACAGCAGGGATGAGCTGAGATCCTGGGCCGGTGGATGAGGTGTATCAGAAGATCCGCGGTGGTGCCTGGCACTGCCACACATCCCAGCAGCACAGGGGGTGCGAGGCCACCAACAAAGAGGGAAGAAGGAGAAGCAGCAGCAGCTCCGTCTGGGTGATGGCGAAATTCCCTTCTCCCCACTGCAACAGCTCTGCACCCAATGTGTCCTTCTCCGAAGCTGAAGAAAGCCGGCCAAACTGTGTCCACCCTCCTTTTTTCCTGCCCCCCTTCCTCCCCCTGGGCCCAGCCAAACTCTTTGTCTTTTTTCAAGCACCCACCAAGTACCCACAGTTAGGTTGTCCCCGCAACTAATGGGTAAAAATTCCACGGGCAAGCCAGAACTAAAAAAAAAGGACACCTAACCCCCAACACATAGAAAGGATGCTCTCGAGTTGAAATTAAATAAATTAGTTTTGAGAGCAACCTAAAGAGATATTCGTTCTTGATTTCCTTGAGAACTGCCTGCTCTGCTCTGGACACTACGACATAGGCTGAGTCAGTAACCAAATTGATCAGCTCCAATAACTTCTCAAAGGCTCTCACGGCGCTTAAAAATGAGATTCACTTAATAAATTATAAAAAGAATTTAATATAAATAAAAGACATAAGAAATAAAGCAAAGGGTTAAAACGGCCGGGTGCCCTGGCGCCTTGCCAGGAACACACCTGGTATCTTAGGGATACCCCTTTTATCCCCTCCTTGCTGTGAGGGGTTAATGCATATTCAAGCATGTCCCCTCCCTGGTTCCGCCTTCTTGGATCATGCTTTTCACAGTTTTATTTTCTGCTGGTCAACATATATTTTTTGCTGGTCATCATTATTCTTGCTGGTCAGCATTATTCTGGAGTTTGGTTTCCTTTCTTTTTGCAAATGGTCAGGGCAGATAACAGTCCGGGGCCATCATCCTTCCCCTGAGGACAGCTGGGTTTCATATCTTCCGCTGATAACTGTTTGGCCTCTATTGTTCTCTTGATAAGAGCTTGGGCCCCACTGTCCTTGCCCTCTGGGGTTTCCTTGCCTTGTACCTAGGAAATTCTTTTAAGCTTAAGACTTGTTAGCAAGAAAAAAGTACATACATAGCTAAAAAGTATTTAACATATAATATTCATCTGCGAAAGCCAATATCACAATACAAATTTATAACACGGCCACAGCCAGTTCAGCTATCTGGGGTGACCCCTCCACAAACTCAACATCAGCTTCCCAATGCTGTGTCTGAGGATTCCTCCAAGTCATCACCAACTTATGGGATGCTCCACATGCATCAGTGAACACTGTAAGAACTTTGAGTGGCCTACGGCTCCTTTTCTCAGGAGGAATGAAGTGGAATTCCTCATAAAACAATTTGTGCGATGGTGCATGGACTGATATTTGCCCACTGTAGCTGTCCAGAGCTAACTGGAGGTTAACATTTCTCTGCAGCAGGTGCTCAAACATCTCTTTGGTCATCTTCTCAGGAGAGTCCTTTCCTTCTCCAGAGAGTCTGAGCGGAAGGTGAATACACATAAGGTCACAACCAGCCAGTTCCCGCAGCCTCACCCTGGCCTTTTGGATCAGCTGAGCCATCAGCTCTTGTGGCTTGGTGATAGTTTTGGGTCGTTGATGGGAGAGGAAGACCCACTCTATGATTAAGAGTGCATCTCTCTGCCCCTCGGCCCATTGGAATATCAACCCATGTAGATGTGGTAATTTCACCAGGACAATAAATTTGAAAGGTAGCTCAGGCTTGAAGTGATGTGCCTGTCGTTCTGTCAAGGCCCTTTGTGCTTTTTCAATTGCGGTTTTTGCTTCTGGAGTCAGTTCCCTGGGAGAAATCAGGTCTCTCTCCCCTTTCAATAAATTGAGCAGGGGACTCAGGTCTTCATTAGTGATACCTAGTCAGGGTCTGACCTAGTTCAGTGACCCTCTCAGTGAATAGAGATCCGCTAGGATTTTAGGATTGCTAATGATTTCCAGTTTCTGCAGAACAACGGTTGGCACGATGATCTCCAGACCCAGGTATTTCCAAGGTGGCATCCTTTGAACTTTGTCCTCTTGCAGTTGGAATTCAGCAGAGGTTAAAACTTTAACCACTAGGTCAATCGTGTTTTGCAGAGTAGTGTCATTGGGACAGCACACTAACACATCATCCATATAGTGCAAAATGATGGCTTCTCTTTTTTCAGTGCGAGCAGGGGATATCAATGATGCCACATACCAGTGGCAGATAATGGTACTAGCCTTCATCTTCTGAGGCAATACCCTCCAGTGGTATTGTTTCATTAGGGCTTCCCGGTTGAATGTGGAACTGGAAAAAGCAAACCGTGGTGCATCTTCTGGGTGTAGGGGAATTTGGAAAAAGAGTCTTTAATGTCCAGAACTGCCAATTGCCAATTTTGTGGAAGCATTGTTGGGGAGGGAATTCCCGGTTGGAGAAACCCCATGTCCTCAATATTTTTGTTTATTTCTCTCAAGTCCTGAAGGAGGCCCCACTTATCTTTCCCTAGCTTCTTTATTACAAAGACCAGGGAATTTCAAGGGCTGGTTGTTTCTACTATGTGTCCCTTAGATAGTTGCTCGTCTACCAGATTTTCTAGCGCCCTGAGCTTCTGTTTACTGAGAGGCCACTGGTTTACCCACACTGGATTGTCATCCAGCCACATTAACTTTTGGGCAAGACACTCTACAGTGGCCCCCTCTAAAAATCCTGAGGGTTCTCAGGAATGGTTAGTTCGACTCCCCACTGGGACATGGTGTCTCTTTCCCACAGGGGGCACTGATAGTCAGTGGTAAACGGATGGACACTAGCCAATCTCCCATCCAGGCCCTTGATCTGAACAATGCTTCTAGAAATATTTTCCAATTTTACTTCTCCAACACCCTGTATTTTGCCCGCCACGGGTTGCAATTCCCAGTGTGAAGGCCACACCCTTTTGGGTATGATAGTCACATCTGCCCCAGTGTCAATCAACCCTTCTACATGGAGATGCTCTGATCCATGAGTCAGGTTGCACCCCATAAAGGGTTTGTCCTCACCAACCACTTCTGCCCAGTAGACTTTTGGTGCTTTATCATCTACTGCAGCCTCTGTTGGAACAGGGACCCTCTGGGCTATTATCTGCCCCTTGATCAAATAGAAGGGTGGTTGTGAACATCTTGCCAAGAGAATGAGGTGTGTCAGATCTCCCTTAATTGTCATGGGAGCCGCTTTAATCTCTATTGGTGTATGTGCTGTGTCTCCAATAACAAAATACCTACTAGCCAGTGCTGCCAGGTCTTGTGAATTGTCCTGCAGGTCCACCCTAATGACTGTCCAATGGTCAGATCTGAAATGAAAAGCTTCAGCAGTTACAAGTCTGGATCGCTTTTGCGGTTGCCAGATCTTATTAGGCATGAGTTCCCCAAAATTATGTTTTTCCAGTCTCCCACCCCGCTCCTCCTTTCCCTCCTTTTTCAATTAACATAGAGGTCTTTTTTTGATTCAGGTCCATCACTCTTGGCCCTTGATGGAATAGCCCTTTTTTCTAGTTTTTTTGTTGATTGTCTGTTGTCGTTCTATTAGGAACGGCGAGGAGAGAACGACACAGACTCTCATGGAGTCAGAACAGGAGAATTCTTTAGTTTATTGCTTCAGCTTTGTTTTATAGACTGGTTCGTGGAAAGTACAGAAAGGAAACTCTTATTGGTTAGTAAACTGCTACGTCACCATCATTGGTCAGTGGTGAACAACACCCTCTGACTTTCTCTTGCAAAGAAAACAAGGGGCAGACAAACAGCACCTAGCAAGGCTGTTTTCTGTCTCTAAGAATTGTTTTGATTCTTCCCTAAAACTTCCCAGGCTACTTTCTCAGGCTGGACTTGAGAAAGGTATGCGGCCTGCAGTTTCTGCAGGCTCCCTGCAGCCTGCTCCAAAGCTAGTATCCACAACTCACTCATTTTGTTTAGAAAAAAGAATAAAAATGCACAGTGTTTGTGGTCTCCTGCTGGGCTCTTGCAGGAAAGAGAACAAACATAGCACAAGAGGTTTCTTTTACTAGAACTTTGAATGGATGCTGATTTAGAATTTTGGTTTACGTTTTGGTGTTTAAGAATTGTTTTCTTTGTAGGGATCTGAGGGTTGACTCTAACACAACTAGTTCAGTGAACTAACACACACACACACAACAAATAAAACATTGTTAGTCTGTTCCAACTGACAGTCTAACTTGTCGACAGGTAAGAATGTTCACTCTCTGCTTGTAGAAGGACCATTTGAGTGGTGATTGGTATCTTGGTCATCATCTGAGGGTCACCTGTTGGCTGCTTTCTGCTTCTGGTGCTGCAGATCAGGGCGAACACACTTTGCAGGTATCCACCGTACTTCAGTATCTGTGGAAACGCATGCATACCCGCAACCCCAAGCGATGAGCTCGCACGGGTTTTGCCACTTGTTAGTGGTTAGGTCTCTCACTCAAATTTTCGCTTGAGGCAGGTGCACCTCGCCTGAGGACTGCAATGAAAGAAAATGATTCAAAATGACAGGGTTATCTGAATTCTTTTGCACTGTGAGGTGATTGATTGTGTATAAGGCTTTCTCTAGCTGGTTGTGTGGAGTTTCTCTAACCATTTTTGTTTTTTGTTTTTCTAGAACACGTTTTAGGGTACTATGAGCGCGTTTGACAATAGCTTGCTCAGTGGGAGAATGTGGGATACTGAATACGTGTGAAACTCCTTATAACTGTAAAAACTGTCGTGTCTTCTGTGAGGCGTAGGCAGGACCATTGTCTGTTTTCACAGAAGAAGGTATGCCTAAGACTGCAAATGCAATTTTCTAATGGGTAATAACATCACGACCTTTTTCTCCGGTGTGAGCAGATGCTCACATAGCAGATGAAAAGGTGTCAACAGACACATGCACATACTTAAGTCTGCTAAATTCAGCAATGTGAGTAACATCTGTCTGCCAAAGCTGCAGGGCTTTTAACCTTCTGGGGTTCACCCCCGCTGGCAGAGGTGCTGCAAGTCCATGACAGCGCAAGAACTGACAATGTCACGAGCTTCGGTCGGTGCTAAGTGAAACTGTTTTTGCAAAGTATGTGCACTTTGGTGGAAAAAATCATGCGATGCTTTGGCTTGTGCAATTTTGTCAGGCTGAGGTGCTACCCAAGCAGGGTTAGCTAACCTATCAGCCCTGGCATTTTCTTCTGCTATGAAACCTGGTAGATTGGTATGACTCCGAATATGCAGAATGTAATATGGGTGAACTCGAGCTTGGATCACACACCACAAAGACTTTAGCAGCTGAAATAGATGTTCATTATCAACTTCTTTCAGGAGCACACAATCTAAACGCTTAGCGAGATCTGCTACATAAGTAGAATCAGTAACTAAATTCAGTGGCACCTGAGAAAACCGCTGGAATGCCATGGTTGCGGCCCTTAGTTCGACTAACTGGGCTGAGCCTGACTCATGGCCTTCCAGCACTTGTTACTCAGACTCATCTTTCTATGTAACAATGGCTTTCCCTGTTCTTCCTGAACCGTCAGTGAAAACGGTGGGTCCTTGCACCGGCACCCGACTACTTTTTTGCCGAAAGGACAATTCAGCTGACCCTGCTAATTGCAACAGTTTGTGGCTGGGCAGATGATAAGCAATCTGCCCTGAAAAGTTTTGCAGCGCACTCTGTAGGGAGGCACTGTTGGTCAGACTCCATTCAAATTCCTCCCGCCGGATCGGGAGAATAATTTTCTCAGGGTCAGCTGCCATTAACTGCAAACACTGCTGATGGCATTTAATTATCAATTGAGTAACTAATTTAAATAATGTGGGGGCCGTCTTTTTCGGTTGATGGGGCAGAAAGATCCATTCCAAAATGTGCAAAGGATCAGACCATTGTTCACTCCATTGGCTAATGATACCTGTAGGATGAGACTCTGGACAAGTAATAAAAACAGTGATATCAATGGATGGATCTACCCGGTAAACCTGTCGAGCAGAAACAGCCTGTTGAACATTCTCCAGCGCTTGCTGCGCTTCAGGAGTCAGCTCCCAAGGGGAATTCAGATCAGGGTCTCCCTTCAAAAGATTGAACAATGGGGACAACTGTGCTGTGGTTAGCCCCAAGTAAGGACGCAACCATGTGATGATACCTATCAATTTTTGGGCATCATTCAGAGTTTTGATAGAATCCATGAATTGCACCTCTTGATGGCAAATGGTTTGATCTAAGATTTTGACTCCTAGATATTTCTAAGGAGGATGCTGCTGAACCTTTTCCGGAGCTACTTGCAGGCCATGAGAACGCAGAGCTCCGAACAGCTGGGGCTGTATCCTCAGCAGTTCATCCTGGGTGGATGCCGCCACCAGGATGTCATCTATGTAATGATAACAATAAGCTTCAGGGAACTGCTCACGGACTCCAGATAAGGCCTGAGCTACATACCACTGACAAATAGTCGGGCTGTTCTTGCAGCCCTGTGGTAAAACTTTCCATTGATACTTCTGCACGGGTTCAGCATTGTTGATCGTAGGTACTGTGAAAGCAAACTTGCATTTGTCCTCAGAATGCAATGGAATAGTAAAAAAACAATCCTTTAAATCAAGGATCAGAATTTTCCACCCCATGGGAAGCATGTTAGGTGATGGCATGCCAGGCTGCATTGCCCCCATGCTTTCCATGACTGCATTGATCTTGCGGAGATCCTGCAACAATCTCCACTTTCCAGATTTTTTCCTGATCACAAAAACGGGACTGTTCCAGGGACTAGTGGAAGGCTCAATGTGTCCCTGCTGTAACTGTTCTTGGACTAATTCACAAAGGGCAACCAACTTCTCTTTTGCCAGGGGCCACTGGTTTTCCCAGATGGGTTTGGTCACCAGCCACCGTAAAGGCAGCGTGGAAAGCTGTGTGCCCTTCGCCACAGTGGCCCCTATCAAAACTGTGTCCCAATCTGCACCCCCCATGCTGCCAAAACATCCCACCCCCAGAGGTTAAGTGGAGCTACAGTGACATAAGGCCAGACCGTAGCTGTTTGCCCTTCAGGGTTTTTGATCAGCACGGGCTGCTGGCTCACAAATGTCTGCACGGTACTTCCCAATCCCTCAATGGCCAAACCCATAGGAGTCAAGGGCCAGGACGGAGGCCACGCAGAGGAGACGATCGTCACATCTGCCCCGGTGTCGATGAGACCTCGAAGCTGAATTTGCGGCGGGCTGGCAGTTGGCAGACTCAGGGTGCACGTCATTTGAGGTTGCTGAGTAGAGATACAGGCAGACTAAAGGACTTGGGGCAGTCCGGTAGATCCAAAGCCACCATCCCCGCGAGTCCGATCAGCAGTCCTAGGAACTCAGGACTTAAAAGGCACAAGTTGAGCAATGCGAGTTTTTTCAGGGATGGTAACAGGGGGGGAAGGAGTAGAAACTAGGGCACAAATCTGTCCCATAAAGTCAGCATCAATGACTCCTGGGTGTACAAAAATCCCCTGTAGGGCTGCACTAGATCTCCCCACAAGCAGTGCACTCAAGCCTTGACCCAGAGGACCAAAAGCATCCAGGGGAACCTTATATGCACGACTAGAATCTAATGTAACTGTTGTTGCGGTGTATACATCCACTCCTGCTGCCCCCTGGGTGCTGCCTCTAAGCTGGCTGAGTAGGCCTGTGGGGGGGTTGTGCCCTGGGAACTCACTTGTGTCAGAGCGCAGTTCCCCCGTGCGTTCTTGTACACGTTTCCCGAATCCCCCAAAAGCTGACTATTGGTATGATATCTAGATCTACATTGATCAGCAAAATGACCCGGCTTGTGACATCGAGCACACAAGAACTTTCCTTTTCCTTTATTATTCTGCTGCACCTGCCGAGCCTTGCCCTGAGCATTCTTTTGCTTCCTGGAACCACCCTGGCAGCCTGGTTGTTTCAATGCTAGAGCAGCTGCCAGAGCAGACATTTTGTGCCCCACAGAGCTCACTTTGGCACAGGCTCGGACCATCTCTTGTATCGAGGGGTCTCCTGGAAGAGCCTCTATGATCTTCCTACAGTCTTCATTAGCATTGTCTCGCGCTAGTTGTTTACACAAGAGCTGTCTCAGGTTATCATCTTCAACCTGTTTCTCCAAGGCTGCTGCAATTTTTTCAACAAATGGCAAGAAGGGTTCCTTTAAACCCTGAGTGATTGTCACATATCGTGCCCTGGGAGCAGCTGTTTCCATAGTCTTCGGCAGTGCTCCAATACCAATTTTTTGCCCCTGCTCAAGGACTCTAGGGTCCCAACGGGCCTGGAGATCAGGATTGGAAAACTCACTCATACCCATAAGGGCCTCTATTCTGACCCCATGTCTGGGATCATGTGCAGGCAGATGCGTATTTCCGTCTGCAGCCTTCTGAGCCATCTGTCTCCAATTATCTTCAAAAACTTTAAATTGCACAGGCTGGAACAAGACTTGAGCCAGGTGCCTAATATCAAATGGAGCAAGCAGATCAGTGTCTATCACCCTAATGATCTGCATAACCTCGGGAGATCCGAGCCCGTACTGTGCTACCTTACTCTGTATATCCTGTACTACCTTCTATGCTATCACATTGTGCCTGTCGGGCTGTCCCGAATTCGGGGCAGCCTTAAACATGGGGAAGGCTTGGGCCGCCCCTCGGGGTGCCCCTTGGACTTCCCGTCCCAGCCGGACCCAGCCATCAGAAGCCGAAGCGGCTTCCGGTCCTCCCTCTGTCTCCCCCGCTCCAGCCCCTACGGTGTTAAAAATCCCGGTCCCGGGTGTCCCCAGCCTCTCGAGCAACTCCCAATCCCCCATTTCCAAAGCTTGCTGTTTCACCACGTCCTAAAAATGCCCCCGATGCTTCGGATACGCGGACACCGGACGGGGTGGGGACGGCTCGAGATGGTCCCAGGGAGGGCCCGCAGCCGGGTCGTTCCGGGCACCAGAAGAGGTGGACGGGCTGGCTGCTTCAGGCGGTGCAGATCGTTGCTCGGAGACCAAAGCAGGTCCGGCGGCAGAACAGCTGCATCGGGCTCGGGGGAGGGGCGGCGCCGGGCCCGGCACGGGCCCCGTGGAGGGCAGCGGGGGGGAGGGAGGGCAGCGGGGGGGAGGGAGGGCAGCGGGGGGGAGGGAGGGCAGCGGGGGGGGAGGGAGGGCAGCGGGGGGGGAGGGAGGGCAGCGGCGGGAGGGAGGGAGGGCACAGCGGGAGGGAGGGAGAGCCCCCCGCCGCCGCTGCGGCAGAGCAGCTACAGCGGTCCCGGGAAGGGGGCGGCGCCGGCCCAGGCACGGGCCCCGTGGAGGGCAGCGGGGGGGCGGGAGAGCCCCCCGCCGCCGCTGGCTGCGGCGCTCGCAGCGTCGGTCCTGGGGGGGGGATTTCTGGCGCGCAGCCTGCTTCCGCCCGCAGCCAAAGTTCTCCGGGGACCCGGGCCGATCCGAGGAAGCGCTACGCCACTCATCCACGGTCTCATCCCCCAGTCTCTCATCTTGTACAAAGGAGGCACTCCTGGCATCTAAGTCTTCTGTCCCGGTCTCACTGTCCTCAGACTGGCCCCGTTCCAGCGCTTTAAAAAGCGCACCCCAGGTTGCTGCCAGGTTGCACACACTGGTATCTCCTTCAGTTAATTCAGATCATAAACGGTCCCCTATTGACAGCTAAACTTCGAGATCAAAGGCATTACTGACAGTCACAATAAAACCTTGCGCTTTTATCCACTGAAATAAAGAGCGCATGGCATCTTCAGAAACACTGAGTCCCATGCGGGGCAGGGCATCCTGCCATGCAAGGTAGACAAGCTGTTCATCAGCTGAATTACAGTTCTTCATTATGAGAACTTTATCTTGGCGGCTTCGTGAATGCAATTATACAAACGCTATTGGCTTGGACTCGGGATTTCAAGCTCTGCTTCACTAAGATAAGCTGTTCCAAGCCCGTTCACTGGCAGGGCTCTACTATCCCGTTGGTTAGAAACTAGCTCTCTCTCTAGGAAAGCCCGGGAGAATTCCACTTACCCCTCTGGGGGGAAGGGCTGGTGATTTTTTCCCCCCCGCTCGCTGCTTACCCTCAGGGGTTTAGCAGACGTACGTCATGTCGGTTGTTTTCAGACCTCGGGGTAACTAGATGCACCATCACGTCGGGGTCACCAGATGTCGCTCTATTAGGAACGGCGAGGAGAGAACGACACAGACTCTCATGGAGTCAGAACAGGAGAATTCTTTAGTTTATTGCTTCAGCCTTGTTTTATAGACTGGTTCGTGGAAAGTACAGAAAGGAAACTCTTATTGGTTAGTAAACTGCTACATCACCATCATTGGTCAGTGGTGAACAACACCCTCTGACTTTCTCTTGCAAAGAAAACAAGGGGCAGACAAACAGCACCTGGCAAGGCTGTTTTCTGTCTCTAAGAATTGTTTTGATTCTTCCCTAAAACTTCCCAGGCTACTTTCTCAGGCTGGACTTGAGAAAGGTATGCGGCCTGCAGTTTCTGCAGGCTCCCTGCAGCCTGCTCCAAAGCTAGTATCCACAGTCTGTAGCTTCTTTCTGGTGTTTCTTTTGGTGCTGGGTTTGAGGACAATTCCTCGTGAAATGTCCTGGCTTCTTACACTGGAAGCACATGATGTGCTGCAGCTGTTCTGATGACATCTCTGGCTTGTTCATTCCTGGTGTTGCAGCTGCCACAGTTCTTGGGTTTATCGGTACTGGCTTCTTGTCGTGTACACTGTACAAATCTGCCTTTTTTGCACAGGCTTCAATCATGTTTGCTATAGTGGGCAGAGGATTAATAGGCAGACACAGAATCACTCTATGACAGGCTTCGTTTGCATTCCTTTGAGCCATCTCTTTAAATAGTTCTGTTTGGGCCACTGGTCCTTCTACCTACCTCTGTACTTGCAATCTAAGTCGGTCCACAAACTGCAAAAAACTTTCTGATGGAAGCTGTTTAATATTAACATAGCTAACTTGAGTTTTAACTGTTGGTAATTGGTTAAAAGTTCTTTCTGCTACATCACAAATCTTATCTGCAATAAATTTTGTTAATACTTCCACTTGATCTTCCTTGATCTTCAGGATTAGCCCAAATTCCTTCTCCACATAAATGCTGTAAATTTATTAAGGAGATGTTCCTATTCTTGGTTGTACAGCAGGATACTGTGGACTGGCCTTTTTGCAGTTTCAGCAATCACATGCTTTAGCAATCACTTGTCTTAGCAATCACATTGTATTAAAAGCAATCACATTATATTAAACGCAATCACATTGTATTAAATTTGATTAACAAACAATAACGATGTATTACAGTTACTCTAAAAACCTGTGCTTTTGTCCATTGGAACAAAGCGTGCATGGAATCTTCTGAGACATTGAGTTCCATGCGTGGCAAGGCGTCCTGCCATGCAAAGAGGACAAATTGATCCTCAGTTGAACATCTGTTCCCCATTGTGGGAACCATCTACCTCGATGGCCTGCGAATGAAATTACGCAAACGCAGTGGCTTAATCCGGGATTTCAAGCTCTAGCTTCATCAAGATAAGCCATTCCAGGCCTGCTCACAGGCAGGGCCTGCCATCCTGTGGTCTGAAAAACCAGCTCCCTCCAAGAGAGCGCGGGAGATATTTACTTACATCTCTCAGGAGGAAGCGGGTGGCACGGTTCTCAGTCGCGGCTGAGTCGGGGTGAACCAGATGTCGCACTATATTGGGAACGGCAGGAAGCATGACACACACTCTCTTGTGAGTTGAACAGGAGAGCAAGGTTTATTACCTCAGATCTTTTATAGGCCGATACGTGAAAGTACAGAAAAGTAAAACTCGTATTAGTCAGTGAACTAACGCATCACCATCATTGGTCAGTGGGGTACACCACTCCTTGACCTTCTCTTACAAGAAAACAAGAAACTGACAAACAACACCTGCAAGGCTGTCTTCCATCTCTAAGGAATATTTTGATTCCTCCTTATGATTTCCCAGGCTGCCTTCTCAGGCTAGTCTGAGAAAGTTATGTGACTTGCTTTTCCATAGACACTGTGCTCCCTGCTTGCTGCTTGCATTTAGCATCCATAAATATATATGAGCACAGTCTTTTGAATGATGTCTGGATGGATCTCAAAGTGACAAACACCTTATTCAGTATCTAGGCATATGTCCTGGGCATCAATGGTATTACTTTCACAGATTAATCCCTGCTGTTCTCTGCTGAGAC
The DNA here is from genome assembly GCF_049639895.1 of Pseudopodoces humilis. Lineage (NCBI taxonomy): Eukaryota > Metazoa > Chordata > Aves > Passeriformes > Paridae > Pseudopodoces > Pseudopodoces humilis. Next base: position 8,977,553 of record NC_142211.1, on the reverse strand, counting down.
AAGATTCTACATTTACAGTCTGCTGTTTCTTGTCTACCTTCTGGGCCCATGCCCTATGTTCAGAGTGATAAAGTACTATCCCCTCATGGTTTAATCCTAATGCAATAATAGGGTGAATGACATAAATTGTGGCACTACGTATAATAAGTACAAAGGCAGTGGCCGCATTAGTGATGGGATCTGTTGGGGGTTAGGTGTCCTTCCTTTTTTTCTGTCTCACCTATGGAATTTTTACCCATAAGTGGCAGGGAAGACCTGACTGCTGGTACTTAGTGGGTGCTTGAGAAACACAAAGGGTTCACCTGGGCTCAAGGGGGAAGGGAGGAAGAAAAACAGGAAGGCAGGGGCAGCTGGGGACTGGCTAGGTCTCTTCAGCTTCGGAGCAGAACTCTCACTGGGAGTTGTTGCGGCTGGGAGAAGGGAATTCACCATCACTCAGACAGAGCTGCTGCTTCTTCTTCTTCGTTTGTGGGCCTGGCACCCGCTGTCCTGATGGGACGTGCAGCAGTGCCATCCACCGCCGCAGAGCTGCTGATACATCTCTCTCTCTCGTCCACCTGCCCAGGATTCCTACTCATTCCTGCCGTTCCAGCAGGAGCACCAGGACTGACTGCCTGAGAGGGTTTGTGAAGCAAAGCCTCTCCTCCATCCTTTCCCGTCTCGGCCGAAAAGGCTGTCACGGGGTCCTGGGTTCTTTTTTGTTGTTAATGCTGTAGTTATTGTTGTTTGTTTGCCTTGTTATACATACTAGTGTGAAAAACGAAGTTCACTCTCCTGTCAAATTTTAAAAGGTTTAATAAAGACAATAAGAAACATACAATAAAACAAAGAGTAACGGCCAGGTGCCTTGGTGCACTGCCAAGAGCACACCTGGTATCTTTGGAACGCTCTTTTTATCCCATCCTGCTGTGAGGGTTTAATGCATATTCAAACTTTTCCAAGAAGTATTTTGCATGGCCTCTCCCTGGTTCTGCCTTTTTAGAGCATGCTCCATAGGTTTTTATTTCTTGTGATCATCATTGTATTTGGGCTGGATTTCCTTTCTCTGCAAGCAGTCAGTGCTGATAACAGTCTGGGCTTCCTCTTCCTGCTGCTGATAACAGTCTGGGCTCAATCTTCTTTCCGCTGATAACAGCTTGGGCCCCACTGTCTTCGCCCTCTGGGGTTATTTTGCTTTGTGCAGAGGGGCATAGCTCTAACGTTCGTAATTCTTTTACACCTAAAACTTGCTAACAAGAGAAAAAGTGCAGACATAGCCAAAAAGCATATAACATATAATATTCATCCTAATACTTGTGAAAGCCAATATCACAATATGGATTTATAACACTAGTAAACAACTGTTATTCCTATCTCCAGATCACTGCCTGAGAGCCCCTTGATTTCAAACTTATAGTAATTTGTAGGGAGGGGGTCTCCATTTTTGTTTGGAGGGGGGCTCCTGCCCTCCTTAGCAGACACTTGTCTTCTAAACCAGGATAGGATCATAAGTGAAGTTTACCATAGTCCATGAGGACTGCAGTTTTCTTTCCAAACTCCTTGCCTTATCCCAAACAGCTTTTCGGATTTCAACTGGAAAAACGCCCTCACTTCCTTCTCTTACGACTAAAGCAGCTGTCGACTGAATCCACAGTTGTGTCTGTATACATCTAAGGGTTAAAGACACATTATCTTGAGCCATACCAAATGCCTTTATTATTAGTTTGTGGTCTTGGTCTTCAGCTTCTCTCAGATTTGGCAATATCTTTGAAACTTGCCATTGATTGGTTGTAACAGGTATAGCATTTATTCTAAATTTGAACGAGAGTCCATTAGTATTCTAGCCCCAAATGCACACTAGTGTAACATTTTGCTTTAGTGTGAAATTGTGCCAACATTTCAGTTCACGTGGATGATTATTACATATCTTCCGTAGCAGATGAGACATACATTTCTCTTGCTTTTTCATGGATAATCTCATTGATCTTTGGCATCCTACTTTGATGACCTCTCCCATAATTCCTTGAAGTGTCCATCCTGCCCACCACCTTGACTCCTCATATTGCCACTCATGCTTTTTATAACCCGGTCCCTGTGCATGACTACAGTTGATAGGTTCAAATCTTTTATAGCAGGATAGTCTCCCATATAGCCAGTAACTCAGTTAAAAGCTTTGGACCAAGGCCACTCAACATTATTCTGGCTAGAAGTATTTTTCTGAATTATTGTTGCAATTATAAACAGAACCAACATTTCTACCCACAATCTATTCATTTTTTCCGAGTAAGCTTTAGTTTTAACTCATTGTCACCCAGTGTTACTTTCCAAGGGCCTTCCGGAGCCTTTTCCACCTATATATGGTGAATCCAGTAATTTTGCTCCTTGAGCTTGATTGTAGTAAAGGTGGTCAAGAGCACCTGGAATGGCCCTTCCCACTGTGGCTCCAAAGTTTTTTCTGCAAGACACTTAACATACACATACCAGTTCAGGAAGAGATTTCTCTGAGAGAAGTGGAAAAAACCTGTTTATTTCACAGGCACAGCACTACCCAGCACAAGAATGAACAATATAAAATTTCAAAACCTCTTGCTGCTCTAAAGAGATGACAAACTTCAGAGGGTTTCTTTCCTGTGGGTGTTCACTCTGTTATCAATCCCTCTGGCGCTGGAAAATGCCGCTGCCCAGGCTAGGCTCCCGGTAGTCCACGGGTGCAAGCTCCCGGTGCTCCCCCGAGTCCCCAGTCCAGAGCAGGTTTGATCCGTTCCAAGGAAAGGGAAAGAAAACAGTCCAGGAAGTCCTCTCTGCTTCGGCTAGTTGGAAAGCCAAGGCAATCTGTCTCTTGTTGTCTGTCTGTGCTGTAGTCAAAACCCCGTCCCGGGATGCGGGGGGGGAGTAAATACAGTCTCTGATAACAGACTCGGTGCTTCTTCTCCACTCACTTTTACTCTTAGATGAAGTTTTAAGGATACAGAACCTATTTCTGGGCTAGGTGGATGAATGGGGATACAATTTAACATCATACTCACCCCAGGACACACGCATATTTTCATCGGTGCCCCAATCCTGTCCATGCGCTCTGCATGCACTCCTCAGGGCACAGGATTGGTTACAGTCCAGGTGTTCAACCACCCTCTGTTATCTGGCTCTTGTGGTCTTGTTTTATTGCTTTTCAGCCTCTTCTTTATTATTTTTAGAACAGCTTATGTCTCAGCAACCTTCAGAAATTCCAGAGGGTCTGATAAGAAACTCTAAATATGGTTTGGCTGGAGCACACTATGGCCCAAGCTGTTCGGATGCATTTCTGCAATTCCCCCCTTTTTCTTCTTGCACCAGCCAAGCTCTCTTTACTGTGCTTTCTACCAAGCGGGTCACCAGTTTTATGATGCATGGAATAACACAAAGCAATATAATAATGACTAATAGTAATATCAAAGCTCCCTAGAGAGATTCATATAACACATTCCTTCAAAATCCTCACACCCCTGCCCATGTGCTAACAACAAAAATTCTATAGCAGCTCTATTTTGCAGTGTGTTGTGTCTGATACTATCTACCTCAGTGAGTATTTAAGACAGCTGAAGTTATGTTTAATTGCCTGATCGTCCATCATCCCAACCTGTGGATGCTAACTCTAAAACAGAGAGCACGGTGCCTGTGGAAATTGCGGGCCACATAGCTTTCTCGGTCTTGCCTGAGGGGGTGGCCTGGGAATTCATAGGGAGGAACTGAAACTGTCCTCGGAGATAGAAAGCAGCCTTGCAGGTGCTGTTTGTCTGTTCCTTGTTTTCTTGCAGGAGAGGGTCGAGGGGTGGTGTACCCCACTGACCAGTGATGGTGATGTGCTGGTTTGCTGACCAGTGGGAGTTTTCTTTTCTGTGCTTTTCACGTGTTGGTCTGTAGGGAAGAGCTGAGGTAATAAACCGGGGAGAAACTTCTCCAGTTCTGACTCCACGAGAGAGTCTGTGTCATTCTTTCGCCGTCCCCAGTAGAGCGACACCAACCCATCATGAGAAGAAATCAATCTAAACTCTACACCAAACCAGCCTGGCTCTACTCTACACCTAAATCAGTACTAGCCTGACCTAGAGAAGCACTCAGTATTCTGACTTCCAAAGCTGATCAATGTGAAAAGACCAAGTCCAGAAAAAAGGCAAAATCATGAGCTCCCTCTGTTACTATGGGGTTAAATGTTTCTGAAAATCATGTAAAAGTAGGCCACAAGAATGCTTGGTATTTGGGATGGTTTAGCAAGCTAAGATGTTTGTAGTAACGGGAATTGGTGCTTGTGGTCTCTAAGATACCTAGAGATAAGATTCGTACATGTTCGTACAAGGATGGGCTAAGGTTTAATGAAGCAATATTGATAAGGTTGTTATAGTGATTACTGCTACAGCTGAAACTGTATAAATATGTGCACTTTGAACAAAGACGATGGATCTAGATTTAGGTTGCTGATACCCCTAGTGTCACTGTCGGACACAAAATGATTCACACCGACGTGGCTCGAGGTGTGGTGAAAGAAGAAGTGTTTATTTGTTCTTTCAGTATTTATAGGTTTTTGACCATGACCAGGGATTGGATAGTCAGGTTACCACCTTCCCAACCACACTGGCCGTGAGACACATCCATCAAAAGGCATATCTTTAATGGAATGTATAAACACCTATGTTTATAGTTACTTTCCTAGGAAAGTGGCTAGAAATTATGAAAACAATATAGAAAGGCCTGATTCTCAGGGTGACACCCCTAGTTCCCATGCGCTTCAATAAAAGCACCTGCATATAATCATTCTGTGATTATGTGTGTTCACGAATACTAACACTTCGTCATTTGGCCTAATCCCTAACCTTTTGCACATGTTTAATTTTGTACCACCTCTGGTCATGTTACACCAGTGGTTAAACTGCTTTCAGCACTCCATCCTGTGGGCTCAGCCCATCCTTGCCCATGTTTTTTTTGTTTATCAAGCAGTCCTTTCCGTACCTGATGTGTCCTCTCAATAATAGCTTGTCCTGTGGAGTTACCTGGAATACCTGTGCAATGGTGCAATGCTTCAGGAAGACAGGGAGTCTACAATTCCCATGTATTTACTGGAGTCTAAAATTTCTATACATTTGTCCCATCAAAAGCACCTTGTACCGCCCTATCAATTTCTTCTGGTATTGGCCAAATTTCTACTGGTACACTGACTAAACAAGTTGAAAATGGATTTTCTGGAGTGGTAGTGGACAAGCATATGGTATCTAAACCTGCAGCATTAGCTAAAGTCACCCAAATATTGGTTCTAGGCTGGCTAACTGGCAAAACTACACTACTAAAAGCAAACAAGGCAAACAAAGCAAAATTCAAACTTAACATTTGATTAAACAACTCCGTGTTTCTCTAAGGTTATACTTTGGCAAAAGGTTCTTCTCTCAGATTTTAATTTTCAAGCAAATTTTTCAGCTTTTTTTTTTTAATCTTGTTTAAACACCACTCAGTGATGAGGCACAAAGATACTTGGTGCGCACTCAATTTTTAAAATTTGAAGATTTTTTGATTCTTTTACAAATTTCTTCTTTTTAACATGAATTGCACCATGCTTTTGCCAGAAAGCTCTACCATATTCCTGTTTTTTACACTCTTCACATTGATATGAAGTCCAAGATTCACAGCTTTGCAAATGGAACAAAAAAAATGTCCAGTGTCCTCCAGGGAAATGAAAACATGACTATTGTTTTGAGGTCCCAATAGTTGAGACTCCGGGTGTGTTGCTTAAGCAGGCGTAAGTCCATCAGCTGAAAATGTTGATCCCCAACATTACTACATGTTCTTCTGTCATGGGGTAGCTTTACCTTTAAGACAGCTTAGAGAATTAAGGAAGTTGAAGCTGTTAGTGGCTGATGGGAGTTTTTCCTCCTGACCAATTATCAGTCATTTCCAAGAATTGACAGCAGTTCTGACCATTAAAAAGTGAATTCAACTTGTAAACACCCCCTTAAGAAGTACAGTCAGTTCTCTCGCTCTTTGGTTTCCGGCTTCTGACAAGGTAACAAGGCTCTGTCTTGGCCTTCCCCCCCCTCCAGGCCGGAACGAGGCCGCAGGGAGGCGGGGGGGGGGGGGGGGAAAAAGAAAGCAGAGCTGCTCAGTTACTGCTGCTGCTGGACTGAAACCTGACACTATGAACTCTTGCAGCTTTTCTAAAGCTTTTAATTCTTTTACTACCTGGATAAACAAACAGATTACTCCTTTTTCTCAGAAAGACAAAGAACGAGAGAGACAATCAACATGCAGAAGACATCACAGAACTACCAAAACAGTGAGGAAAAGAGTTAAGTTTAAATAAGAAAGAGGGAATAAGGAGATGCTTATAGCTGAAATATCTTTCTGTTAAAGCTATAGAGATGGACAATAGTAGTTTAAAAGACTCCTTTAATTCATGACTAGAGTATGGGAGGAATAGAGTGTTCAAAGTGTGGACTTCTGAGAAAAAAGAGAGTGGTTGTGATACTGTGGGTTGCTGGAAACAAGTAAAGTGAAGATTTTGAAGCCTTGAGGGGGCAAGGGGAAAGCTGTTTTCCAGGAAGGCTCACAGAGACAGATGAAGAAGACTTCTACCTTTGAATAACTCATCCTTAATAATAGCATCCCTAGACTCATTGACCCATGCACACCTCGGAGTGATGTGGAATGGGAGGAGTAAACTCTAAAAACTCCATAGATTGGCAGAAGGAGACTTCTGTTTCTCTGCAAAGACTGAAGAAAAGACTCTAGCAAAAATTGAGACTGTTTTTGACCACCAAAGTTCTAAAGTTTTTGTCTCTATGTTATCATGTGTACAAAGAAATGGTCAAGTAGTGAAAGATAAAAGGGTTTTCTGGAAGTTTATTCTGGTATTCTTATTCTTGTAGTTTGTTCATAAACTGTCTTTATTCCTTTTAAATTTTAAGCCTGTTTTGCTCTTATTCTAATCCATATCTCACAGCAAGAAATAAGTAATTTTTTTAGTTACTGGTTTAAAACCACGACACCTTCAAATCCTGAAACAGGGAACAACTGAAGAAAATTAGTAGAGACACGATATTAAGATGGTAACATAAAACTTCCATTGGTAAACTCTCTGTGTAGTTTTCAGACATAACTGTGTTCTTGGCAGTTCTACTTCTGGTCTTGTTTTAAGTACTAAGGCTGTATGGTGACTTCTCCATTCACTGGGTCTCATGTTTTCAGAGGCAGTTGGTGTCTGGTCAGATGAACAGGTGACTATTTTGAACCTGCCAAAAAAACAGGCTTATGTCTTCTCCAAGTTACTGAATCATTCAGGGTTAGCTGTGGTACACTTAATAGGGAATTCAGATTTTATAATATTTTCTAAATTTTTGATGCAAATCTTTCATTGTTCAGAAATTATTTGCTATCTAAATTCCTAATGTACGTATTGCATTAATTTAATGTTCTTAGGGCATTAATTCCTTTTGCTTTCCTTTTGCACTTTTTTTTTTAAAAAATGAGATGTACCTCTTAATCATACACAAGAAAAATATCAAAATGAAACTATACACATAGAAATAAGTCAGATAATAAACATTATTAATAAGATATGTGATAAAGAATTACTATTAACTAAGACACTGTGAAAAACGAAGTTCACTCTCCTGATAAATTTTAAAAGGTTTAATATAAACAAAAAAAACAATAGGAGACAAAGATAATAAAGTAAAGGGTTAAAAAAGCTGGGTGCTTGGCTCTCTGCCAAGAGCACACCTGGTTTCATGGGAACACCCTTTATATACCATTCCTGCCACATGGATTCATGCATATTCAAACATTTCCAGGAACTGTTTTGCATGGCCACTCCTTGGATCCACCTTTTTAGAGTATGCGCATTTCCTGGCTTTGCAGTTTTAATTTCTCTTTTATCATCTTTTAATTTGGGCCTTGGCTTCTTCTTCCAAAGGTGGTAAGCGTTGATAGTGGTGTTGAGCAGCCTGGGCCTCATTCATCTGTTGACTAGAGGTTATCCTGCCCGCTCAGGCAGGACCTGAACCTAACATTCAAAATTCTTCTGACGTACGCCTAAATACTAGCTAATAGCAGGAGAAAAAGAAAAAGACATAGCAAAAGCTATCTAACATTATACATATAACATTCATATTAATACTTGCAAAAAGTCAATATCACAGTATGTATTTATAACAACACTGTACCAGCATCTCAGAGTCTGCAAACAGCTGATAAGATCAGTGAAGGATTGGATAACCACCTTTGGAAATGATTCTCCAAGTTGACACCAAAATTGATCCAGCTGTCATACCAGTAGGGTTCAATTGCCAAGTCAAAAGAGACTCAAATACTGATTTGGTACAGAAAACATCTGGATCTGTTGGCAAACATTACATCCAGGTAAAGTCAAGGCTTGGCCAGGGCCTAGGCTTTAAACTGGAAAGACGTCTCAACTCATTTTCAAAACAAGGTTCTTAATAATAGAAGCTATGAGATGCTTTAAGCACAGCAAACTGTTGAAGTGCATTTTTGTAAAGCAAATGATTAGAAGTCTTAGGCAACAGACCAATCAAACCATTTAGCAGTTGGTTTAATATGAATTTTCTCTCAGGGTAGCTGGCTTTCAGCAATGATACATTTTCCTGTAACTCTGGAAGCACTGTAAAACAATAAAACTACACTGAATTAGGTAATAACAAACCTTCTTAAACAAGGGAAGGAGTTAAAGAGCAAGAAAACCCTGTACAAGAACAGCTGTATAACTGGTTTAAAGAGATGCATCTGCAGTTAGAAAACAAAATGATCTCAAATGACACGTATCCCAAAGGCAACCACACAGAGAGATGCTAAAATATTTGAGAAGCCGGCTACAAATACAGCAATAACACCTTATAAATAATGCTCATCATAAAAAATCCATAAATTCACATTATACGATGAATATGTTGGCAATAAGTGTCTGAGAAAGTTAGATAATATTTTCAAAACATTCACGTCTCAATGACAAAAAATGAAACAAGGTGAAAAACTTCTAAACTTCCTAGTATTAATATCAGTCACTATTCTTTTGTGTTATCTATAGAAAAAAAACAAACAGTAGAGATTGAAACAAACAATAGAACCCCCAATAAAATCAAGCGTGCAACAGACTGCATTCCCCTCCATCCACAATCAGGTGTGCATAAGTGTTTCATCACAGTTGTCTCAGTCGTAGTCGTTCTCATCTCTCTAGGAAAATAACTATACTTCGCAGTCTAGACAAGTGTCTTCAACAAAACGTGAGACAATTTAAATTAAACAATATTCAAACCTGGTAGAAATTAATTTTGACAGACTGAAATAAAACCTCAAAAAGAATACCAAAGGTATAAAACCTAAGACCGCTCAGACCTAAATATAGTGAAACTTAGCTTTACTTAATCTTACCAACACTGAACTTACATGCAATCAAATATAGCAAAATTAAAATTCAACATCCATAAATATTCTAACTCATTTTGATGCTATTAACACAATATGCACTTCATTTAATATGGCTTTTCTCTGAAGCTCAATTTTGCTTGCAACAACCCGTGACCTGAAAAGTGGTGTGCTGGGGTGACTTTATGATACTGGTATCCCCAGTCGCCTGGTTTATGTTATATATTAAGTTCTGCACCTTTAAGACTGGCTCTGAGAGTGAAGGGGGGGAAGAAGAAGCACACAGTTTGTGTTTAAAGAAAACATCACTCTGCCACATCCTGCTCCTGGACTGTGGTGTCTGCAGCACGGACAGACTGCAGGACAGAGCTTCTCTTTGGCTTTTAGTTAGTTTTAGCTAGCTGAGGCAGAAGAGTTCCCTGGACTTTTTTCCTTTTTTTCTTGGATTTGTGCAAACCTTCTCTGGACTGAAAAACACCCAGACAAACCCCAGGAGCTCTCGCCTGTGGCCCACCGGGGCCTGGGCCTTGGCACTATCCGGCGCCAGAAAGACTGATAAGAACCTGAGCGAGCCGAGCTACACCACATGAAAAAGACTTTTCTTCCTGGATTTGCCATCCCATTGAACAGTGAGAGGTTTTATTGTTTAATATTATTCAATTTCTTTAAATAAACAGTTTTTTTCCACTTCTCTCCAAAGAAATCTCTTTTTTCCTGAACCAGTTGGGGGGAGGGATTGTTTGGATTTTGCTTTCCTGGGGGAACCCCATTTAGAGATTCTCTCCCAAATTTGCCCTAAACTAGGACATACACAGTTCTTGGTGCCCAACTTGGGGCTGAGAAAGTGGAAAAACCTGTACTAATTACTAACTGTATTTTGGCTGTACTGACTCTGTATTGGGATAAAGCAGTCAGTAGCCATATTGTTTAATTGCATAATGTCTCTCGGGGTGGAGGCCTTCATGTGCATCTGGTCCCTAGACTTTTTTGAGGTATTAATACCTTACTTTTGCCTCTTTTACAGTAGAGGGGCACGGATTAGAATAGTTATTGTGCTGGGCTCGGTGATAATGATTTATAATAAGTTCATAAAAGTACTGAAGTTTATGCCAGGTATGTCTGGCTTATGGTTTCTTAGTCCAACCCTGCCTCCCAGTCCCAGTAGCACATTTTGGAGATTTATTGGTAATTGCATCCAGTTTGTCAGAGGAAGAGCAGGGGATGAGACTTTTCAGCCTTTCCTTTCCTTCTTCTCCTTTGAATCTGTTATGTCCCTTTTTGAGACTATCCAGTTTCCCCTGTGTCGTGGTTTTAAAGCAGCAACTAAAAAATCACTAGAAAATTACTTATTTCTTGCTGTGAGATGTGGATTAGAACAAGAGCAAAACAGGCTTAAAACTTAAAAGGAACAAATAAAGTTTATTAATAAAAACTACAAGAATAAGAAACCAGAATAAAACCTCCAGAACAACCCTTTTCTCCCCCAATACCCACCATTCCCTTGTTCACATGACAACATAGAGACAAAAAAAACCTTTGGTGGTTAAAACAGTCTCAATTCATACTACAATCTTTTCATCAGTCTTTGTAGAGAAACAGAAGTCTTTTTCTGCTAATCTATGGAGTTTCTCACAAGAAAACTATTTCTTTTATAGCTTTCTATTTTTCTGATGCCAGCTGCCCGGAAAATCTGCCATCAGTTGTCTCCTCCCATTTCACATCACTCTGAGGTGTGTTATGGGTCAAATGAGTCTAGGGATGTCATTTTTAAGGATGAGTTATTCAAAGGCAAAAGTTCTTTTCATCTGTTTTTGTGAACCCCTCTGGAAACAGAAGTTTTCTCTTTGCCTCTTAAAGGCTACAAATCTTCAACTATTACTTCTCCCCCTCTGTTCCAGTATCTCACAGTATCACAACCACTTCACCATTTGCTCAAAATCCACACTTTGAACTTCTCCATTCCTCCCAATATACTCTGTCATGAATTAAAGGAGTTTTTTTCAGAACACTATTGTCCATCTCCATAGCTTTAACAGAAAAATATTTCAGCTTATTTAAGCATCTCCTTATTCGCTCTTCCCCATCTAAAACTTAATTCCTTTTTTCACTGTCTTTGATGGTTTTATGGTGTCTTCTTACATGTTGATGATCCCTCTCTCTCTCTTCCCCTCTCTCTGGGAAAAAAGGATTAATCTGCAAGTCTCATTCAGGTAGTAAAAGAGTTAAAGTCTTGCTCAAGCTGCAGATCCTCATGGTGTCAGGTTTCAGTTCAGCAGTAGAAACTGCAAACCAAGTCAGGCCGGCCGGCTCCGCTTTTCTCCCCCCCACCCTCCGCAGCCTTGTCTGGCCTGGTGGGGGGGAGAAGGAGGCCAAGCCAGAGCCTGTTACCTCTTCAGAAGCCGGAAACCAAAGAGAGCAAGAAATTCCTGGACTTACATCTTAAGGTAGGTGTTCACAGGTTGATCTCACTTTTCAATGCTCAAAATCACTGTCAGCTCTCAGAAATGGCTAGTAATTGGTCAGGAGAGAAAAAACTCCCATCAACCTCCAGCAGTTTCAACTTCCCCAGCTCCCAAAGCTAAGCTTAAAGGTGCAGAACTTGATATATATATAAAGCAGGAGATTGGGAATACCAGTATCATAAAGTCACCCCAGGAGACCAATTCTAAACTATTTGTGTTCGTCAAGATAATTTCATATTTTAGTGTCCTGGAATCCTTTAGCCAATGCTGGGCCCTCTGACTCAAGACCGTTTTAAGATCATGTGGAGTGTGAACTGTAACCTTTCCTTGCAAAGTCAATTTTTGGGTTTCTTCTCTCAGAATAGCTGCCACTGCTATTGCTTGTAGGCAGGTTGGCCACCCTCAAGCTACTGGATCTGATAGTTTTGACAGGTAAGCTACCGGCTTTCAGCACCCTCCCCACTCTTGAGTCAATACTCCATAAGCGGCTCTTTCCTCTGCATTTATAAACAGATCAAACTCTTTCTTAAGGTCAGGTAGGGTTAAAACTGGTGCTGAAGATAACTTCTCTTTTAGATCACTCAGTTGCTTCTCATCTTCAGCTGTCCACTTTATGAGTTCAGGGTCCACTAGCTTATTATAGAGAAACCTCACACTCTGGGTGTACTGGTCCAGCTACAATTTACAATACCCGAAAAGACCGAAGAGTTTCCTTACATCTCTTTTGGTTTTGGGTGCCGGTATAGATAGGATGTCAGATATTCTTTCAGGGTTCAGCTTTTTGTATCCTTCCCCAATTATGTGCCCTAGGTAAGTGATTTTGGGTTCTACAAATTGCAATTTGTCCCAGGATACTTTCAGGCCTTTGATCTCAAGGAAATTGAGAAACCGGATACAGGTCTCCCTTACCCTGCTTTTCTCTTTTCCAGATATTAGCAAACCATGCACATACTCTAGGATTTGTGTTTCACTCTCAAGAATGAATTGTTCTAATAGTTCTTCCAATGCCTGTCCAAAGAGATTCAGGAATTTTGTAAACCCCTGGGGTAGGCGTGTCCATCTCAGTTGTTGCTTTCTCCTTTTATCGGGGTATTCCCATTCAAATGCGAACCAATTTCGGCAATCCTCAGCTAACGGACATGCCCAAAATGCATCCTTCAGATCGATGACCGTAAACCATGCATGTTCCCTCGGGATTTGACTTAGAAGAGTATAAGGATTAGATACTACAGGGTATCTAGTAACAGCTCTTTTGTTTACTTCTCTCAGGTCCTGGACCAGCCTGTATTTGCCTTCTGACTTTTTAACTGCTAGTATGGGGATGTTGTGAGGTGACATGCATGGTTCCAGGATACCTTCCACTAACAGATGTTCAATCACCAGGGCTAATCCCTTCCTGGCTTCTAGGGATATTGGGTATTGCCTGACCCAAATGGGAGGGGGTTTTTCTTGCTTTTTTATTTTAATTGGTGGGATATCTAGATAGCCATAGTTTCCTTCTCCTGTCCATTCTTCTAAATTTATCTCTTCTACATCTTTGGTAGTCAGCCTCATGATTGGAACCACCATTCTACCGTTCTTTGTAATAATTCCCACCCCTAGCTGGACTTGTAAGTCCCTTCCTAATAAATTGCATTCTAAAACTGGTAAATATACAAAGTCTGTAAAACACTGTCTGGAGATCCCTTTTACTTCGACATTTTCTACTACTGAAGCTTTAAATGGTCTTCCCTCTGCCCCAGTATATCACAGACCCATTTCCCAATAATAACTCCCTTTAGGAATCTGTTTATACTTGATCAATCTGCTCCTGTGTCAACAGGAGAATTAAAGGAGAATTCAAATTCTTCACATTGGGAACCCACTTCAGAGTTTACCAGGGGCTCTTCTTGGTGGTTGATTGGGTCCCCTAAAGTATAAAGCCCCTGACACCCCTAATCATCATAATTATCCCCTCTCAAGACCCTTTCTAGGATATCTTGCTCTCGAGCTATGGCTTCATTGAGTGAGAGCTTCCTACAATCCTTTTTCAGGTGCCCTATTTTCCCACAATAATAGCACCTCCCGTTGTCTCCAGGCTTCCTGGGATTAACCCAAGGTGGCACAGGTTTACTTTTATACTCCCCAGGTGGGAGCCTCAGTTCATCTCCACTCAGCTGGTTTTTGCCTGCTCCTATGCTCTCCCTAGCCACAGCTACCATAACTCTTGCCTTTGTTTTAGCTCTTTTCCCTTCTTAGATACACTTTCAAAGCCTCCTTCAACAATTCATTCATTCCTTTTTCCCGCCAATCTTCTATTTTTTCTAGTTTCCTCCTTATATCAGGCCACAGTCTCATAACAAATTGTACCTTCAAAAGGACTTGGCCTTCAGGACTGTCAGGGTCGATGTTTGAATACAATTGGAAATTCCTTCTTAATCTATTTAGCCAGGTTGCTGGAGTTTCATCCTTTTCTTGTGTGCCATCAAAGGCTAGCTTCATATGGCTACCTCAAGGGACGGATTTTATTATCCCTTTTATCATCAGAGATGGGTAATCCTCCATGTTTCTCCTCCTTTCCTCTTGATATGGATTCCTTCCAAGGTCAACTAGTGGCAACTTATGGTCGCCTGGATGCCCTAATCTATTTTCTCTTTCCCATATTCTTATCCCTGCCATTCAAATCATCCTGACTTCTTCTAGATTAAATAAGATATTTAGGATAGAATTTAACTCGCCCCACGTATAGATGTAGGGACCTAAGAATTGATCTACCTGATTGGATATACCTATGGGGTCTTCTACAAGATTCCCCAACTCTTTTTTAAAACCCCAGACTTCAGAGGCCGTCAGTGGGGCCTTCACAAAACCAATTCCTCCAGCCACTCCAGCCATCAGAACCTCCCTCAAGGGAAAGAGTCTCTCTACCTTACATGCCTTAGATCTAGTATTACAGTAGGGCCCTTCTGTAAGGTTTATATTTTGATCAAGAGTGGGAGATAAAGGGGTTTGATGGATGCTAGAGGAGGGACCAGGGTTAGACATGGATGAACCCAACTCCCAGCTGGGAGGAGGCAAAGGAATGGTAGTGGATGAAGGAGAAGGGACTGAGTTAGTCACAGAGGTCACAGGGGGTGGGGCTGAGGAGAATGGCAACGGGGTTAAAGGAATGATTGAAGGCAAAGTAGGTGGAGGATTTTGGTAAATTGAGAGAGAGGTGGTAGGTGGAGGTGGTAAGGAGATTACAGCTGTTGGAGAAAAGATGGATAAGGGTTTTGGAGGGGAGGGAACTGGAGTCTCAGCAGAAGATACTATGGGAGTGTTCGAGCAAGAGTGCAAGGGTAGAGCTGGGGGATCTAGGGGAAGGGCCAGGGGTGCTGTTGGGTAAACAGGAGGAAGGGGAGGTAAGTAATCAATGGGGTCCCAATTGCTATTAACTCTTTTCTCTTGTTCACTTTCCTTTTTATTCTCTTCTTTTTCTTCTTGTAATTTACAAATTCTTACAGCCTCACCCTCTGTGGTGTCCCTCCACCAACAAGCCGCATATGATAGTTGTTCTAAATCAAAGTCTTCTTGAGCCTTCAAATGCTGATTTAGTTGGGAGCACATCCATGGGTCCTTGATTCCATACCGCTGCCACTCCCCCTGTAGTTTTAACTTTGGCCAGACTTCCATGCAATAGTATATCATTCTGATTTTGTCTAGACCCTTTGTGGCCTCTTGTGCCTCCCATCAATCTAACATTTGCCCCAGGAGGCTACTAGAGGGAATATTGTTTAGTTTTCTCTTACTCCTTCTTTTGGAGTTTGTTTCCTTACTTACACACTTCCCCATCCCTCACTTCCTTAATCGGACCTTAACTAAAACTCTAAGGTGCCCCTACCCAAACAAGAAAGTTAAAGACGAGCAACACAACTCCTAAGTAACTTAAACTTATGTTGGTCCTAATTAACACTTTCACAGGGGAAGGATGGGTTTTACACCCGTACTCCACTCTCTGGCCAGAATCTTTTCACATCTGTTAACCTAAGGTTTTGGACCTGACCTCTTTGTCAGTCCCCAGGAGTCCCTCTCTGGACCCCTCACTTACCCCCCACGCCTTGCCCCCTTGCTGAGACTATGAGCACTCCTGGTTGACGTTGGTGGGGTCCCTAG
This sequence comes from Pseudopodoces humilis, assembly GCF_049639895.1. Classification (NCBI taxonomy): domain Eukaryota; kingdom Metazoa; phylum Chordata; class Aves; order Passeriformes; family Paridae; genus Pseudopodoces; species Pseudopodoces humilis. The sequence goes on along the minus strand of NC_142211.1, from coordinate 8,961,576 downwards.
CACTAGGGTTCCCTCAGGACCTTCCCTGCCTAGCCTCCTCCCAGGCTAGAACCGTCCTGTCCCTAGTGCTGTAAAAAAAGTGATTCTAGCAAGGTCAGCCTGCAGTCAAACCTCCTGCCCCTCTGCTCCCTGACTATCCTTTCCCCAGAGGAAATAGCTTCAGCTCAAGGGATGCATGTGTGTGTTGGCAGGACTATTTCCCCCTTGCCTCCTAGCCACTCCTCCCACCATGAAATGGCTTTGGTGAAGGGGATGCGTGTATGGTTTGTATGATGATTGCCTTGCCCTCCCGGACTCCCTATCCCTGTGTTCTAGGCGGTAGGTTTACAGTCTTCCTCCTTGGGAATGGACTGCGACAATCACCACCTCTCAGTACGTCCAGCCCAGCCCTGGGAAGCAGGGGCCTTCGTGGAAACTATGTATCAGTAGGGCCTGGGGACCCCCAATAAGAACCTGGTATGCACGTGACCCACACCATGCCTAGGCCCTCCACGTGCCTGGAACAGCCCAGACCACCTAGCCCTAGGGGGGCCTACCCCCTGTGTACCACTCAGACTTTGGTTTCCTCTGCACGCCTGGAAGGGGGGTAACTATCCCTCAGGAGACGCCTCATTCACTCTTCCTTTCGCTTCCCCCCATTCTTGGTCGGCCCCCTCACAGGAGTCCAGAACCGCGGTACTAGGCTGTCCTCACTCACTCCAGGAGTCCGAGCTGCCAGCCCGTCTCACTCACACACCACTCATTCGCCTCCTACTCCTGCCACCAGTCACTTACCAATCCCGGTGCTCCTCTGCGTCGCTGGTCCTAGGCTGACCTGGGGTCTGGTGAAGCCAGCTGTCCCTGGAGGCCTGAGGGCAGGCAGCTGTCCCTTCTTCGGTCCTCTTCGGGCGTGGCAATCCCAGACGAGACACCCCCTATTGAAAAGAACAGGCAAGGAGACCGGCTCCTTTTTAATGCCTTTATTGAGGTCAGCTCTAGATGGGGGGGGCCCAAGGGGTTTCCCACACCACTGCTGCTCCCAATGGACGACACAGAAGAGGAGGTGTTCAGCTTTGCCACATAGCAGAGCTGGGGCTTCTGTCCTCTCGAGAGTCCCTGGGAAGACACTGGCTCGTTGTAAATCTAGGGTAGTCATGCATAGCGAGTGTTGTTTTACTTATGGCAACAAAGCCTGGACCATCAGTAAGTGGCTCAACATTCTCCCTTGCTCCTCAACGCAGTTTGGAGTCTGGTTTGAGCCATGTCTCGCTGATTCTAGGGGTCTTTAGATGTCAATTCCACTTCCTCTGGGTGCCAACCCCCATGGGAGTTCGCTCATCTACATATTGGGAGGTGTCATCGGTTGCCATTAGGGGTGTGCCGGGAACAGCAGAGGCAATATACAAGGCCAGGTGGCATTTAACAAAGAAGGCTGTCACAGCTACATTGGACATAAGGTATTTAACAAAGAAGGCACCTTATGGTGACAACATTCAACTGTGTTAACATCTTTGTATACTGATCAGGAGGTCACATTTTACACTCCCAGCCTTTCCCACTCAAGGGTATCGAAAACACTCCTGGGGGTGGCAAAAAATTCTCTCTCCTGTGTAGTAAAACATTTTAACAGAGTAAAGGCATGATATTTTAGTATAAGCCTGTCTGCACAAGCCAATCTTTTGTATAAGTGATGATATTAAAGGCAGTGTCCTTGAAACTTTCCTGAAGCAGCGAGAATGAAAGAAAAACAATAGCCTTGTGTACTGGGGGAAAGAACGTAAACAATATGTATTAACCAATAGTAACTTGCTAAGCCCGCGGACCCTGTCGGACCCTATAAAAGTGTGCTAAAGATAGAAATAAACGACGTTCACTAAACTTCTGTGAAGACTCAGTGAATAGTCTGGCAGTTTCTCAATACTCCTGGGCCCATTTTAAGTCTTTTTAAGACTTCTGGGTCATATTTAACTGCTCTCTTAGAGTGTATGCTGGAGAATGTTTAGCATAGCTTGCTCTTCTTTTGACAATGCCCTCCCTATTCTCTCCAGCCCTGCCCACTCAGCTGTTCCGGTGTACCACTGCAGCGTACTGTGTATTATCCGAAGTTTTTTCTCCTGGGAAGCCTCCCTTCCTACACTCTGTGTGGAGTCATCCTCCGACCCCTCACCAACACGGTCCTGCCTTTTCACTCCGCAGGACCCCCCTCCGAGTTCAAAGTGAGAGGAATGATGGGTTTGTCTTTACAAACAAGCTGTGGGCCTGCTGATAAGATGAAACTATCACTGAGAGATAAAAGAAACAATGGGATGGATTCCACTGATTGAGTGAAAGATGACAGGGACACTGGGGAAACACCATAAACTTCACAAGAGTTAAGAATTAAGAAGGAGGTTATACATTAGAGGGGAATCTTAGGTATTAGGCATTCCAGGAAGTCTGTACTTCTCAAGTACCTCAGCTGATGGGGAAAGAGAAAAGGGACATACGGCTGGGAATTAGGATAAAAAGGAGGCTGTGCCCTCAAAAGATTTGACAGACCCCAGGGGAATGCCCCATGGCCTCTCCCTTTATTCAAATAAAGTAAAAGGACTCCTCTGTCTCCTTTTTGGACATAAACCTCTGGTGTTTGTGGATTAATTTTCCTGACAAAATGGTCTGGGTCTGCTTCATATCACGGTGCTGTCATCACGTCGCTAGGGTCACCAACATGCTCTCAGGACCTCTGATCAACAAATCAATATGATTTCGCAGAAGCCATTTATTGTTTACATTATACACTTATTTATACATTCTAAAACTACTGTCCACGTGAACACGCATCTTTTCATTGGTGCCCCAATCCTGTCCATGCGCTCTGCATGCACTCCTCAGGGCACAGGATTGGTTACAGTCCAGGTGTTCAACTGCCCTCTGTTATCTGGCTCTTGTGGTCTTGTTTTCTTGCTTTTCAGCCTCTTCTTTATTATTTTTAGAACAGCTTATGTCTCAGCAACCTTCAGAAATTCCCGAGGGTCTGATAAGAAACTCTAAATACAGTTTGGCTGGAGCACACTATGGCCCAAGCTGTTCACATGCATTGCTACGCTAATGACCATAGTAAATAGGAGGGGTTGAAAAGCTTTCCTTTTCCTTTTTCTGTAATAGCCTATCATTCCCGGTTATAAGTTCCCTTTTAATCTCTAATAAATCTCCTGTCCTTTTTGTTATACCTTGGCTTACCTTCTAAGGAAATTTGTCCATCTGGGATTAAGGCTGCTTCAATAGGCATCTCACCTTTGGCTGCTTTTTTTGCCTCTCTGTCTGCCGGATAATTTCCTTCTTCCAATTTGGAGCTCACTTTCTGGTCTGCCTTGATATGCATAATGGCCACCTTTTCAGGTAGCTGGACTGCCTCCAACAGTTTTATTATTTCTTGTGGATGTTTAATACTTTTCCCCTTTGAATACAACAGTCCTCTTTCTTTCCAGATAGCTCCATGTGCATGCAAAGCCCCAAATGCATACCTTGAGTCTGTCTAAATGTTGATTTCCTTTTGCCAACTCTAAAGCATGAGTTAAGGCAATTACCTCAGCTTTTTGTGCACAGGTGTTTGTTGGCAACGATCCAGACTCTATCACCTCTCTGCAAGTAGTAACTGCATACCCAAGATATCTCTTTCCACTGATAATGTAGCTGTTTCCATCAGTAAAACAGGTCTCAGTGTCATCGAGAGGAGAGTCCTTCAGGTCTGGGCAACTGGAATAGGTGGCCTCAATGGTTTCCAGGCAATCATGGATCACTGGTTGTTATAAATACATATTATAATATTGGCTTTTTACAAGTATTAAGATGAATGCTATATGTATGTTAAAATAGCTTGGCTGTAATAGTCAATATAGTATGTTTGAACTGTCTGCTTAGTTAAAATAACATTCAATGAACAGATGATGGGGACCCTGCTGATTATCAACACTCACCGTCTGTGGAAAGAGAGAGCCAAGGCCCAAATTGAAAGGTAATAAGAGAATTAAAGTCACCAGCTAAGAAACCCTCGTGCTGTAAAAAGGTGGACCCAAGAAATGGCCATGCTAAAAAGTTCCTGGAAAATGTAAACTAGTTAATAGAAAAGTTTGAATATGCATAAAGTCTATGAATATGCATCAAGTTGATGCAATAGAAATGGTATATAAAGGGTGTTTCCAAAATACCAGGTGTGCTCTTGGCAGAGAGCCAAGCACCCAACCATTTTAACCCTTTATTGTCTTTGTCTCCTATTGTATTTCTTTTTATTAAACCTTTTAAAATTTACCAGAACAGTGAACGTCATTTTTCACAATTGGGGGCTCGTCTGGGATAAACACCTCACCTCTGAGACCACCGGGAGATCCTGAGCGGGAAAAAGGCACACCCTGCTGAGTTAGGCAGACTCTGCTCCGTTTCTTCTGGCATGAATCAGTGGCTGCAGGTAAATATCCCGTGGGCAAAAAGGAGAGAAATAAAGCAAAGGAAAGGGAAAAGGCTCCCTAAACCATGGAATTTAGCTCCATAATTCTTGTGCACAAAGACTCAAAGAAGAAAAAAGGATTGTAAGTATTTTTCAGGGGAGCAGGAAAGAGGGTTGCAAGACACCCCCTGGGGTGACTGGGAATGGTTCTCAGGGGAGGGGTTGGACCCCTCGGGGAAAGGGAGCCAAAGGTTTTCCTGGCACAACCCCCTGGGAAAACAGGATAAAAATGGGGATCCCCAAAACTTTACCAAACTGAGAATTAAATCCAAGAAATTTGGGCTTAAAGCATCCAAATTGAGGATTAATCCAAGAAACCTGGAACATTTGAGATCTTACAATACCCATGGGTGGATATTAACAAGTGACTTGAAAGTAAAAAGTACCTTGTTGTCTTGTTGTGACTAAGAATGAATGAGGGTGAGTGAAACAGATGTGAGTGAGTATGGGTAAATAAACTTGTGTGGTTCTTAATTTAAAGTCTGACTTTGTTTTCTGGAAGGAGGTGGGTTGTATTGTGTTGTTGAGGAGGAAAGATTTTCTGTGCTGGGGGGGGCGGGGTGAGAGTGAGGATGGGGGCGATGCCTCCATGCGGACTGAGGTGGCCTTGGTCACAGTGGGGACATTTGGTGTGATTCCCTTCCTCCCTGCGGGTTCCTGTCTTGGGAGTCTCAGAATGCCACACCAGGGCTGGGATTTGTGGTCCTGCAGCCACAAGGGTTTTTCCCCAAATTGGTTTACAGTGAGATGGCAGCTGTGGTCTCAGAGCAGAGTCAAGGTTATTTTTAGAGGTGATTCCCTCCTCCCAGCACTTTTCTTTTCCCTGGGCAACTGGAGCCTCTGAGGGGGATTCCTCCTGTGTGCTGTGGGCTGGCATGTCACTCAGACAGGGCCTTGAGGAGGAGAAGCAGAAGCGTTTGAGGTTTTTTTGGGTATTTTTTTTGCCCCACTGGGGCTGTGGTGGCAGCGGTGAAAGGCTTTTCCTGGGGGATGGTGCCCCCACAGTTACTCCCTGAGGAGCTGTGACCTGCTGCGGCCCTTGGAGTGGTGGATCAGCCTCAGGAGTGGAGTGGGACTCCTGGAGCTCTGGCCGGCAGTGGGTTGGGTTGGACTCCACAGGTCCTCCAGTGCGGCCGGGTGATGAGGTCAGGGCACGGGGATGCCCTGGGAGTGGGTTCAGCTCTCCCCTCTAGAGTGGGGCAAGGGCGGGGGCCGTCTAGATCTTGGTGCCCATGGATTGTCTGTGGATTGTTTAGACTCATTTTTAGGGCTCTTCCTAACCCACAGAGTCCTGCTCAGGTTGTTGAGGTGGCTTCGGGCGGGCTGTTTGAGCCCCAGATGCCAGTCTGGGTTCCCCACTCCCGGCACACGAGGATCAGGGGGGCTCTCACTGACTCCTGGGAACCTCCTGAAGCTGTGAAACGGGCCAGAAACATGCAGTGGAGAGGGTTGTTCCCAGCGCCTACTTCAAATGGTGAAGGAGTTGGAGTTGTTCCTCTGGGACCCGAAATTTCCATGCCAGAGTCTTGTAGAGCCTTGGGCACATTTGGTTCTGTGACTCCGGGAGTGGGTGTTGTGGTAGGGGTTCAGTTGTTAGCTAAGTTAGATGTTTTTGTGTTTGTTTTTCCCCTTTTGGGGCCCCGCTGCTGCTCGGAGCCCGGGGCTTCTGTTGCCGCGATTAAAGCTTCTGCCCGGTTCGCTGCCCCCCCCTCCTCCGCTGCCGCAGAGGTGCCTGCCGTCACTACCGGGCCGGTCCCGGCCCCGCGCCTCCACCGCCGCCTCACCGGGCTCCGGCCGCACTGCGTTCCCCCCGTGCCAACGAGGAGCCCCGGCCCCGCTCTGGCTTCAGCTCGCTCTGGCCCCGGTGTGGGCAGCCGACGCCGCCGCCGCGGGGAATTTGCTCTTTTGTTATTGTGGCGCCGGCTCCTGCGGGCGGCGGCCGCCTGCCGGAGTCGGCACAGCAGATTTGTTTCTTTGTCGCCCCAGCCCCGGCGCGGGGTCTCCACTGCTTCTGGCCATGTATTTCCGCTTCCCTGTGTCGCATCCAAAACAGGTCGGGCGGCCTGATCGCCCCCTTTTCTCCCACCGCGGCTCCACCCCGCCTGTGAAAAAGCCCCTAATCCTCAGAAATTAATTAGAGAATTCACATGTCCGTTACCGCTTATCTTTACCTGACTGTATCTTATTTGTAGAAAGTTTGTGTGCCCGCCAGCTCTAACTTCTAACTGGTTCTTACTGAAACAAACTGGCCAGGAGACAGACTCCTGTTTTATGTCTCTATTAGGATTCAGATCTTGGGGTGGGGGCCCGAGGGGTCGCTTGCACCACGGCTGTTCCCACACTGGCAGCTCCAAGGAGAAGGCACAATTCAGCTTTGCAGCACACTCTGCAGAGCTGGGGCTTCCTCGTGGAAGTAACCAGGTGGTCTGTCATTCTGGCTCATTGTCTAGGGTGGTCAGTCCTTTCCAGACATCTTTAGTGTTGCAATCCGCTCCCAGGGGACGCCTCTGTCCTACCCCTGGTGGTGAGAGCCCCCTCTCTTCACGGAACACGGGCGGGGGAGAGGTCCTGGAGTGGATACAACACGGATTCAAAGTAACTAGACACAGGAGGCCCAAACTTGCTGGAATAGTCCCAGTTTTATTGCATGTCATCCATCCGGGGTAAGAAAGAGACCGAAAATGTCTTATCTCTTATGCTAGGGGTGGGGGTGATCAGGGGATACAGGGAAGTCACAGCCAATGGGACTGGGGGAAGGAAAAAGGTTCTCAGGTAGGAGCTAACATTACACAGACCGAAGGTGAGTTTTACCCTTGGGATATACCAAGATTTTTAGATGCACTACAACACTTTAGGTCATGGTGATGCAGGAAAATGGTTTCTAAGCAGGCTTAGGTGATGCAGGAAGATGATCTTTCATCATAGCTTGCTAGAATATGTTTCTTTGTCCTTTTATTCTTTTGTTAGCTCATTGTTTTGGTGTCTTACATGCCTTAGTTTGCATATTATTCGGTTGCACAGCTCCCTGGGAATTGCTTGGTTCCAGTGTGGCACAGCTCCCATGGGAGTTGCTTTGTTCCATGGCATAGCTCCTTAAGGGGTTGCTTTGTTACAGCGTGGCCCAGCCCCCATGGGAGCAGCTTTGTTACATAGTAGCAGGGAAGTAAGGGAAAGGGATAGAGGAATGTCCCATAAGAACTGTTAAAACACTTCAAAAATCGGTAAGTAATTAACATTACTAATAACCATCGGAGTAAACAAGGGGTACAAAAAACAAGGTTTACAAATGGAATAAGAACATTAACTGTACATAACTAAACACAGTATTTTAACTGGGGTGGATTTCTTGAGGGATTTTATTCATGATGTTATAGATAGATATTATATTGTTGGCTTTTCGCAAATATTGGAATGAAGGCTACATGTATAAGATTAAAAAAATTTGTTTTATTAATATCGTTTCCTTTAATTCTGTTATTGATGAAACTTAGAAATAGTGGTATAATACATATATGTTAGACTATAGCATAGTATTAAAATAAAAACTACTTCTGTCTGTATAACCCAAAGACTGAAAAGATAACTGGAGACCCCCTGCGTTCATAAACTATCTTATCCAGATAAAGACAGTAGTGACCAGAACTCCAGGGGAAGAATTTATTGCATTTCTGTTATCAAGGAATGTAAATCTCGATGGAGCCAAGAAGATTGTTCTATTGGGAAGGGGGCAAGAGAAAACTAAACAGAAGAACACCAAAGATCCTGAGAAGAATGTATGAATATGTATGAGAATTTATAGATATGTAGTAGGATTCTGTTTTTAAGGGGCAATCCTTTGTTAGTAAGGTGTACTCTCTTGGCTGAATGCAGAGACACCCGGCTGTGATTATAATCTCCTAATTGTCTTTTTATTAAAATTTTAAATTCTATTAAAAAAATATGTGAACCTCGTTTTTCACAATGACATTACAATTCCCAACCCCCGAGACGCTAACCCTTTAAAAGGTGATGGTCAGACCCCCATCCTTTGTCTTTTCTCCTGGATTTCTATTGAGAAACCGCCCAGCTATTCACCAGTCTTCACAGAAGTAATCGTGAACGCTGTTTATTTCTATTATTAACACACCTTTTATAGGGTTCTACAGGGTTTGTGGGCAGAGCAAGCTACTATTGGCTAACACACACAGTTTACATTTTTTCTCCTACACACAAGAATATTGTTTTGCTTTACTCTCTCTTCTGCAGGCAAGTTTCAAGGATTTTAGCCCTTAATATCACGACTTATTTCAAAGGCTGGTTTGTGCATACAGGCCTTTACTAATATATAAAATATATCAACAATTCCCCCTTTCTCTTTTTGCACAAACCAGGCTTTGGATAAGATATCATACAACTTAGACTGTCATCTCAATTAACATTATAAGTAAAGTCCGTCCCCCTTCTAGCACAAGAGACCTCAACCATCCGGTGATGCCCCAGCTGGCGAACCAACTTCCAATGGGGTCACTATCTTCCTTCAGGGCATGTAACCCATCCTGTAGCTGGCGTAGTTGCTTATGGATGGAAACTGAATGATCAGTAAGATCCAGACCACACATGCCTTCAAACTCCTCACAACTATGTCCTTGTGCTAAGAGCAAAACGTCAATTGCAGCTTGATTTTATAATACTGCATGATGTACACTACTCACATCGGCTGAAAGCTCACTTAACATTGTGGATGTTAAGTTCAATTCTTCCTTAGTCTAACAAGCGAGCCTTTCTTGAGTTGCTAGGCTTTAATTCATTCAGGCTTTGCTTTGTTTGATGTTCTTCATTTTGCTAGCTATATTCAGCAATTGATGTAAGCTTGGGTGGAACAAAGTTAGTTTCTCAAGATAACAGGGTTCTCTGTGGATTAGCAGGAATCTAATTCCATGCTCTATGTCCACAGATTAGGAATATGGAACTAGGTAATCGCTTTGGTAATTGTCCTGTGACATTGCACCACAAATAAAGGCTTTACTTTCAGTGGTAGTAATGAGATTAGCTATAGGGTTGACTGCATCTCAGTGCCACATTACTTTGTTAGAATGACTTTTTGTCGGGGGTTCAAACATTATCCATCCACCTGAGGTACTGGTAGAACTTAACAAATCTAATTCTTCTGAGGGTTGTAACATTGAGAACTTTGGTAATTTTTGCTTGCCAACAGGCTTCAAGTTGTCTTAATGTGAAGCCAACAGTGCGACTGCACTCTTGCAACATTGCCAATCGATTCAGTCGAGTCTCATTACTAACTAAACCTTTAAATGCTTGAGGATCCCATTCAGGGACTCCTATGAGACATGTGCGAAAGGATCTCCAGGTGTGGCTAGGCTCAAACACAGTGACCTTTGGCCAGTTCAGTGTGCCAGAGTGGCCCATATGTTCTGTCGTTTTTGGATGTTAGTTAGCAGACAGTTGGTCAGGACTATATACAGCACAATTACCATAAGCCGTTTGTTCCATGTAAATGACACCATACTTACAAACTCACAGCTAAAACTTCAATCGTTAAATGAACTTTCAAAGATGCTTACACTACCTCTTGAAGGGGGGGAATGCTTATACCTTATACTAACATAACAATTACTACACAGGCTAAACACTTAATCTATTATCTAACTACTTTTAACACACGTGCTCTGGTATATATGTAGTCTAAGCGTGAAAGCAATTTGCTGAAAGGATAAACAGAACTACAATTTGCTTTATATATAGTTAGATGGAGTCTCTACACCTTTCTTAGATCTTCTACAGAATTTCTCTAACACAATTCAGTCCTGGAACGTTCACTGCTCCCGTGATGTCAGCTGGTAGCTGATCGGTGACTGAGGGCTTTGATGTTCAAATTGTTCTTCACATCCTTCTAAATCTTAAAACAAAGAATAACTGAAAAATTGGTAGAGACACAACATCATAATAACAACATAAAATTTCTGTTGGCAACTGTCTGTGTAGTGTTCAGACACAACTGTGTCCTGACAGCTCCGCTTCTGATCCATGTCTGGAGTACCAAGGCTGTGTGATGACTTCTCTGTTCACTGGATCTCGTGTGTTCAGAGGCACACAGTCTGGTCAGATGGACAGGTGACCTTTTTGAACCTGCCAACAAAACACAGACACTTCTCTCCTTGAAGTTAATGAATTACACTAATCTAATGCTTTTAGGGCATCAATTTCCCCCGTTTTCTTAAAAAAAAATAAAAATTATATGTACTTCTGTTATACACATCAACATTAACACAAAACCATATACACAATGAATAAGGACCTATAACAGTTAAAAATCAATTAAATCATAAACATTATTAACAACATATGTAATATAAAACTACTATTAATTACTAAAACACTGCACCAGCATCCCATAGTTTGCAAACAAACAGAAACAAAAAAAGATCAGTGAAGGATTGGGTAATCATCTCCGGAAATGATTCTCCAAGCCCACTTCAAAACTGATCCAGCTTTCATGTTAATAGGGTCAAATTGCTGAGTCAAAAACTGACTCAAATACTGATTTGGTACAGAAAACATCTGGATCTGTTGGCAAACATTCCATCCAGGTAAAGTCAAGGCTTGGCCAGGGCCTAGGCTTTAAACTGGAAAGATGCCTCTTAACATATTTCTAAAACAAGGTTCTCAATAGTAGCAGCTATGAGATGCTTACAGCACAGCAAACTGTTAAAATGCATTTGTACAAAGCAAATGATCAGAAGCCTTAGGTACCAGACCAATTAAACCATGCAGCAGTTGGTTTAATCTGAAGCCTCTCCCATGGCAGCTGATCCTCAGCAATGGTACATCTTCTTAAAATTCTGGAAACACTGAAAAATAAGAAAGCTATAACAAACAAAAACTGCAGAGATTGCAACAACCAATAGAACTCCTGATGAAGTCAAGGGTGTCACAGACTGCATTCACTTCTATCCACAAGCAGGTGTTCATCAGCGTTCTGTCACAGCTGTTTCAGTTGTAGCTATCTTCCTCTCTCTAGGAAAATATACTTTGCAGTTTGGACAAGTGTCTCCAATAAAACATAAAACAATTTAAATTAAACAATATTTAAACCTAATAAAAATTATTTATGACAAAAGGAAATAACAAAACTTAGCCTTAAAAGAATATCCAATTTATAAAACTTAACTGACCTGAGATGGCACCCCCTAAATTCAGAATATAAGCTTCTCCCCTCTTATCTCTTTCTCCCCGGTTCTCCTTATTGGCTGTGTGAATGTAATCTACCCTCTTGCCCCTGCCTTCAAAAAGACGCGCTTATCAATATTCTTCCTCTTTTCTTTTCCTCCTGCTCTCCTTCTCCATGGGATCCCAAGAATAAAAGCTGAACTTCCATCTCAGCAAGGGAAAGAGCCTCGTTTTTAGTTCCTCTTTTCCATGCTATACTATCTCCTGTTTCCCTAGCTGCAGCTGGGCAGACAGTGGTAACAGAGAAGCAGGGGACATAGAAATAATAGGAGGAAACTGTTTGCCTTTGAGTGGGAAAATCCAGAAAACGGAAGGAAAACTCAGCTCACCTGGACGTGACTCCCACAAGGATAAAAGAACAGCCCAACCTTATGTGGAAGTCAGTTGGCTAAGAACCTGGAGATTTGGACTGAGAATGGGCAAGTCCTGAGAGAACAATACCTGCTGTTACAGTATGTTGATGATATACTGATAGCTACAGAAGAGAAAACAACCTGCATAAAGGTAACAATTGAAATTTTAAATCAACTGGGAGTGGGAGGATATAAGGTGTCTAAAGAGAAGGCACAAATTGCCCAGTAAACTGTGATTTACCTGGGCTATGAAATCTCACAAGGGCAACGTAGGCTGGGTACTAATTGCATTCAAGCTATTTGTGCCATTCCAGAACCCCAGAATCTACATGATCTGTGAGTTTTCCTTGGGATGACAGGGTGGTGCTGCCTGTGGATCATGGACTATGGACTAATTGCAAAACCCCTGTATGAAGCCCAGAAGACACAGCCGTTTACCTGGGGTAAACCACAGAGACAAGCCTTCTTCAAACTATAGGAGGCATTGGCAACTGCTCCGGCATTAGGATTGCCTGGTTTATCCAAGGATTTTCAGCTGTTTGTACACGAAAGGCTGCATCTAGCACTGGGAGTACTGACTCAACACTTGGGAAGCTGGAAAAGGCCGGTAGGCTACTTTTCCAAACAACTTGACAATGTGAGTGCTGGATGGCCTTTATGCCTGCGGGCAGTTGCAGCCACTGTGATGCTGATACAAGAAGCTAGAAAATTCACGATGGATAGACACATAGATGTCTACGTGCCACATATGGTAACCACTGTTTTAGAACAAAAGGGGGGCCCATTGGCTATCCCCAAGTCGAATGATGAAATTACAGGTAATTCTAACAGAGCAGGATGATGTAACATTGAAAACAACTAATCTTTTGAATCCAGCCTTGTTTTTAGGTACAACAGTCGAAGAAGGCCCATTGGAGCATGATTTTGTGGAAGTGATAGAACACACCTGTTCGGCTAGAGCAGATCTGAAAGGCGTCCCACTAGAACAGCCAATCTGGGAGCTGTTTACAGATGGAAGCAGTTTTGTGGAAAGCAGGACCAGATACGCTGGATATGTGGTAACAACAATAGGTGCAGTGGTAGAGGCAAAGGCCTTACCAGCAAACACATCTGCCCAATGAGCAGAACTGGTTGCCTTAACCAAGGCATTAGAGCTGAGTGAAGGGAATAAGGTAAATATATGGACTGATTCAAAATATGCTTTTGGTGTGGTGCATGTACACGGGGCACTGTGGAAAGAAAGAGGACTGCTGTCTTCTCAAGGCACGCATATTAAACATCAAGATGCAGTCCTGCAATTGATAAAAGCAGTACAAAAACCTGAACAAGTAGCAATCATGCACTGTAGAGCACACCAGTCAGGAAGCTCCAAAATTTATGAAGGAAATCAAAAGGCAGACTGGACAGCCCGACAAGCTGCTCGAGAAGTGCAAACTGCAATGGCATTGATACCTTTAAAGACTAATGTATCTCAATTCAATTTGCCCCCAAAACCAAAATATTCAATAGAGGATGACAGACTGGGATGCTCGCTGAATGCACAAAAGAATTCAGAAGGGTGGTATGTGACTACACAAGGACAAATAGTGGTACCACCCTTGATAATGAGAGAAATTCTACAAATTAAACATAACAAATGTCATTGGGGTGCAGAGGCATTGGTGAGATTGTTAAAGCGAAATTTAATCTTGGTGCAGATGTTAACAATTGCAAAATCAGTAATGTCAAAATGTGAAATTTGCTTAAAGAACAACTCAGTGGCCAGATGACAGGCACAACTATTCAGGTAGGAATAGAACGAGGAGATTATTGGCAGGTAGATTGTGTAGAATTACCAAGAACTCGAGGATACAAATATCTGTTAGTGGGGGTTGACACATTTTTTGGATGGCTAGAAACTCTTCCCTGTCACACAAACCAAGCAAAGGAGACAGTCAAGTGGTTACTACAAGAAATCATTCCAAGATTCAGGGTGCCTCTAGGAATATCATCAGATAAGGGCCCACATTTCATAGACATAGTAATGAGAGAGGTAAGTATGTTGCTGGGAATAGCTTGGGATCTCCATACACCATGGAGACCCCAATCAAGTGGACAGGTAGAGAGGATGAATCAAACATTGAAGAAGCAAATCAGTAAAATATGCCAAGAGGCCAAATTGCAGTGGCCACAGGCTTTACCAATAGCACTGTTGAGGATTCAGATAAAGCCTAGGAGTGGGATGTCAATCAGTCCTTATGAGATACTGTATGGGAAACCATATGAATCTCCTGAACCTAATCCAAATGTTCATGTTACAGAGAAGCAAGAGGTGTATAATTCTGTTGTCTCTTGGAAAAACTCTAGCTTGACTTTGGAGCGCCCTCGTGTGGAATAGGCCGCTGACGAGAATCCAGTTCATGACATACACCTGAGAGATGAAGTGTACATTAAGACTTGGAACGAGGAACTGTTGCAGTCAGCAACCTCAGGATCTCGTCCAGGAAGCTGCAGGATTCTGGGGACCAGCATGGAACACCAGCTGAGACGGGCTCCCGTTCATGAAACCATTTATTCAGCATGGTGTTGGGGTTCAAGCAAGGCTGGTACCCTGGCTGGAGCCAGCACGGCAGCTATCCCCAGCTGCTCGGTCCATATCCCACTGCATCAAAGTGATGGATGGCAAATATGGTGATTTATTGCACAGGAATGTAGCATTTTATAGCCTGGAGTCCCTGTGTTACTCCCATCTGCTTACATCACACTTAGGTGCTATTGGCTAATTGCAGGAGGTTTTACTATCCTAACAGAGAGGGGTTTTTGCTAACTTTCCGTTACATCCCGAAATCTTCCGCATCGCCAGGCTTTAAACTACAACAGCATGGGAACAAACTCAGGTTGAGAACAGAGAGCCCTGAACAGAGGCACAGCAGGGGTTTTTGAGAGACAGAACTTTTGAGAGTTTCCACCTTTGAGGGTGGAGTTCAGGGTCAAGGACCAGTAGAAACACACCAAGGGAGAACCCCCCAGGGACTCAAACCCAATCAGAACACCTGGGCTGCCCTTCACAAGGGGTTTGGGGTGGGACAATGTAACTCTTTGTCGCCCCTGAGGCACACTGCCACAAGGAACCATTAAAAGAAAGGTGGAATGGACCTATCAGGTACTGTTAACTACCTTTACAGAAGTCAAAGTAGCTGGACTGGATCCCTGGATACATTACACCAGAGTGAAGAAGGTTTTCCCTGCACTGTGGACTGCACAAACTGTAGGACCAACGAAGCTACAGATAAAACGTGTTTAATTGTTTCAAATGTCGGTTGTTAGTGACTGTAATGGTGATCTGTAGCTAAAGGACACGAAATGATTCACATGAACGTCTCTCAATGTCAGAACAAGAAAGAAGAAGCTTTATTCTTTGACTCCGGTATTTATAGATTCTCAACAATGGCAAGGGATTGGATAATTGTTGCCACCTTCCCAAGCACACTGGTCATGCGAAACGTCCATCAAAAGATGTTTCTTAGAAGGAATGTGATAAACAACTTATGTTTATAGAACTTTCATAGGAAAGTAACTAAAACTATGAAAACATTGTCAGAAGGCTTTAAGTTTCAGGGCGACAGTGATCATTTTATGGCCTTTACTGCCATCAGTAGGAATCAATGCTACTTTGGGATGTGAAATGCAAAAGGATCAGCTGACAACTCTTCATTTTAGAATGAAGAGGGATGTGGAGGTGTAGCCAGAAACAAGTGATAAAAGTCTCCAATACAATTCAGGAAGAGAATGTAATGATTGGATTAGTTAAACATTTTGCCAATATGCAAAACACCAGCTGAATAACTGCTTGTCTGCCAATACCAAAGGCAGCATGAGATCCAATCATTTGGGGAATCATAACATCAAAATTACCTGAAATACAAACAAAACAATTGCATGTAAACAGGTACCAGAAACAAGATACGTAATTAAAGAAGCCTGGAAAATAGTGGAAGAATGGATGAAACCTTTAAAGAAACAAGACTGTGCTATAAGCCATGGCAAAGTGGGGCAAATCATAGATTGGGACCGTTCCATGACTTCAAATGATGACGAGGCAAGGTGGGAATGTATCTTGCCAAAATATGAAAAGGTTATAGAAAATATTTCAGATACTGTTCTTGTATGGAAGTGTGAAGGACAGGAGGGGAAAGATCGAGCTGAGGCTTGGGACAGTGCATGGTCAATGAGTGTGCTTCAAAAATTCCAATATATGGCAGATACCCCTTGGTGCATTAAGTGGGAAGGTTCTGAAAATGAAACAGATCCAGGAGTATGGAATGTTACAACCAGTAGTAGAATAGAAGCAGACAAAATAAATTGGTGGGCATGCAACAAAACTTATGACTGTACTTCTGATGATGAAGAAATAAGACAAATGCCACCAGTGGTAGTAGCTCTGTGAGTTGGATGTGCCTGCAGAGGAATCAAACATAAACAAGGTGAAATTAATAAAATAGGACAAGTGATCCAAAAAGTGGTATGTTGTAGAAGTACAATTCAGAGTCCAGGTCAATTTGTATGGGCAGCAAGCGATGGCACCTGGACCACACCTGCCTGTAGATGGAAAGGTAAAATAAATTACTTTAGGCCTCCCTACCTTATGCCCAATTTGGAAAAGGTCCCCATTTAAGGGAAAACATGAGCTTCTGCAAATAAGGACAAGACAGGAAGCTCAGGAAAATGAAAATCAAGATGAAGAAAATTGGAAGGAACCTTCTAGTAGGCCCTTTGAGTGGGCCCTGGAATCCTTGTTTGGTCCAATAGCAAATTACAGTAGGAAGATGTTGTACAAACTTACAGGTCAGGTAAAAAGATTGGCAAGAGTCACCAAGGAAGGATTTAGAGAACTAAATGTACAATTACAAGCCACAACTAAAATGACTTTGCAAAACAGATTGGCTTTGGATATGTTACTTTTGAAAGAACATGGAGTATGTGGATACCTAAAAGGACAAATTGATCACTGCTGCATCCACATCCCAAATGTAACTGCAGATGTAGAGCATGATACTAATCAGTTGAAACAAATAGAGCATGAGGCACAGAAAGAATGGGAAGATCTGACCACAAGTTGGTTATTTAAAATCTTTGAAGGGTTAGGATGGAATGTGAGCTCATGGATCAAATATATAATTGAAAACTTGATAATCTTATTGATCGTGTTCTTAGTAATTTGGTTAATCTACGCCATCCTGAAGGGAGAAATAAAGAAAAAGAGTATCCTGGAACCAGAAGATAATAAAGGCACTGACACGGAACAGAGATCCACATCCACATTCGTCATTTCCAGGTCCTCCAGTCTGCAACAACACTCATGAAAACTGTGGATTCAAAGATGAACATCAAGTATAAACTCAGAAGCTAAAGGACTGTATATAGTGAAAGCATTACACTTATTGTAAAGCGAAATACTTTCAAAGGGGGGAATGTTACTATAGAGTTAAATGTTTCTGAAAATCATGTAAAAGTAGGCCACAAGAATGCTTGGTATTTGGGATGGTTTAGCAATCTAAGATCTTTATAGTAACGGGAATTGGTACTTGGGGTCTCCAAGACACCTAGAGATAAGATTCGTACATGTTCATACAAGGATGGGCTAAGGTTTAATGAAGCAGTATTGATAAGATTGTTATAGTGATTACTGCTACAGGTGAAATTGTATAAATATGTGCACTTTGGACAAAGACGATGGAGCTAGATTTGGGTTGCTGATACCCCTAGTTCCCGTGCGCTTCAGTAAGAGCACCTGAATATAATCTATCTGTGATTATGTGTGTTCACAAATGCTAACACAGCCACACATTTCTCAGTTTCCTGAAGTTGTTTATTCAGGGCCACCATGTATCTGTACAGGGTTTCTTCCCTTACTTGAATGGGTGTTGTTCCCTCTTGGACTGCATATGGCCTCCCATACAATATTTCAAAAGGGCTTAATTTTAGTTTTGTCTTTGGTTTTGTCTGCATTCGTAATAATGCCAATAGAAGAGCTTGAAGCCAAGGTAAATTTGCTTCTTGTCCCAATCTCACAATTTGTTGCTTGATCAAAGGGTTCATCTTTTCTACTTGGCCACTCAATTGAGGATGATATGGAGTATGCAGTTCCCAATCTATTCCCAAATGCTGGCTGATTTGTTGCACAATTTCACAATTTTTGAAATGAAGTGTGGCCCTCTATCTGAAGATACAGTGGCTGGAACTCCAAAACCTGGTATTATTTCTTGCAATAACGCTTTGGTTACCTCCCGTGCTTTAGCTGTCCCAGTAAGGAAAGCTTCTGGCCATCCTGAAAAGGTATCAGTTAACACCAATAGGTATCGGTACCCTGCTTTCCTGGGCAATTCTGTAAAGTCAATTTGCCATTGCTGCCCAGGTCTGCAACCTTTCCCAATTTGTCCAACTTTAGGCTTTGGGATATTTTTAGGATTAGTTCGGAGGCAAAGACTGCATTGGCAAGTTACTTGTATCACTGTACCTTGCAATTTTCTGGCCATAATTCTTTCTTTTAAATAGTTACACAGGGCATCTATTCCCCAATGTGTTTTTTCATGTTCTTTTTCTACTAATGACCACAACAGGTAGGAGGGTGCCACAAGTTTTTTTTCTTTTGTTATAGTCCATCCCTCTTGATTATAACTTGCCCCTTCTACTCTAATGAGTTTCTTGTCTTATTTATTATACACTGGCTTACCTTCAATAGAAATCTTTCCATCTAGTATTAGTGCTGCCTCAACTGCCTCATTAGGTACCTCACCTTTGGCTGCATCTTTTGCCTCTCTATCTGCCAGCATGTTTCCCCCTTCCAATTCAGAGCTCACTTTTTGGTGTGCTTTGATATGTATTCTCTTTCTTTCCAGATGGCTCCATGTGCATGGACTACTGTAGAGAATATTTTAGCAGAACAAGGGCATGATATTTTAGTAAAAGCTTGTCTGCACAACCCAGCTTTCAATCCAGGCGACAATTCTAAGGACAGTGGCCTTGAAATGTTCCTGGAACAGCGAGAATGAAGAAAAACAATAGCATTGTGTACAAGAAAAAGAATGTTAAACAAAATGTATTAGCCAATAGTAGCTTGTTAAGCTGCGTGAACCCTGTAGGACCCTATAAGAGTGTGCTAAAGATAGAAATAAAGCGAAGTTCACTTTTACCTCCATGAGGACTCCGTGAATATTCTGAGTGGTTTTCCATTAGACCACCCCAAATGCATACCTTGAATCTGTGTAGATGTTAATTTCTTTTCCTTTTGCCAGCTCTAAGGCCCGAATTAAGGCTATTATTTCAGCTTTCTGTGCAGAGGTGTTTGTTGGTAATGATCCAGACTCTATTACCTCTCTGCTTGTAGTAACTGCATAGCCAGCATGCCTCTTTTCGCTAACGATGTAACTGCTTCCATCAGTGAACCAGGTCTCAGCATTCTCAAGTGGGGTATCCTTCAGATCTGTGCGACTGAAGTAGGTGGCCTCGATGGCCTCCAGGCAATTTTGGATCACCGTTTCTCCCATGCTCCTGCTGAGGAATGAAGCTGGGTTCACAATGTTAGTTACTACAATTTCAACATCATCTTGTTCTACCAGTATGGCCTGATATTTCAGGAATCTCTGTGGGGAAAGCCAATGTCCCCCTTGTTGGGGAGGATGAAACAGGGAAAGCTTGTGAATATGATTGTTTAGCAAAAGATTCTGAAAATATGAAGTCTAGAATCGAAATAGAAATGAAAGCTCGCTTTGAATCATAAGATGCTGAGTACTAGCTACTATATAACCAAAGAATAGCTTAGCCAGCTAAAGGAGAATCCCTGTTGATGAAACAATGTCCTTCTGCAGGTAGAGAATCCAAAGGTCAAGCAGCAAGAGAAGAATTTGTAAAGCTTTTAGAGTTTGAAATGTAACACTGTATGGTAATGTAGTAGTTCTTCTAGGCTATATGTAAATTCTTTGGTGGGTGTGTCTCATAGTGATTGGTTACTGGGAATTAGAATATTCACTATAGAAAAGGATATAATGTATTGTAACAAGAACTTCTCTCTCTTAAGCTTCTCTCCCCTAGCTCTCTTTAAGCTCTCTTACTCTTGTTCTCCCTGCTCTCTCTCTCTTACTCTTACTCTCCCCACTCTCTTACCCCTAGCTCTTGTTCCCCCCTCTCTCTCTTTAAGCTCTCTCCTCTGGCTCTTAAACTGTCTCTCTCCCCACTCCACTCTCTCTCCCTCCCTGACCACGTGTACGCTGAGGCTGGCGGTGGATACGGGTCTCTTCCTCCCTCTACCCATATAATAAATTGCTTATACCTGAACAGCTTGACCCTGGAGAAGTCTCTCACTGCAAGCGAGTGTTTTGTACATCTATACCCCTTTCTCCTCTAGGGCTGCAGATACTGTATGGGACACTTGCACAGTCATCTTCTGGCCTAAGGTGAACTTGAATGCCTCTTGAATATTCACTGCCACTGCTGTGACGACTCTGAGGTGTTGGAGTCAGAAACACAGAGTGTGCCCTTATCTCTGATACCTGGCTCTGACATCCAAGAAAACAATGAATTTCACATAACACCATGAAAACAACTGTTAAAGTTAAATAGAAAAACTAAGAGTGTGAGTGTGTAAATCAGAGAGTTTTCTTAAGTCACTGGGTGAAAAAGTTAAAGTTTGGAGTTTAAACTAGTTTAGAGAACAGAAGACAAGATGGAGGATTTAGGGTGTTGTCTCTTGTCCTTCTTTCTTCTTCATCTTCTTCTAAAGGTTTTTGGGTAGTAGTAATGATTGGATAGAGAATGCTGCAGTGCAGCACACAAGTGTTGGGTCATTGGGTCACTAAGAAAAAAAATTTACTTGGCATTTGTTAATTGGGTGAAAATGAGTATAAAGATAAAAGAGCTGCGCATTTCAAGGCCATTTTGCGCCATTCAAGCCAATTTGAGCCAGTCGATAGCAAGTCGAACTTGAGCAGAAAGTCTGGGGAAGACCTGCCAAGTCTTCTGATAATATATTAATAAACACGAGAAAAAAGAGCCTAACGAGCTTTTGGAGTATTCATCCTGACACAGAACTAAGATAAGTGAGACTCCCCATGGGGGAGTATCCCAAGGGAGCTCGGCCCTGAAGAGACTGAAATCCCTCATCATGAGGCATCTTGGCCACCCTTTGGCTGCCGTGTCCAGTTGTTTGGAGAGGTAGGCAACTGCTCTTCGGTACAGACTTAGGTTCTGTGCTAGTATTCCCAAGGCAATCCCTTGTTTTTCATGAGAAAACAAAAAGAATAGTTTACTCATGTCTGGAAGTCCCAGGGCTGGAGCTGACATGAGAGCCTTTTTAGCTGGTCGAAGGCTCACGTCACTTCTTTTGTTCACTGAAAATTCTTGGCCCCTTCCATAATCAAAGCATACAAAAGTTTAATAAGCAACCCATAGTTATAAATCCACAGTCTGCAACACCCTGTCATACCTAGAAAGGTTCTTAATTCTTTCACCATCTGGGGTTTTGGGGTTTGGCCTACTGCCTCCTTATGGTCTTGCCCCAAAGTTCTCACTTCATATCCCAGATAGATAACTGTTTATTTTACCATTTGAACCTTCTTTTGGGATACTCAATACCCCTGCAGGCCCAAAAAGTTTAGGATATTGAGAGGCTGCCAGTTTATTCACCAGCCTTCACAGAAGTAAACGTGAACACCATTTATTTCTATCTTTAGCACACCTTTTATAGGGTTCTACAGGGTCCACGGACTAAGCAAGTTTCTATTGGCTAACACACACAGGTTTACATTTTTTCTCCTACACACAAGGATATTGTTTTGCTTTACTCTCTCTTCTGCAGGAAGGTTTCAAGGACTTTAGCCTTTAATATCACGACTTATTTCAAAGACTGGTTTGCACAGACTGGCCTTTACTAATATATAAAATATATCAACATTAGGAAGCTTACCACCCAAGCCACACGTGCCTCTTAAGTCGGGGTGGTTATTAGGAGATCATCTATATACTGGAGTAACTGTCCTTCTCCTGGCAGGGGCTCCCAAAACTCCAGATTTTTTGGGAGGTGATCTCCAAATATAGTGGGGGAATTCTTGTACCCTTGCAGTAATACTGTCCATGTCAGCTGAGTTTTTCGCCCAGTCTTTGGGCTTTCCCACTCGAATGCAAAAATTTTCTGGCTGGTGTTGTAGTTTAAGGCCTTGCGATCGGAAGAATTCGGGATGTAACAGAAAGCTAGTAACCCACCCCTCTCTGTTAGGATAGTAAGGCCCCCTTGCAATTAGCCAATAGTACCTAAGTGTGACGAAAGCAGATGGGAGTAACACAATGACCCTAGGTTATAAAATGTTAAATTCCCCTGCAATAAACACCATTTTCGCCATCCATCACATTGATGCTGTGGGTAAATGGTCCGTGTGGCCAAGGAAGGCCACCGTGCTGACTCTGGCCAGGGTGTCTGCCTTGCTTGGAAACCGACAGGCTGGCTTCATGGAGAGGGAGGCAAAAAAAGGCATCCTTTAAATCTAAAACAGTAAACTAAGTTAATTCAGGTGTTAAACGGGTTAACAAAGTATAAGGATTGGCAATCACTGGGTACAGGTCTTCAGTTATCTTGCTAACAGCCCTTAGATCTTGTACTAACCTGTATGACCCATCTGGCTTTTTTACTGGCAAAATAGGAGTGTTAAAATCAGATTGACACTCCTTCAATAGCCTTATTTGCAAAAAAATTTCAGTAATTGGGCTAATCCCTTCTCTGTCTTCCTTTGTCAGGGGGTACTGCTTGACCCTCACTGTCTGTCTTTTCTCTTTGAACCTAATTTGCACCGGGTGTGTGTTCTTTGCTCTCCCTGGTATATTAGAGGCCCATACCTGAAGTAAGCTCCCTTTGCCCCCTGAAGTAATCCTGGCTAGCTCTGTTGAGGGGGGGGGGGGGGGTCAGGGAGATTCTTCACGACCAAGAAAAAGACCAAAGAGCTGCTCCTCCCTCCAGAATAACGGAGGATGTTTATTCTGGCTGGCTTCCAGGGTGGAGAAGAGGCCGGGGATCCCTTTCCCGGACTCTTTCAAACCTCGGGAGAGGGGCGGGGAGACATATAACACCAAACAATGGGATAACATTTCAGCGACAGGGAGGGGAGGGGAAAAACACGTCACAGCTGCAGGGAGGGTTTACAGAGAAACTAACTCCCAGAAATATGCACTACCACACATACCCCAGGGAATACTTGATCCATTATTTTCTAATATTTTCTTTTTCATTGGCCACTTTAATTTCTTTGGTTATTAGCATCAAACTTAGAAATTCTACATATTGTTGATCTTTTATCTCCAAACTAATTTCCCCATTTTGCAAAAATTATTCTTGCTTCTAACTGCTCCAGCAAATCTCTGCCTAAAAGTGCAGATGGAACATTAGGCATATATAAAAACTGATGAATTACCCCTTGTTTTCCCAATTTATACTTCAAGTATTCACAAAAATAGGCTTTTTCAGATTGGCCAGTTTCCCCCTTTACCATCACATAATCTTTTGTTACAGGCATTAGAACTTTATTTAACACTAAAACTGTTGCCCCTGTGTCTGTTAAAAATTCTACTTTTTTTTTCCTTATTCCTTAGCTTGACTATAACCAGAGGGTCACCTAGGGTAGGGCCCTCCAGTCTTCTTCAGTTCTTTTTTACGTGGATGACCACCCCTTTACCTTTTTTCTCTGTTCATTACCCCTTCTTTATTCTAGGCACTGGTTTTTCCAGTGTCCAAATTTCCTGAAAAATGCACATTGATCCCTTCGCAGTCAGGGTGGTCCTTGTTTTGGTGGACCTCACCCACGTTTTTCTTTTTCCCCCCTCCCTCACTACTACCACCAATTTTTTTCATTCCGTTTATATATTTTTTCCAAGTGCTGAAATTTCTTAACAGTTTGCAATTATAGCTCTTATCACTAGATGGCAGCACTTTCTCAAAAATGTTTACTACACAAAACCACTAGGAAAGGGGGAAACTTTTATTCAAATCTGAAAGGGTTCATACAACCAAATATACACCTCAAATCACTTTGTCTTCCTCTAGCCACTGTCACAAAATAAGAGAAAAAAATTATTTCCCAAACTACACAAATTGCCACCACTGGGCTAAAACTGCGTGGAGTGCCATGTGGACTATATTTGTGGCACTTCAGAAATCGGATCCCTCCACTGGTGCTAGATGTAAGCCTTGGAGCTGCCCATTCCCTCTTGGAGCCACCTTGATTTACCAAAATATGGATATGATCTAGTATCAATATGCAACAGTGACAGACAAAGACTCTCTAACTGTTTTAGTTAGAAAGGATATGTTTAATCAGACCTGGACCTGTGCAGGGTCACCCCTTAATATGCACGCAGCCCCGAGTACAGGTGAGTACAGGCTTTTTATTTACAGAAGTATTGAATACAAATACATATTCATAACCCAGTTACCACCCACTCTCCACTTCTTATGCTAATTAACAAAAAGCAATTAATCATGCATAGTTTGTTCTTTGAAATGGGTCGGTGGTCTTTTTATGAGTAGAGCTCATGGAAGGGAGGAAGGAATACATCTCTTCCTCGTTCTGACCTTTCTACCTTTTCAATGCAAAGTGACAAATGGGCCCTTGGCTGGGCTCCTAGTTTCCTGTCTTTAATGAGTTTCTGATTTACAATTGTCTTAGGCTTTTGAAGTTCCTTATCAGAGTCCCTGTTTCTCATCCCAAGCCCAGCTGAGTAAACATTCATATCTGGGATAGCTAACAATTAACTTCTAATTTTAACAAGGCCTCTCTATCTGCCTTTAGTTTTAGCAAGGCCCATTTGTTTATTTTAATTAGTCTCAGCAAAGCCCATTCCATTCCAATTAGTTCCAGCAAAGCCAATTCCCAATTAAAACCCCAACTTCTCCAAAATCAAAAACTCCTCAAGGTTTGTGTCTCAGCATGCTCCCTTTGTGTGGCAAGCGGTGACTTCCCTTTTCACCAAGACACAACTCCAGGTGCTAGCGATCTCAAAATTACACAAAACAGCTGCAGGACACCCCCCCCCCAAATTTAAAACAAACACTCAGTCAAGGGGCCCTCTAAAAGTTGCGCTGGGATCCAGCTGACTAGAGCCAAAGTGCAGTGGAGATCCCTCCACTGGTCCAAAAGCGTATTTTAAAATTCTTTTCCACAGCTCAAACACACAAGTCAAAACATACTCAGTACAGCACCAATATGCT
Source organism: Pseudopodoces humilis (assembly GCF_049639895.1). Classification (NCBI taxonomy): domain Eukaryota; kingdom Metazoa; phylum Chordata; class Aves; order Passeriformes; family Paridae; genus Pseudopodoces; species Pseudopodoces humilis. The sequence continues at coordinate 8,936,306 of NC_142211.1, read as the reverse complement.
CCACAAACATGCAATCCAAAACACACAAAACATTACCGGCACACAGCCAGCTCAAACACTCAAAACCAAAATGCACACACCATGTCACTAATCCACACAGACTGAGCACACCAAAACAAAAATTCGTCCACCAACACACACCCACACACACACCCACACCCACACACACCATGAGTGCACACGGACAGCCACCACTCCTGTTGGCCACCGATCCTCCACAACTCAGGATGCAGCCCAAACCAGGAACAAAGTCCACAGCTGCCGCTGCCGAGCAGCCAAAATGCAAAGTGTAATGAATGCACTCAAGAGAGTGATACGATTCAATCAAAGAGAATTTTATTAATTGTAGCAAGCAAGCAATAAGCAAAAAATCAGCGCTGGGCGACAGGGGAGTCTCTGCTCCATCTGCTGCCGCGCTTCCGATTTCCGTGTTTTCCCTTTTAAGTGGTCCAACTTCCGGGTTACGTGTCCTTTCTCGGGTGTCTCTGCGCATGTGCCTCCAGTCGCTGGGGGTCTTTTTCTGCCTTCTGGTGGTTGCAGGATGAAGATCAGGAGTCTTCCTCTTTTGACCTTTCCTCTCTGTTTTCCTTTTAAGGCTTATCTGGGTGGCTTAGCTCTCTGAAATTCAAGAGAACTTGCAAGGCTGTTTTAATGATTATGCGAGCGTCAGCAGTAGCCTTCAACCTCATCCCTATTACACAAAGCATAGTTTTGCAAAGCATCGTATCTACATGTTTAGTCGAACAAAAGGGTCTCTAGTTACCACAATTCCCCCCTTTTTCTATTGCTTACTTTTGTTCGTTAAATCTTTGTAGTTCTCTTTTACTTAACTCTAAATAATCTTCTGTCTCTTCCCCATTTAAGGCTTCATATTTAGCTCGTATTAACATAAGGTGAGCTGCTTCTAACCTGCCTTTCACAATGCTAATGATTTTGTTAATAATGCAAGGTCCAAACATAAGTCCTAGGATTAGTAAAATCAGCGGTCCTGCTATGGTGGATAGTAGAGTTGTTAACCAGGGAGAATAGTTAAACCAGGATTCGTACCAACTTTGTTGCATTTCTTGTTCCTTCTTTCTCTTTTCCAGTCCTTCTCGTAATTTAGCCATGGTCTCTCTTACTATCCCACTTTTATTTACATATACACAACATTCTTCTCTAAGTGCAGCACACAGGCCTCCTTGCTGTAAAAATAATAGATTTAATCCCCTTCTGTTTTGTAAGGCTACTTCAGCCAGCGAGTCTAGGGAGTCTGTGAGGTCTTTTATAGATTTATCAATTCTTCTCAAATCTTCATCTACTGAAATTCTAAGTTCCCTGAGCCCCTGGTGTTGATTCGCTAAGGACGCTACACCCGTTCCTAATCCAGCTCCTCCTATGCCTAGCAATACGGCTACTGTTAGTGCCGTGAGGGGTTCTCGCTTCAGCACATGATGCCCTGGGTTTTGATATTGTGAATACACATATTCTTCAGGATGATAGATAATTCGAGGAACTATTATAACCTTTATGCAAAATTCGTGGGTTTCATTAAAGATTTTTATGGAAACACATGGGGTTACTCCTAAAGTGTTACAAACCCATTTTGTATTAGCTGCTGGAATCAGCCACTGAGCCGGCTTATGAGGGTTGTTAATCTGCATTTTTGTTTGACATAAATGATCTTAATCTGGGGGCACATTTCCCACACATATTCCTTTCCCGGTAATTCGAGATAACGTTATTCCTGGGGTGTTTTCTCTTCCCTTTTTCCATAGGCAGGCAGCGGGATTAGTGCCGTTTACTCTTTTCGGTTCGGTTATGGAACCTATGGCCTCATAGAAGGGTGGGTTAATGTTATAGCATAACCAACATTCTCTAGTTAAATTTGGGTATGTGTTATTTAGTACTTTAAAGGTAGCTTGTAAAATATTCCAAAGAGCCCCGTTTCTATATTCCTGAGGTGTCCCCATTGTGGTTGATACTTGGGACTTGTTGTTATTTTCTGTTTCCTTTGAACAGTTATTCTGATCCCTTATTTTGGGGTCTATTGCTCTCCATACCACTGGATTTGGTCCAACAGATCCAGAATCATGGGGGACCCCTTCCTTTCTTATGAGAACATGCCCTCCCCGATCCTTTCCGGGTTCCCATATTCTGAAACCCCAGGTCCATCCTAATAACCACCCAGGATCTTGGGGTTGTGTAATATTGATGTAGTAAAACTTACAAGTCCCAACATATGTCACTAACCCCGAGGGATCTGTCCAGGGTTTTATACATCTGTGTGGGCCCCTTTCTACCTTTAGATATTTATCTGGGTTCTGTACTTTCCATCCCACGGAAATTGTCTCACAGCCCCAATATCTACAATAAAATTCACCAGGGTAATTACAATATCCTTTGCCTGGATTAGAAGCTGGGCACATATATAACCCATTATGTCCGGGCCGGCTATAACCAGTACCCCTCCACTTAATGAGAGAGTCCAGGGTAACTTGAAAGCTGGGGGCTTCAGAGGTGAGCTGTGATTGGATAACGACCTGGTCTTCTCATCGGATTAAAGACCAATTGAAAGGTTCATGAGTCTTACTTACAATATTAAATGTGCTGATTAAGATTATAAATGTTATTAACTTCTTTAACGAGCACTGGTTTCCCCTGCTATAATAGAGGCTTTTCTTTTGTGAATTGCTAATTTAGATTCCCCAGAAATTACTTTGCTGGGTTGTCTCATCCCCACTCTTGTGGCATTTCCAGAACCATGACCTTTTGGTCCCATATATATTGGTGTGCTTCCCTCCACGGTTTATTACTCCTCTGCCTCTCCCATCCACCCGGTTGCCTCGGGACACGGGGTGTACCATCTTCTCGACAGCAAGAGTACTCTTCAGGAGGGGAATTATTTCCTCTTTTATTGATTCTTTGTATATATTTTTCCCAACTTTTATGCTTTATTAAAGGGGTATGACACCCTAATTTCCGGAGCCATCGTCTGCACAACCCAGCTACTATATTGGCTACAAAAGGCGTAGGTTCGTTTGGATGATAGCAATAATACAAGGGATTGACCCCTTTTGAGTAGATGGCCCACCACTCCTCTGATCCTTTCTCAAATTCTCCTGCTCGTATTCTGGTTATTAGGGCCCAATCAGTGAGTTCCCTCTGGGAAGTGTAGCAAGAGCTACACACCCCTCTTGGTGGGTAGCCTCTATGACAGTGGGTCCACCAGAGTTCTTCACATATTATACATTTAAAACAAACAAAAGGATAGCAATCCTGACACAAAGTACAGCCTATTCTAACACCTCTATTATATATTTCCTCACCACTAGGTGGAGGTCTTCTATATTCTATATAAAAGCCTTTATGGAGTTTATTATTCATGAGTTTCTAAGCAGGTTAATAGTTTTTGGGTGTCATTTTGTTCAGGATATTTTAAGTCTCAAGTCCCCAGCCAGGCTAACCACTTCCCAGTTACTAGCCTTCGGTGCTTCCACAGGTCCTTTTATTCGACTCGCATGTGTCCAGCCTTTCTCCGCCGTTCGAACTGCAGAGTCAGTTGTTAGGAGGACTTGATACGGTCCTTCCCACTTCGGTGTTAGGGGATTCTCTTTCCAACTTCTTATTAGCACCCACTCTCCGGGTTGTACCTGGTGTAATATAAAATCCAATGGTGGTCTTTGGGCTAACATCCCTTTTTCCCACAATGCCTTTTTGAACTTCATTAATTTTATCAAATACTCATTGATGTATTGATCACTTACATTTGGATGTGTTTGAACTTCCTCTATATTATAGGGCATACCGTATAACATTTCAAAAGGGGAAATTCCCAAATCTGCCCTTGGCTGGGTTCGAATATTCAGAAGGGCTAGTGGAATACACTTGACCCATGATAGTTTTGTTTCCATCACTAGCTTGGTAAGTTGCTTCTTTATTTCTCCATTCATCCTTTCTACTCTCCCAGAACTTTGAGGGTGCCAAGGGGTGTGTTGTTCCCACTTTATTCCTAATGCTTTTGCCACATCTTGAGTTATTTTTGATGTAAAGTGGGGACCTTTGTCGGAGTCTATTGTCTCTGGTACTCCGTATCTAGGGATTATTTCTTCTAATAACACCTTTGCAACTGTTCGTGAAGTTTCCCTAGATGTTGGGAAAGCTTCTACATAATGGGTGAGATGATCTACTAGGACTAAGAGATATTTAAGCCTCCCTACCTTTGGTAGTTCTGTGAAGTCAATTTGAATATTTGCAAAGGGTCTTTTTGCCAGGGGTCTCCCTCCATACGGTAATCTTCTGAGATTTTTCCTATTTGTTTGTAAGCATGGGAGGCAGCTTCTAGTAATTTGCTTAGCTAAATCTCGAATACCTGTGCTCATATATTTTGCAGCGAAATAGTCTGTTAACCCCTGTGCTCCCCAATGTGTCCTTTAATGTATTTTTTCTAATATTCTTTGAGCTATAGCTTTTGGTAGTACTTCCCAGCCATCTGGGAGAAACCATCTTCTCTCTGGATTCTCGGTTGCTCCTGTTTCTGGGAGTTTTAACCTCTCTTCCTCAGTAAATCTACTTCTCAAGTCATTATCCCTGTGTTTCCAGATTTCTTCATGCCCCCTTTTTTCTTTTAGGACCATTATTCGTAATGCCGCGCGTTTTGCTTCCTGATCGGCGGCATTATTTCCTCTACTCTTCAAATCTATTCCCTTCTGGTGTCCTTTCAAATGAACTACTGCCAATCTTTTGGGCTTTCTCAGGGCGTTTAATACTTCAATTATGAGTTTTTGATGAACCAAATCCTTCCCTTGGGAGTTTACTAAACCTCTTTCTTCCCACAGTTTACCGAATGTATGCACCACCCCATAACTATATCTGGAATCTGTATATATTGTCCCCTCTTTTCCTTCTAGTAGTTTTAATGCCCTTAATACTGCATACAATTTGCAGGCTTGGGCAGACCAGGACTTGTCTAATGGTCCTGATTCCAGGACTTGCAAATCAGGTCCTCGTATGATGGCATAACCCGTTTTCCTCCTTCCTTCTATTATTCTAGAGGACCCATCTACAAACAACTTTTCTCCGCTTTCTAATTCCTCTTCTTCCAAATCAGGTCTAATTTTGGTTTGTTCCTCAATTGTGGTTATACAGTCATGTGTCAAAGGTTCACCTTCAGGTTCTCCATATAAAAATGCAGCTGGATTTTGTAAAGCTGTCGTTTCCAGTGTTAAGTTTGGGGCCTCAACTAAAATTCCTTCATATTTTAGAAGTCTAGTATCTGAAATCCACTTGTCTGCCTTTTGTTGTAACACACTACGAATGTTATGGGGGGACATTACCTTCAAATTGCTATTAAAGGTAATTTTCCTAGCTTCCTCCACCAGTAGGGCACATCCTGCCACTACTTGCAGACAAGTTGGCCAGCCCTTACACACGGGGTCCAAGATCTTTGATAGATACCCTATCGGTTTCTTTTTCCCTGCCCACTCCTGAGTCAGGACTCCGAAGGCAATTCCATTTTCCACATTTACAAACAAATAAAAGGGTCTTTTTAAATCCGGGAGACTCAAAACAGGAGCATGAATTAAACTTTCTTGTAGTTCCCGGAGTTTTTCTGTGTCTTCTGAATTCCATTTTATTAATCCCTCCTGTGTCAATTTATGATATAAAAATTTAACTTTGCTACTGTAATTTTCAATCCACTGTCTACAGTACCCTGTTAACCCCAAGATTTGACGTATCTGTTTTTTATTTTTAGGAATTGGCAGTGACAGAATTCCTTGTATCCTTTCAGGGTCTATCTTTTTCTCCCCCTTTTTAAGGTAATGGCCTAAATATTTCACTTCTTCTTCTACAAATTGGAATTTTGCCCTGGATACTTTCAATCCCTTTAACCCCAGGAAATTTAACAGCTTAATACTCTCTCTCCTTACATCTTCTTCCTCTTTCCCAGCTAAAAGCAAGTCATCCACATATTGTATCAAGGTCACTCCTGGGTCTGTCTGATAATCCTGTAAAATCTGCTCCAATGCTTTTCCAAACAAATTGGGGGATTCTGTGAATCCCTGGGGCAATACTGTCCATCTCAGTTGTTGTCTCCTTCCCGTGTCTGGATCTTCCCATTCGAATGCAAAGTAATCTCGGCTATTTTCATCAAGAGGGCAGGCCCAGAATGCATCTTTTAAATCTATAACACTGTACCATAAACTGTCGGGTCCCAGCTTGCTTAGTAGTGTGTACGGATTTGCAACTACTGGGAATCGTGCCACTGTGCGTTTGTTAATTTCTCTTAAATCGTGTACCAAACGATAAGTCCCATTTGGTTTCTTTACTGGCAGTATGGGTGTGTTAAAAGGTGACATACATGGTTCTAATAGTCCTTTACTTAGCAATCTATCAATTTCTGGCTTCAACCCTTTTCGTCCCTCAAGTGATAAGGGATATTGTTTTATTCTAACTGGGATTTCTGGGTTTTTTATAGTGACCGAGAATGGGGTTATCCTCAACTGTCCCACACTCTCAGGTGTATACCACACCTCTGGGTTTATTTTATCTTCATCTTCCACCCTTAAAGAGCATAGCCTTATCCTCAACTCTTTATCAACTATATCTAAGAGTATTCCCAATTCAGTAATTAAATCTCTTCCCAACAAATTATAATCTGCTTCTGGTACTAATAAAAAATTTCCCAACCCAATTTTTGATTCTGATTCTATCATCACGTCTTTAATAACCCCCACTTCAAAGGGTTCCCCCTTTGCCCCTACTACCGTAGCGGTTTCTTTGGATATACTACATCCTTTAGGTAAAAACTGAATGGTTGATCTCTCAGCTCCAGTATCTACCAAGAAAGTTATTTCTTGGTACTGGGGACCCACTTTTAACTTTATCAAGGGCTCTTTCTGGTGTTTTCGGGTCCCAAGAATGTAGAGCCCCTGACCCCCCTAGTCTTCTTTGAACATTTTTTCATCTTGGATCCTCACCCTACATTCTCTCTTAAAATGTCCTTTTTTTCCACAGTAAAAACAAACCTTAACATTCTGTCTTTCCTTTGAGTTCCTGATTGGTCTCTGTTGCTTCCCTTTCCAGGTTTGGTCTCTACTCTCTCTCACAGCAGCCACCATCATCTTAACTTGCCGCTTCTGAGCCTCCTCTTCCCTCCAAACATACACTTTTTGCGCCTCCCGCAAAAGCTCATCTAACCCTCTGTCTTGCCACCCATCCAATTTTTCTATCTTCCTCCGAATATCCTCCCAGGATTTTGCCACAAATTGTGCTTTAAGCAGTGCTTGCCCCAACTGGGTATCTGGATTCATCCCGGAATACAGTTGGAAGTTCTTTCTTAGCCGTTCCAACCATTCCGTAGGGGTCTCATCTTTCTTTTGCCTCTTGTTGAATGCTTTATTGATATTCTGACCCCTTGGGACTGCCTCTCTAATCCCTTGAATTATAATAGTTCTCAAATCCTGCATATGTGCTCTGTGCGCTGGATCTTGGTGATCCCAGTGGGGATTTTGGAGGGGCCATTTTACATCTGCCAGTGGTCCCTGGACATGCTGAGCATCCCAAATGCGCATTCCTTCCCTTCTAATCATGTTTTTCTCTTCTGCTGTAAATAAAATATTCAGGATAGATTGCAATTCTTCCCATGTGTACATATTGGGTCCTAAAAATTGATCAACTCTTTCTGCAACCCCCAATGGGTCTTCCAGCAAATGCCCCATTTCCTTTTTGAACTCTCTGACATCCCCCGAACTAAGAGGGACAGATATAAACCCTATTCCAGCTTGGGGTCCACCCACTGGCATTTCTCTTAATGGGAATAGGTTCTTTTGTTTCTTTCTGGATCTACTCCTGGTAACAGGCCCCACATCTGGCATGTCTAAATCCTCCTCCTCAGGGTTTGGAGGGGGGGGGGGCTTGTGGTGGGGGATACATAAGGAGGGGGCATTATCAAAGTATCTTCTTTTCGGGGTTCCTTTTTCTTCCCCTTCTTCTCCCCTGAATTCTCTGTTAGTTTAAATATAAAAACTTCGGGACTTCCTATCCAGATTTCTGCATAAGCACTTTCCTCTGAGCTGAAGGGGATTTTTGTGTTTACCCAGGAATTTAACTTTTGTCTAACCCAATCTTCGGTTGATCCAAATATAGGCCAAAATACAGTCTTTGAGATTTCCTTTCCTCCCCATATTTCTACACAATAGTGAATCATTTTTGCCTTATCTTTATTTTCTGTTCCCGGGAAATGCTTCCAATTTTCTAATATAAAACCCAACGGACTATCTCTAGGTACTGGAGGGAGTTTAATAGATCCAGGGGGCTTGCTTTTCCCCTGCCCCATTCTTCCGGAGTGCCTTCAAATCACACAGTCTCTTTCGCTTCCCCTTTTCCGTGGCCCACGCCCTCGCGGGCTAATGGGAGACGCACTAATGAGGGTCCGCTCTCACTTGGGGAATCTGGCTACCAGTCCCCCTCTCACACACACACCACTTCGCCACACTCCGGGATCCCGACCCCGACCGAACGGTTCCCCGTTATACTCACGCGTCCCGCGTCCCGCGTCTTCGTCTGGACTCTGTGCACAGATCTTAAGGGGTCGACCGGTCTCCCTTTTGCTTATTGCTTTAAATTTAGGTTTGTCGGTGCAATCGAGGCAGAAACCGGCCCTCCGGGCCTCTAAATAATAGCGGGGCGCCCCCCCATAATGCCGAGAATCTGTCCTACAGATTGCATCCGAGTCACAGCACCAATCTGTAATGAATGCACTCAAGAGAGTGATACGATTCAATCAAAGAGAATTTTATTAATTGTAGCAAGCAAGCAATAAGCAAAAAATCAGCGCTGGGCGACAGGGGAGTCTCTGCTCCATCTGCTGCCGCGCTTCCGATTTCCGTGTTCTCCCTTTTAAGTGGTCCGACTTCTGGGTTACGTGTCCTTTCTCGGGTGTCTCTGCGCATGTGCCTCCAGTCGCTGGGGGTCGTTTTCTGCCTTCTGGTGGTCGCAGGATGAAGATCAGGAGTCTTCCTCTTTTGACCTTTCCTCTCTGTTTTCCTTTTAAGGCTTATCTGGGTGGCTTAGCTCTCTGAAATTCAAGAGAACTTGCAAGGCTGTTTTAATGATTATGCGAGCATCAGCAGTAGCCTTCAACCTCATCCCTATTACACAAAGCATAGTTTTGCAAAGCATCGTATCTACATGTTTAGTCGAACAAAAGGGTCTCTAGTTACCACACAAAGCCCGTGGCTGCCAGCTCTGCTGCTTGAGCCCCTTTCAGCTCAGGACAGACAGACCACTGGCTGCTGCAAATCACCCTGCTGAGCCTCTCTTGGCTTGTTACACAGATCACTCCGCTCAAGCCCCTCTCGGCTTGTAACACAAACCACCGGCAGCTAACACCGCTTTCTTCTGCCTCTGCTGCTCCCCACTTAGAGCGTAGATCCCTGTGACCCAAAGATCAGCTTCTTTTGCAACTCTCAACGGGACCTCTCTCATCCCAAAACCTGTGGCTGATACCCAAACTGCGACCCACCAAGCTGCTTCTCAGCCACAAACTAAACAAAACTGGAGCCACCACTGCTCCTAAAAACACAGCGAACTGGCGATCCTGCTGTCACCACCGCCCCACCTCAAAACAGAAGCTGCCAACTCTGGGTCCCACTACTGGCACCACTTAGAACACAGACCACTGGCAGCTGACGCTGCATCTGTTGCTCTCAACTTAGAGCACAGACTCCTGAAACCACTTTTCCATGTAAACTTACAAACAAAACCACACAGGCATCTGTTACGCGTAAGATGTCTTTTACGACTTATCAACTGCCTTCTGATCCTACGTACGCTTTACACTACTTCAAAGGTACCTGTTTCAATTTAAACATACCTTTTGTCCATAGTCCTGGCAGTTCCTGGTCTTTCTCTGGGATGTCAGTGGGGCCACAGGAGCCCCCCCTCACAGAAAATTCTGGGTGGGCGCCTGAGGAGGTCCCGGACCCCCGCTGTCCCCTCAGCTAGGGAGAAGAGAGTCCTGCCGCAGTCACCAAAATGATTTACCAAAATATGGATATGATCTAATATCAGTATCCAACTATGACGGACAAAGACTCTTTAACTGTTTAAAGTTACAGAGTGGTATGTTTATTAGCGGCACCAGGCCAGTGCAGGGTCACCCTCTTAATGTGCACAGCCCCGAGTACAGGTGATTAGAGGCCTTTTATTTGCAAAAGCATTGAATACAAATACATATTCATAACTCAGTCACCACCCACTCTCTGCTTCATATGTTAATCAGCAAAAAGCAATTAAGCATGCAGTTTGTTCTCTGAAATGGGTCGGTGGTCTTTTTATGAGTAGGGGTCACAGAAGGGAGGAAGGAATACAGCTCTTCCTCATTCTGACCTTTCTACCTTTTCAATGTAAAGTGACAAATGAACCACTGGCAGGGATCCTAGTTTCCTATCTTCAATGAGTTTCTGATTTGCAATTGCCTTATGTTCTTGAAGTTCCTTATCAGAGTCCCTTTTTCTCATCCCAAGCCCAGCTGAACAAACCTAAACTTGACAATTAGTTATTCAAATATGGGATAGCTAACTATTAACTCCTAATTTTAGCAAGGCCTCTGCATCTACCTTTGATTTTAGCAAGGACCATCTATTTATTTTAATTAGTTTCAGCAAAATTTATTCTTAATTAATACCTTAACTGTTGAAAAACCGCTCAGACTATTCACCGAGTCTTCACAGAAGAATGGCGAACGTTGTTTATTTCTATCTTTAGCACGCTTTTGTAGGGTCCGACAGGGTCCGCGGGCTTAACAAGCTACTATTGATTAATACATATTGTTTAACATTCTTTTCTCAATACACAAGGCTATTGTTTTTCTTTATTCTCACTGCTCCAGGAGAGTTTCAAGGACACTGCCTTTAATATCGTCGCCTGGATTAAAGACTGGCTTGTGCAGACAGGCTTTTACTAAAATATCATGCTTTTACTCTGTTAAAATGTTTTACTAAAATTCCCCCTTTCTCTTTTTGCACGAGCCAGGCTTTAGACGTGATTGGTTCTACACTTCTACAGATACAAAATAACATACAGCGTAAAACAACTATCCCTATTAATACCATAAGTGAAATTTTTCCCCTTCCAGCACAAGAGACTTTAACTATCCAGTGATGCCCCAGTTGGCTAACCAACTTCCAATGGGGTCACTATATTCTTTCAGGGCATGTAACCCATTCTGTAGCTGTTGTAGTTGTTTGTTGATTGAAACTGAATGATCAGTAAGGTTCAAACAGCACATGCCTTCAAACTCCTCACAACCATGTCCTTGTGCCAAGAGCAAGAAATCAATTGCAGATTGAATTTAGAATACAGCATGAAGTACACTACTTACATCAGCTGAAAGTTCACTTAATATGGTTGATGTCAAATTCAGTTCTTTCCTGGTCCAGCAAGCTAGCCTTTTTAGAGCTGACAAGCTTTTAGCAGCAGCTGCTCCTGGAGTAAAAAAGGAGGCTAGCCATATTATACCACGACCTGAAAAGTCTGGGTCTCTAACATCATCACACTGTAATTCATTCAGGCGTCGCTTTGACCGTTTGATGTGTTTTATTTTACCAGCTATATTTAGCAATTGGTGTAAATTTGGATGGAACAAAGTAAGTTTCCCAAGGTAACAGGGTCCTCCATGTGGGCTAGAAGGAATTCCATTCCATGCTCTAGCTCCACAGATTAAGAATACTGAACTAGGTAATCACTTTGGTGATCGTCCTGTGAGATTGCACCGTGAATAAAAAGCTTTACTTTCAGTGTTAGTAATAAGATCAACTATAGGGTTAACTGTAGCCCAGTGTTGCATCACTTTGTTAGAATGACTTTTTGTCGGGGGCTCAAACATTATCCATCCACCTGAGGTATTGGTGGAGTCTAACAAGTCCAATTCTTCTGGGGCCCTATGGTAACATTGAGAACTTCAATAATTTTTGCTTGCCAGCAGGCTTCAAGTTGTCTTAATGTGAAGCCAACAGTGCGATTACATTCTCGTAACATTGCCAACTGATTCAATCTAGTTTCACTGCTAACTAAACTTTTAAAGGCTTGAGGATCCCATTCAGGATCTCCTACAAGACAGGTGCGAAAAGGATCTCCAGGTGTGGCTAGGCTTAAACACACTGATTTTTGGGCTGTTAAGTGTGCCAGAGTGACCCATATGTTCTGTCGTTTTTGGATGTTAGTTAGCAGACAGTCAGGACTATACACAGCACAATTACTATGAGCAGTTTGTTCCACACAAATGACACCATACTTTCAGAATCACAGCTAATCAGACTTCCATAATTTGTTAAATGAATTCCTTTAAGGTTTAAAGTTAAATGAACTTTCAAATATGCTCACCTTAACTCTTGAAGGGGGAATACTTACACCATATACTAATATCTTCTCTAAAATTATCAATAACTTACAAATAACAATTATCACACAAGCTAAAACTTTTATCTTAAACTATTCTCTAACTACTTTTAACACACGTGGTCTGGTATTCATGCAATCCAAGCGTGAAAGCAATTTGCTTAAAGGGTAAACATACAGTAACAATTTTGCTTTTATATACAGTCAAATGGAGTCTCTACACTATTTTAGATCTTCTACAAAATTCTTCTCGCAAACAGACTATGATTTAATGTGATTCAGTCTTGGAACATCCGCTTCTCTGGTGATGTCAGCTGGCAGCCGATCAGTGACTGACTGAGGGCATCGATGTTAAGGTTCTTCTTCACATCCTTCCAAATCTTAAAACAGAGAATAACTGAAAAAAAATTGGTAGAGACACAACATCATAATAACAACATAAAATTTCTGTTGGTAAACTGTCTGTGTAGTTTTCAGACACAACTGTGTCCTGGCAGCTCCACTTCTGATCTTGTTTGGAGTACTAAGGCTGTATGGTGACTTCTCTGTTCACTGGGTCCCATGTTTTCAGAGGCAGACAGTCTGGTCAGATGAATAGGTGACCTTTTTGAACCTGTCAAAAAAACACAGGCACTTCTCCCCTTGAAGTTAATGAATAATTTTGGCTTAGCTGTGGTACACTTAATTGTAAATTCAGATTATATGATTTTCTAAATTTTTGATGTAAATATTTCATTATTCAAAATGAATTGTGGTCTAAATTTCTAATACACATATTAGACTAATAAAATGCTTTTAGGGCATCAATTCTCCCCGGTTTTTAAAAAATAAAATGTACTTCCGTCATGCACATCAACACAAAACCATCTACACAACTAATAAAAAAAACCTATAGCAGTTAAAAATCAATAAAATAATAAACATTATTAATAACATATGTAATATAGAATTACTATTAATTACTAAAACACTCCACCAGCATTCCACATAGTCTGCAAACACACAACAAAATCAGTGAGGGATTGGATAACCACCTCCGGAAATGATTCTCCAAACCCACTTCAAAATTGATCCAGCTGTCATATTAATAGGGTCAAATTGCCAAGTCAAAAAGTGACTCAGATACTGATTTGGTGCAGAAGACATCTGGATCTGTTGGCAAACATTCCATCCAGGTAAAGTCAAGGCTTGGCCAGGGCCTTAGGCTTTAAACTGGAAAGATGTCTCTTAACTCATTTTTAAAACAAGGTTCTCAACAATAGCAGCTATGAGATGCTTAAAGCACAGCAAACTGCTGAAATGCATTTGTATAAAGCAAATGATCAGAAGTCTTAGGTACCATGCCAATTAAACCATTCAGCAGCTGGTTCCATCTGAAGCCTCTCCCATGGCAGCTGACCCTCAGCAATGGTACATTTTCTTGGACTTCTGGAAACACTCTATGCACAAGCAGGAATTCATCAGTGTTCTATCACAGCTCTTTCAGTTGTAGTCATCTTCATCTCTCTAGGAAAATAACTGTACTTTGCAGTGTCTTCAACAAGACATGAAACAATTCAAATTAAACAATATTTTGACTTGGTAAAAATTAATTATGAAAAAAGGAAATAACAAAACCTTAAAAGAATATCAAAGTTATAAAACTTAACTTAAAAACATTCAAACTTAAACATAATGAAACTTAACTTTGCTTAATTCTATTAACACTTAATCTATATCAAGTAAAGACATAACTTAATCTTATTCTATTATTACAAAAAGGCAACTGAAAGTTTGGTATATACCTTTTGAACACAATATAACAGTAACATGGATTCACTATAAAAATGATAAAAATGTAACAAATGCATCACAATTCCATGTCATCTGGCTTTGAGAATAACTCACAATAACTGCAGATGTTACTAAAAATACTTACTCGTTGCAGAAATTTGCTTGGTATATGCTTAAATTGGTTAGGATTTTCAAGTGCAGTTTTACTAAAGCAAAACCACAACAACAGAGGATTTGGCAAGTTGCCATTCAGCTTTTGAAACACTTTTCAGAAACATCAAGACCAATTCTTAATTAAAATCCAAAATCCAAATCGGTATATATGCTGTTATACGTGTTTTTTATAACAAAAGGACTCACATTGAAATTACCTTATTAAAATTGTGGAAAAAACAAACAAATGGATAATATATGCTTAACTTTGTCTTGTGCGGTGAAGTTCTCCTAGATAATTATTTTTAAACCATAAATATCTTTTGTAAATAACATTAATTGGAAGGTTGTTTTATTAGTAGCTATAAATCCTTCAATATTTTGACATTAAGTTTTAAAGCTAATTATTGCAAGGTAACGTTTACTTTTGTTAATATTCACTTTAAACATTTTTTAAAAAAGGAGATTTTTTAATTTTTTTTTAAAAATCACAATAATTTCTCTGGTAAAACTCTAAAAAACTGCAACTGCATGAACTCATAGTTACTTAAAACACAAAATTAACTCTAAAAGGGTATATAAAAACATTTTAAGAAACCAATGAATCATGACTTTTTAACAAACTGGGTACTATCCCGGTGCTTTTTCTTAGAGAGGGAGCGGGGCGGGTGAACTGCCCGCTCTGCTGCTGCTGCTGTTATTCCTAAAAGGTTTGAGTGAAGTCTTCATCATTCCCCACATACTCTCACAGAGGGGAAAAAACAAAGAGCAAAAATCTCACAAAGTTAACTTTAACAAATGCAGTTCCTTCTCTCAATTTCTCTCTTGTTAGCAGATAGAGGGAAAAGGGCACGATTTTACAAAAACAGGTGATGTTACACGAAAAGCCTCTCAGGGCCAGGTGGTAACAACGGTGACCATTGCAACTTAGCAACTTTTAATTACAGTGATGAATTTTGAACTAGATACCATATAGTTAGCGCTTTTTTGGCTATTTTGTCTCCCTTTGAAGCTGTCTGAGCCACCTGTTTCTGCTCAACTGTTTCTGTAATTGCTGATATTTGTCCAGCATGGTCTTGGAGCTTTTTCTGCACTGCCTCTGCCTCGGGGGTGCCTTTGTTCTTTGCGCACACTTCAGTGCTCCCCCCATGCCCCCCTGGTTTGGGTGGAAACCGATCTAAATCTGGCTTCTCATCTTCCAGGGTAGTAATGTTGGAATTTAAATAAGATTGTGGTGTTGTGTCTCCAAAGGTGGAGCAGATAGTTCAGGACGTATCATATCCTGCTGTTGCTGAACAGATTCTATTCATTGTCTCAGCATTTGCTGTGGAGCTGCTTTCTCTTGATGACCCTGAGCTCCACTTGTACTTAATGACTGCTCAATACGAGCTTGCAGTTGTTGCACAAGTTTCTCTGTTTGCTGTTGCCACCCTAATAGATCTTTTTTTGATGCATCATTATAATTTCCTGATTCTTCCCCTGCCGGTGGTTGCCTGTCTTCTGAATGCATTGACACTTCTGGGAGGAGAGGGATGTCCTGCGACTTTCCCCAGTGAACAGTAGATGGGGGCTGGCAATCTGGGGCTCTGATTTCCACTGACGTGTGGGGCTCTGCCTGGCTGGGGCTGGAGCTGTCTCCTTCCGGAGATGCCATCATTTCTACATCTGCATTCAGTGGAGTAACTTCCAGCTTGGGCTCTGCTGGTGCGGTCTTGCATGCCCCGGCACACTCCTGAGATTTTAAAAGTTCCGAGACGAAGCTACATTGCTTCCCTGTGAGCCACTTCACTGGCCAAATGTGCCCTACCCCAAAAAAAGCTCCCAGATGGCTGATTTCCCCTGTGATTGCTTTTTCCCACAACAAATCTCCTATGTCTTTCCATTCTTCTGCTGCAAAAAGCAGCAGCAGGACCTGGAGGCGCCTGCGCCTATTGTCTCTAGCCCATAGAACAAGCTTTTCAAGGTCCTTATCCTTGACTGCCTCTCTTTGTTTAACGATAATTTTAGAAGCAGTATCCCTGCAGCCGCAAATTCAACTTCCATGCTAGCAGCCCTATGGATGGGGGGAGGGGAGCAACCCCTTCTCAGCTCCTCCGCCCCCGGTTTTCCCCAGCTAGGCTCGCTTCCGCGTCCCACCGCATGTGAGCCCGCCGTACCCGGTACCAATCCGCTTCCACGTCTCTCTGCGTGCGGATCCACTCCATCAGCCCCGGCCCACTTCCATGTCTCTCTGCAAGCGGGCCCGCTGACTCCCTTTGCCTGCAAAGGGTTCCTAGTTGGAGCACCAGATATTGAAAAACTGCTCAGACTATTCACCGAGTCTTCACAGAAGTATGGCGAACGTCATTTACTTCTATCTTTAGCACACTTTTATAGGGTCCGACAGAGTTCATGGGCTTA
The DNA here is from genome assembly GCF_049639895.1 of Pseudopodoces humilis. Taxonomy (NCBI): domain Eukaryota; kingdom Metazoa; phylum Chordata; class Aves; order Passeriformes; family Paridae; genus Pseudopodoces; species Pseudopodoces humilis. The sequence continues at coordinate 8,919,599 of NC_142211.1, read as the reverse complement.
GCAAGCTACTATTGGTTAATACATATTGTTTTACATTCTTTTCTCAATACACAAAGCTATTGTTTTTCTTTATTCTCGTTGCTTCAGGAGAGTTTCAAGGACACTGCCTTTAATATTGTCACCTGGATTAAAGACTGGCTTGTATAGACAGGCTTTTACTAAAATGTCATGCTTTTACTCTGTTAAAATATTTCTCTACACTTAACCTCTCTAAGATCTTAAATTCTTCAAGGTTTGTGTTTCATTAGGAATTACAATTTGTACCCCCTTTCCCTTTTTAAATTTAATTTCTGCTTCCAATTCTTCTAGCAAATCCCTCCCCAGCAATGGTTTAGGGGTGTTAGGCATATAGAGGAATTGATGAGTTACCCAATGCTTCCCCAGTTTGAATTTTAGAGGTTGGAAGAAAGGCCATGTTTTGCTTACCCCTGTTGCCCCAACACGTACAGTATTTTGACTCAGTTTTCCTTCTAAAGTATTTAACACAGAATATGCTGCTCCAGTATGTACGAAAAATTTGATGTCATCTTTCCCCAGCTTAGCTATAATCAAAGGTTCTTCCAGGGGAAAAGCCTTTGGTCCCCATCATTCAGAGCATGAGCTTTGTACTACTGGGAGTTGCAGAACTGGAGATTTTTGTTTCAGTGCTGGACACTCATTCTTCCAATGTCCCCATTTTTTACAATAGGCACACTGATCTTTGTCCATAGGGAAAGTCTTCTTGGATGACTTTTCCTGAGTTGCCTTCTTACTAGGTTGGGGTTTAGCTCTCATTTGGGCCTCTGTCTCAAAATATCTTCCAGGCCACCTCTAGCAGTTTATCTATGTTTCAAACTCCCTCTATCTTCCGCCGCTTTCTTCTTATATCATTTGTAGCTTGACCCATAAATAAGAGAACTAGATGTGCTTTCCCATCACAGAATTCAGGATCTAGATCTGTATATTGGCAGGTTCTCTTAACCTCTTTAAAAAAATCAGTGGATGATTCGGCATGATTTTGCATTACTTCATAAAGCTTTGACCAATTTATAGCTTTAGGGACACCATGTTTCAACCCATATACCACAAGACTTTGATATCATTTTAACCTTGCCATATGTTCTGGTTGTCTCGGTTCTAGAAGACAGGTGTCTGCTAGGGAGAGCAGGAGCCTCCCTTGGGATTGTGATAAATGTAACCTTGGATAAAAATTCGTGAAAGAATAAATAAGTATATAACTAGATTTGTAACAATGTAAAAAGTATATAAAATATAGTGTGGCCGAAGAATTTCCCCAAACCCAGCAGTAACTACCCATTCAGGTGGTAACGACCCTAGGCGACGTTCATCAGCTTGAAAGAAAAAGCAGGACACGAACGGTTAAGCTAAACAAAGAAAGGAGCCAGGCCGAGATGGCTATCGACTCCACACCGCACCTGGGCACCCCTCCCTGCAAACCCCGACTGAAGATGCAAACAGGCCGGACAATAAGTGGAAGCCCAGCCGAGATATCTGTCGACTCCACACCGGACTTGGATACTTCACTCTGAGAGCCCAAACCGAAAATGAAATCAAGGAACACTCAGAACTTCTTTACATATGAGGAGACTCTGCCCGGACGTCTATTTGACTCTATTCTCCAACGCCAGGAAATCAATTCATCCAACAATCAAGGACCCTTGGTGAATGGTGCCTGCCTGGAATTTGGCCTCAGGACACAAAATCCCTATAAAAACCCCAGACAGTCTACCCTCCTTCGTGGATTTGGGAACACCTATACCTTTGGGTATAGACCCCTGTCCACCCAGCGCTGCGCTGTTTATTTTATTGTGGTTTTTCCTCATTGTTTATTTTTTTTATATAAAAATTGTTTTATAATAAATTGTTCTTTTATTTAACCCAAATTTGCCTTTGCATTTATAACAGATTGGTGCCGTGACTTGGATTGGAAAAACTGCGGGGAATCTCGCTGCCCAGGACGGGTACCCCCGCTGATTTTGGCGGCCTGGTGAGTTGAGAGCCCCCGTAGTTCATTCCGACATCCGAACCAAATTTAGGCTGAGATAAAAACCACAATAAAAAGGAAAAGGATCCGGATCGGAGAGCTCGGGAAGGCACGGAGCCTTCGGGAAGCCGCGGCTTGTTTTGCTCGTAAAACGTCTATTGTGCACAAATACACCCACGCAGGAAAATAGCTGTAAGTACTGCTGGTTGAGTGGGCGATCGGGCGAGTGTGTGAGACATGATCTGATCACGAGGCGAGTGTGGACTTCAAGGCCGCGTTTCCATCCTCCCGCGAGGGAATTGGCCGGCCGCGAAGGAAGCGATACAGAGTGAAAGCTTTTTTTCTCTCGACACACACTTGTAAAAACCTGAGGCCAAAGGGTGTCTCGGGGACTGATCGCAAGGAACTAAAAGGGGAAGGATACGTCCTGTCGAGCTCGGGAACTGGTAAACCCTTTTAGTTAACGGACCCAGGTAGAGGTCCAGAAGAGGATCAAAAGTACCGATTACAAGAGACCTCAGCTCAGCTCGCTGAAGGGTGAGTATCGGCAAATTTTGATTCCTAGAGTAAGTACACAACGCAGAAACGGATACCGACTCACGGAGAAGTCGAAGAAAGGTAAGAAAATATATTTGCGAAGTATGGGGCAGAAAAAGAGTAAGCTTCAAAGAAGAAGCACAGGGAAAAATTCCTCCGATCAGGGGGAGGAATCACCAGACATCCCGCTGGAAAGTCCCTTGGGGTGGATGCTAAAACACTGGGAAGATTGTCCCCAGAGGAAGGGGAAATCAAAGGAAAAATTGATACATTATTGTATGGAGGTTTGGGGAGGACAGGAGTTGAGAAGTCATCTCACTTGGCCAGTGTTAGGCACATTTGAAAAATGGACGTGTAATAAGTTATTCTCCTATGTGGAGAACCTCTTAGGGAAGTACCGACGGCCCCGGGAGTGATCGGTTTTGTGAATGTACCCCTTAACTCTGGAGATGTAAGGGCATTTAAAAAAGAAATGGGGCGGTTGTTGGATGACCCTTTTGGTGTGGCTGAGAGGTTAGATGAATTTTTACGGAGTAGTATCTATACCTTTGACAATCTTATGGCAATCCTGAGATCATTGTTTAATCAGGAGGAAAGAGAGATGATTAAACAAGCCGGTATCAGAGACTGGGACAGACGCAATCCACAGGGGACGCCAGGTAACCAGAAATGGCCTAGTGTAAGCCCGAGCTGGAATGCACAGACGGAGGAAGGCAGACGGAACATGATGGATTTAAGGAGCATAATTGTACAAGGTATAAGAGAAGCGGTCCCTAGGGGCCAGAATATTAGCAAAGTTTTTGGAGAGTGTCAAGAGAAAGAGGAACCACCCACTGAATAGATCGAGAGATTACGGCGAAGTTTACAGATTTACTCTGAGACTGACCCGAACTCTCCTGTGGGGGAGGTTCTGTTAAAAACACAATTCGTTGCTAAATCTTGGGAGGACATTAGGAGAAAATTAGAAAAGATCGAGGGGTGGCAAGATAAAAGCCTCCAGGAGCTCCTAAGAGAAGCTCAAAAGGTATACATGAGGAGAGAAGATGAGAAGCAGAAATTGCAAGCTAAGGTTTTAGTAACTGCAGTGAAAGAGGTCCAGAAACAAGAGCAGATGCAGGGTAAGTTTAAAACACTACCCGGAAAAAGTCGAGGTTCTCACCGGGCAGCCCCGGCCCCACGGAGAGAACCCCCTGAATGCTACTACTGTAAACAGGTAGGACACGTTCAGCGGAATTGTAAACAAAGAATAAAAGATGAGAAAATTTTTCAGGAAGATTAGGGGTGTCAGGGGCTCTTTAATTTGGGGACCGGAACATCCAAGGAGCCCTTGATAAAATTAAAAGTGGGACCCCAACGACAGGAGGTAAGTTTTCTTGTGGATACTGGGGCAGAAAGAAGTACCCTGCAGAAATTGCCATACGGATGTGTGGCTAGCAGAGAAAAAGTTTTTGTAATCGGTGCAAAGGGAGACCCCTTTGAAGTGCCTGTAATAAAAGATGTGGAAATAGAATCTGAAAATAAAATTTGCTTAGGGAATTTACTATTAGTGGAAGAAGCAGATTACAATTTGTTGGGAAGGGACATGATTGTCGCTTTAAGAATTAATATCATGATTAAAAATTCTAAATTGGTGGTGAAAATATTTAAGTTGACTCCTAAAGATGAGGAGAAAATAAACCCTGAAGTATGGCATTCAAAGAGAGAGGTAGGAAAGCTAGATATCAAACCTATCAAAATAGAAATCGAGAACTCTGAGGACCCTATAAGGGTTAAACAATATCCCATCCCAATGGAAGGGAGAAGGGGGTTGAAACAAATAATTGATGACCTCCTAAAAGGGGGTACTTTAGAACCTTGCATGTCTCAACATAACACCCCCATCCTGGCTGTAAAGAAGACGGATGGCAGCTTCCGATTAGTCCAGGACCTACGAGCGGTAAACGCTAGGACCCGGACTAGATTCCCGGTGGTGGCCAACCCCTATACTTTACTAAATAGACTCTCACCAGAAGATGTGTGGTATAGTGTGATTGATTTGAAAGATGCTTTTTGGACTTGCCCTCTGAATGAAAAGAGTAGAGATTATTTTGCATTTCAGTGGGAGGACCCAGATACAAACCGTAAGCAACAGCTAAGGTGGACGGTCCTCCCCCAGGGGTTCGTGGAGTCTCCGAACCTTTTCGGGCAAGCTTTAGAACAAATGTTAACCCAATTTGCTCTTGAGGACAGGACAAAGCTTTTGCAGTATGTAGATGACTTGCTAATAGCTAGACCGACTGAAGAGAGTGTGAGGAAAAGCACGATTGCCTTGTTAAACTTTCTAGGAAAGAAAGGTTTGAAAGTATCAAAATCCAAGCTGCAATTCACAGAGCCTGAAATAAAATACCTCGGACATTGGATATCTCAAGGGAAAAAATTGGACCCGGAGAGGGTAGCAGGCATCCTTGCATTGCCTGCACCAAAAACAAAAAGGCAAATTAGACAAATTCTAGGGCTCTTGGGATATTGCAGGCAGTGGATTGAGGGTTTCAGTGAAAAAGTGAAGTTTTTGTATGAAAGATTAAACACTGACAGGCTGAAGTGGACTGAACAGGATGAGTCTAATTTCCAGAAATTGAAAACTGTTCTTATGACTGCCCCGGTACTAACTCTACCAGATACGAATAAAGAATTCCAGTTGTTTGTGGATGTGAGTGGACAAACAGCACAGGGAGTCCTGACTCAGGAATGGGCAGACAAAAGGAAGCCTATAGGCTTCAAAGATCTTAGATCCAGTCAGTCGGGGTTGGCCTACGTGTTTACAAGCAATTGTAGCAGTGGCTCTGTTAGTGGGAGAAGCGAAGAAAATAACTTTTCCTCCCCTGGTAGTTTACACTCCCCACGACGTGAGAAACATATTGCAGCAAAAAGCAGAGAAGTGGCTGACTGATTCCAGGCTTCTAAAATATGAAGCCATCTTAATCAGCTCACCCGGTTTAGAATTGAAAACCACTGCACAAAAATCCTGCTCAGTTTCTATTCAGAAAAATTAGTACGATTGTTCTGAAATCGTAGAGCTGCAGACCAGATAAGTTACATCAACGCAAACTGTGATTGTTTTCCATTTATACATTTTAAATGTGCTTATTGTAAACAAATTTGAGTAACCCACTGTTGGGAAGAGTACAAGTCTAAGGGATTGTGTACCGATTGTCTGACTAAAGAACAGGAGCTGACTAGCCGTTTCTTAATACTTGTCACCCGGGCGGGGTTTTTAGAACTTGACTCTCCTGAGTGGTACCTGCTTTTTCAAAAGGGGATTAGAGGTAAACTAGACTCCAAGGCAGAAACTTTAGAAATCGGTGTAGAGTGCCGAAAGACAGTCAAGGTACCGTGCAGGACAGACAAGATTAAGTCGTCTCGGTGGGCTGCTTTCAAGAGAAGGTACGCCATTAGGACTACAAGGGCCCCTGAAGAATATCCTTGCTGCCGAGAAGATGGTAATCCCCGCCGTATATTTCTATACGGGCGAAGGGCAAGGCAGAGGGATACACCGGTGGGGAATCCTGACTGTCCTGAGTCTAGCCGTGTGCTTGGCCGAGGGAATGATTCCCGAGGTACCTCCGGGGGAGCGTCTCCTGGGGAAGTGTGAGCAGTGTCGGACTGCCACAGATACCAGACGAATAGTTAACTGTCCTCCGGAACGTTGTTTGTCTAACAGCACTCAGTATAATCTTTGTGAATTAAAGGGGGAGGTCTAGTGTTACCACTCAGGGGCAAGTTTTAAGGACGGGCAGTCTAAAACTCCTATGAGAAAAAAAAACTAAAGCTACCCACTTCAGGTATAGGAGAGAAGTGGGAATGCTCCCTCCAATTCCAATCTGCAGCCAATGTAACAAAACTGTCTGGATAGGAGGAAAAAGACAATCCACCTTTTTAGCATATTATAAGGTTAACCCTTTATGTTACAATAAAGCAAACTTAAAAATGTGTACCATGGGGGGAAAGTGTATTGGGAAGGTAAAAATTTAAAACATGAAGAAAAAGCCTCTTTTAATAATGAACCGATAATTCTTGATTTGTTAAAAAGTGATGATGACTGAGTATGTTTGCAATTCGACCAAGTGTTCTGCTTCTCCAGAGATGAGGAAGGTGTTATAAATGCAAAGGCAGATTTGGGTTAAATAAAAACAATTTATTATAAAACAATTTCTATAAAAAATAAACAATGAGGAAAAACCACAATAAAACAAACAGCGCAGCGCTGGGTGGACAGGGGTCTATACCCAAAGGTATAGGTGTTCCCAAATCCACGAAGGAGGGTAGACTGTCCGGGGTTTTTATAGGGACTTTTAGCCTTGAGGCCAAATTCCAGGCAGGCACCATTCATCAACAGTCCTTGATTGTCGTATGAATTGATTTCCTGGCGTTGGAGAATAGAGTCAAATGGACGTCCGGACAGAGTCTCCTCATATGTAAAGAAGTTCTGGGTGGTTCTTGATTTCATTGTGGTTCAGGCCATCTGGATGGGATGGTTGGATCCGGGTTGGAGCCGATGGATATCTCGGCTGGATTTTTCCTTTTGTTTACCTGATGGCTTCCCCCAACGGTAGCCTGCAAGGCGGGGTGTTCAGGTCCGGTGATGAGTATCTCGTCGGAGCCTCTCCTTGTTGGCTTGATGTTTCGTGTCCTGTCTATTCTTTCCCGTGGATGGGCACCGAGCCTGTCCCTGTCAGCTTGATGAGTTTTGTCCTGTCTATTCTTTTTCGTTGATGGGCGCTGGCTAGGATCGTTATCCTTTGAGTGGGAATTCGTGGCTAGATCTGGGAAGGGCTTGTGTGTCATACTGTACTTTATATTTTATATCATTATTGTTATATACATTTATTTAGATTTCTACGAATTTTTACAAGTTCATTTCTCACAAAGGGATGGACCCTGAAAACAAAATAAACATAACCTGTCACAAGAATATTGTGAGAATTCGTTAACAGACTGGGAAGAAAATGAATGTGAGTGAAAATTATAGTCCTTCCCGCGTAGAATTGGATAAAATAACACGAATTTTTAATGTGATGGATTATTAGGCGGGGGACTGTGATAAATGTAACCTTGGATAAAAATTCGTGAAAGAATAAATAAGTATATAACTAGATTTGTAACAATGTAAAAAGTATATAAAATATAGTGTGGCCGAAGAATTTCCCCAAACCCAGCAGTAACTACCCATTCAGGCGGTAACGACCCTAGGCGACGTTCATCAGCCTGAAAGAAAAAGCAGGACACGAACGGTTAAGCTAAACAAAGAAAGGAGCCAGGCCGAGATGGCTATCGACTCCACACCGCACCTGGGCACCCCTCCCTGCAAACCCCGACTGAAGATGCAAACAGGCCGGACAATAAGTGGAAGCCCAGCTGAGATATCTGTCGACTCCACACCGGACTTGGATACTTCACTCTGAGAGCCCAAACCGAAAATGAAATCAAGGAACACTCAGAACTTCTTTACATATGAGGAGACTCTGCCCGGACGTCTATTTGACTCTATTCTCCAATGCCAGGAAATCAATTCATCCAACAATCAAGGACCCTTGGTGAATGGTGCCTGCCTGGAATTTGGCCTCAGGACACAAAATCCCTATAAAAACCCCAGACAGTCTACCCTCCTTCGTGGATTTGGGAACACCTATACCTTTGGGTATAGACCCCTGTCCACCCAGCGCTGCGCTGTTTATTTTATTGTGGTTTTTCCTCATTGTTTATTTTTTTATAAAAATTGTTTTATAATAAATTGTTCTTTTATTTAACCCAAATTTGCCTTTGCATTTATAACAGGATGAAAGAATGTAGACCCCCTCCCTCCGAATTATTATAATTTTGAAATCAAGGGGCTTTCAGTCAGAGATCTGGGGATAGGAATAACAGTTCTTTACTAGTATAACCAGGCAAACAAACAATAACTACAGCAATAACAAGAACACAGAACCAGGGACCCCGTGACAGCTTTCTCGGCTGAGACGGGATGGAGGAGAGGCTTTGTTTTCACAAACACCTCGGGCAGTCAGTCCCGGTGCTCCTGCAGGGCTCCGAGGAACAGCCGGCTGGAACAGCAGGGATGAGCTGAGATCCTGGGCTGGTGGATGAGGTGTATCAGCTGCTCCGCGGCGGTGCCTGGCACTGCCACACATCCTGGCAGGACAGGGGGTGCGAGGCCACCAACAAAGAGGGGAGAAGGAGAAGAAGCAGCAGCTCCGTCTGGGTGATGGCGAAATTACCTTCTCTCCACCGCAGCAGCTCCGCGACCCAGCAAACAAATGTCTTCCCCCGAAGCCAAAGAAAGCCAGCCAAAAACTGTCCCCACCCTCCTTTCCTGCCCCTTCCCCCCCCCGGGCCCGGCCACTCTTTGTCCTTTGTTGAGCACCCACTAAATAGCCACAGTTAGGTTGTCTCCGCAGCTAATGGATAAAAATTCCATGGGCAGGCCAGAACAACAAAACAAAAAACAAAAATAAAAAAAGGACACCTAACCCTCGACACTGGTGAATTTGGATCCTACCCAGGATTTTCTAATGGGAATCCTTGAGTAACTGTGCCTTGGATCAACCCATTTGCTATACTTGCCTTTACCGATGTTGTAATTGTTTTATTAACCATTTGCCTCTCAGTGGGATCAAGTAATGTGTCTAACATAGAGTTGAAATCAGCCCAATAAGGGGTTTGTGCATTAATTGCCCTTTCTACTAATTTTGCCGCCTTATCTGGATTTTCTTTATATTTCCCCACAGTAGTCTTCCATTGCTCAAACTCAATAAGGGAGTATGGAACCTTTATATATATTGGCCCCTGGTTGCTGACTGCTTGCCATAACGGGGCTTGTAGAACTGGTTCTTCCCTTTTTTTCCCTTTTTGACCTAGTACATTTGGCAATTGGGCTATGTTCTTTTATGGCCCTTCTTGCTATCTTTCCCTTCTTTCACCTGCTCAGGGCAGCTGTGATCTCATCTTGTTCTTCGGAAGAGCTATTTGAGCAAGAGCTGTCTTACTGTTGAATCTGCTGGAGTAGTAGATCTGCTTCGACCAATCCCAATTCTAGAAATGGCTAAGCATGATTGTTACAGCAGTGGAAGTCGGGATGAGTGCCTGCTCACTTCGATGACGTCATCTCCTGAGGCAGCTCTGCAGGGTCCACTGTTGCTATGGAAGTTCACAGGCCTGAGAGCGGAAGAGGCACCACTCCTTCCATGGGAGGGCCCCTCTCTGCCCTCTCGGTAGAAGGCTCTGCTGCCCAGGCTCAACCTCTGAGGGCAGTGCTGTTGGCTGCACCTGCTGGCTGTCCCCTCCCCCTGTTGGAGTCTGGAATACAGAGTGTGTGCCCTTGTTTCTGATACTTAGTTATAAGATCCAGAAAAACACCGAATTTCATATAATATGAAATTCATGAGCATGTTTTCATTGTGATACATGAAAACAAATGTTAAAGTTAAATGGAAAAAGCTAAAAGTGTAAGTGTGTAGATTAGAGAGTTTTCTTAAATCACTGGGTGAAAAAGTTAGTTTAGAGAACAGGAGATAAGATGGAGTATTTAGGGTGTTGTCTCTTGTCCCTTCTTCTTTCTTCTTCATGTTCTTCTCCTAGAGGTTTTTGGGTAGTAGTAAGTGATTGGACAGAAGATGCCATAGTGCATCACAGAGGTGATGGGTCATTGGGTCATTAAGAAAAATAATATACGTGTCTATTGTTCATTGGGTAAAAATAGGTATAAAGACAAAAGAACAGCGTATTTCGGGGCCATTTTGTGCATCAGACACAAAGTGTGCCACAAGGCCTTGTTTGTACCATCAGAAGAAAGAAATGTACCAGATTGCAAAGATTAACCTTGTGTAGCCAGCCTGGAGAGACCTGTTAAGTTTTGTGATGACCTTTTAATAAACACGAGAAACAAGATTCTAATGAGCTCGGGAGTTTTCTTCGAATCATAAGAACTGAGATAAGCAGGGCTCCCCACGAGGGAGGATCCCAAAAGAATTCAGTCCAAAGGAGGCTGAGAAATCCAAGAATAAAAAGAAAAATACAGAAGAGATGCAGCAGAATCAGAGAGACAGAAAAAGGATTTTTTAGAGAAAAGTTACACCCCCCGCCCTCGCCCCTTCCCCCCCATTGATTTGGCATCCATGGCTGCCAAAGCTCGCTTTTCTCTTTCACTGGCTTGGATCCCACCAGAGGCACAGGATGTCCATGTCCAGCTGAGGAGAGGGAGTGATAGGACACCAAAAAGGACTGGCCACAAGGTGCCCACCAAAACTGCTCTATCACTCCCTCTCCTCAGCTGGACAAGGGAGAGAAAATGTAACAAAAGGCTCTTGGAACAAGGTAAAGACAGAGATCACTCACCAGTTACTGTCACAAGCAAAACAGATTCAACTTGGGAAAAATAATTAATTACAAATCAAGTCAGAGTAGGATAATGAGAAATATAAACAAATCTTAAAACAATTTCTCCCGACCACTCCCTTCTTCCAGGGTTCAACTTCACTCCCAGTTTCTCTGCTTCCTCCCTCCAAACAGCCTAGGGGGATGGGAAATGGGATTTCAGTAATGACATTCATCACACACCTCTGCCACTCCTTCCTCCTCACACTCTTCTCCTGCTCCAGCATGGGGTCCCACCCACAGAAAACAGTCCTCCACAAACTTCTCCAATGTGAGTCCTTCCCACAGGATGCAATTCTTCAGGAACAGCCTGATCCAGCATGGGTCCCCTTCAGAGACAAGTCCTGCTAGCAAACCTGCTCCAACGTGGGCTCCTCCACAGTCACAGGTCCTATCAGGACCCTGCTCCAGCACAGGCTCCACACAGGGTCACAGCCTTCTTCAGGCATCCACCTGCTCCAGCATGGGGTCCTGCATGAGCTGTAGGTGGATCTCTGCTCCACCGTAGAACTCCACAGGCTGCAGGGGAATCAGCCCCAGCACCTGGAGTACCTCCTCCCACTCCTTCTTGACTGACCTTGGTGTCTGCAGAGTTGTTCCTCTCATATTCTCACCCATCTCTCCCTCAGATGCTGTTGTGCAGCAGTTTTTCCTGTTCTTAAATATGCTATCCCAGAGATGCTACTATCACTGCCAGTTGGCTTGGCCTTGACCAGCAGCAGGTCCATCTTAGAGTCAGCTGGCATTCACTCTATTGGATACAGGGGAAGCTTTTTGGCATCTTCTCTGTAACTTTTCGATTTGTTTTTTCTTCTCTTGATTCTGCTGCACTTCTGTACTTTTTTTTTTCACTCCTGGATTTCTCAGTTTCTCTAAGCTGAGCTCCTTGGGGATATTCCCTCACGGGGAGTCCTGCTTATCACAGTCTTCTGGGTCAGGACAAAAACTCCAAAGCTTGTTAGGATCTTGTTTTTTATGCTTATTAGGATGTTATCACAAAACTTGGCAGGTCTTTCCAGACTTTCTGCACAAGTTCAATTCACCGTAAATTGGCTCAGTTCTTTCTGATGGTACAAAATGGCCTTGTGGCTGACTTTGTGCCTCACTTTGGCTTTGAAAGCACAAAACGGCCCCAAACTACACAATTCTTTTATATTTATACATATCCAAACAACAATAGACATGTATATTATTTTTCTTAATGACCCAATGACCCATCTTCTGTATGCTGCATTGCAGCATTTTTTATCCAATCACTTACTATTACCCAAAAACCTCTAGAAGAACACGAAGAAGAAAGAAGGAAAAGAAACAACATTCTAAATCCTCCATCTTGTCTTCTGCTTTCTAAACTGTTTTAAACTCTAACTTTTTCACCCAGTGACTTAAGAAAACTCTCTAATCTACACACAGCTTTTCTATCTAACTTTAACAATTGTTTTCATATATCATCATGAAAACATGCTCATAAATTTCATATTGTATGAAATTCAGTGTTCTTCTGGATCTCAGAGCTAAGTATCAGAAACAAGGGCACACACTCTGTGTCAGATTCCAACATTCTCATAAAAGCCACTCCTGTAGCTCCCTCCCCCTTGCTATTAGAACCCTGCCATGCAAACCCATTATAAAGGGGCTGGCAGATATGGGTCTGAGTCTTTGAGAAATCCCCATCAGTAACTGCCAACCAGGTATCCATGAAAACCAATGAACTTTACACTGTTAGGAACTTTACACATGCCACATATTGTTAGGGCAGCAGTTCTTAAAATGTGAACTCCAAACCAACAGAAAGCAGTGCAATAACTTCAAATTTTCTCAGTACTAGGAATATATATACATGTAGTCTCAATGATCTAAGAGGCCTTTTTCAACCTTAATTTTCACATTTTCATAGATATAAATGAGAAAATGGAACAAAATTGGAGAACTCAAATCAACAGACATTAACAGAATTAAGCCTGATTTTTATTTGGATGTAAATCAAAACCATTGTGATAACTCTACTGATGATACTTCTTAATTTTTTTTTCCTCTTTGTGATAGATTGGCATTTAAGAAAACAAAGAGAAACACATAAAAAAGTTAAAACTGCTGGAGGCTGGTGGGAGTTTTTCTCTCGGCTAACAACTGGACATTTCTAAGAATTGACAGCAGTTTTGACCATTGAAAAGTGAGATCAACCTGTGAACACCACCTTAAGACCTAAGCCTGGGAATTTCTTTGTCTCTTTGTTTCCTGGCTGTGAAAGGTAACAGAGCTCCAGCTGGCTTCCTGTCCCCTGTCCAGGCCACGCGGCCCGAGCAGGGGCTGGGCTGGGCCTGTTGCGGCTCCCAGACGGGAGATTGGGCCTGCGGGGCTTCTCCCCGAGCTCTGGCCAGGCCAGGCCGGTCCCTGGCTCAGCTGCAGTTTTTTTGCCGTGACTGAATTCACCAGAAACTGCCGAGTAAAGAAAGAAAAAAAAGCTCTTGACCTACAGCGGGCTGAGACAGCAACCACACGCTCCAGAGCAGCCATGAAGAATCTTCCATCGCAGACAGCTCCAGCCACTGCTCCAGCAGAGATCACAGAACCATCTACAAAACCTGGGCAAGATTTTAACCCTTTCATTACCCAGATAAAACTTGCAGATTAATCATTTTTTTCCAGAGAAAGAGAGAGTAATCAACATGTAAAGAGACTTTATAAACTATCAGAGACAGTAAAGAAAAGAATTAAGCTTCAGAAGAGGTAGAGAATAAGGAGATGCTTTAGTAAGCTGAAATATTTTTCTGTTAAAGCTATAGAGATGGACAATAGTGTTACCGCTGAAGATGAATTGATCACGCAAACACAGGTTGAGGTGTGGTGCAAGAAAGAGCAGAGTTTATTTTTCCTCCCAGGATTTATAGGCTTCCTACCACGGCCAGGGATTGGATGGTCAGGATAACACTTTCTCACTGCACTGGCCATGAGAGATGCCCATCAGAAGACGTGTAACAGAAAGAATGTACACATATCTATGTTTACAGTTACTGTCCTGGGAAAGTCCTTAGAAAACTATGTTAGCAAGCTCAGAAGCTGAGTTTTCAGGGCGACATAATAGTATTCTGAAAAAACTCCTTTAATTCATGACAGAGTATATTGGGAAGAATAGAGTAGTTCAAAGTGTGGATTTTGAGCAAAAAGTGATTGTGATACAGTGAGGTGCTGGAACAGAGGGGGAGAAGTAATAGTTGAAGATTTGTAGCTTTGTAGAAGCAAAGAGAAAACTTCTGTTTCCAGAGAGGCTCACAGAGACAAATGAAGAGAACTTTTGCCTTTGAATAATTCATCCCTAGACTCATTTGACCCATACACACCTCAGAGTGATGTGAAATGGGAGGAGACAACTGATAACAGATTTTCGGGCAGCTGGCATCAGAGAAATAGAAAGCTATGAAGAAAATTAGTTTTCTTGTGAGAAACTCCATAGATTAGCAGAAAAAGACTTCTGTTTCTCTACAAAGACTGATGAGAAGACTCTAGCAAGAATTAGGACTGCTTTAAACACCAAAGTTTTTTGTCTCTATGTTGTTATGTGAACAAGAAAATGGTTGGGTAGTGAGGGAGAAAAGGGTTTTCTGGAAGTTTTATTCTGGTTTCCTTATTCTTGTAGTTTTTGTTAATAAACTTTCTTTATTCCTTTTAAGTTTTAAGCCTGTTTTACTCTTGTTCTAATCCATATCTCACAGCAAGAAATAAGTAAGTTTTCTAGTGAATTTTTAGTTGCTGCTTTAAAACCACGACACTCTTCAAAAGACTAGGTGTCTGTTTAATTTTAAAAAGGCTGAGAAATATCACAGTACAGGAAAAGAGAACTCTTGAGAAGATTTATAAAGGTATCTCTCAGAAGAAATCTAATTTGCTAGTCTTTTTTGCCTAGGAAAGCTCTTTGGCTTACAGCTTTCAGAGGAAAAAAAAAAAAACACCCAGAAGGAAAACATGTTCTGGTTGAATCTATCACTGCACTTTGTAAACCTATTATGTAAGTAGGAAAAAACAACAGATTGCAAATTATGCCTCCCATTTTTTTTTCCCCTCTCTATTACTAGTGGTACGTCGATAAAATCTATTTGGATAGTGAAAACAAGTCTTGTTTAATAAAGAAATTAATTTGGCATTGCATGAATTCTTCACAAACCCATCATCACCAGATATTCATCAAGCAACAAGAATGTTAAATATACATGAAAATTGTTGTAGGAATATTTAAACTTGTTTTCAACTCTCAGAAAGTTGCTAGGTACAATTTTAAGTAAATTTTAAATTACTTCTGAGGAGTGAAATAGGTCTAAAAATAGAAGCAGCAAATGAATTCATCATATTCAATAGCTCCATAAGGTTAACAATTCATATAGAATTCTATAATAGGGCAAGATGTTGATAGAATGTATCCAACAGACTTGCATTTCTACCAATGCTCTACAGTAACCCATGTGAAACCACAATGCTCACAGACAAGACATAATTAAAAACTAGGCAGACAAAGCTTGAAAATACTTCAAAACAGAACAGCTCTCATTTTACTATATTGTTCCTCTAAAGTGAGTAATGAGGGGAAAATTCTTGCTGCGTACATTTCTTTTTTGTGTATTATGACTATAGCATCTGGTACTTTGAGATTTAACACATAACATTGCTGATTTAGAAAGGCAAACACTGTTTATTAGCGAACCACTAGCATTATCAAAACATAGGGTATTAAAATGGTTATTTGTTTGTAAATTGATTACTTGGTCTTAGCTTTATCTTCCTAAGCACACAATGTAATATTTAAAATCAAAGCTCATGCTGTACTTTTTAAAACCTTATTTTTCTATTATTCTTAGCTTAACAAGAGTCAGAAGTTACATAGTTAAAATAGCCCATTAAAATGGGCAGGTAAAACAGAACTAAACTGTAAATTCACTCTTTACCACACAGTGCAAAAATCATAGTCACAGCTTCATATTTAATGTGGAATCACTTTAAGTATACAATAATTCAAAAGACCCAGAAACTGGTTAAGAGTTAAAAACCAGTAAAACAAAAACACAGGAAATCCAAAATCCATTTTTGACCTTTTTAATCCTAAATTTTAGGGTTAAAAACATGCCCAAATAAACATGTTTGTTTTATGGAGAAAAACTTTGGTATGGAGTTGAACTAGCCACATTAATAGCACCTGTACCTTTCAAAATAAATAGTAATGGCTTATTAGACACCATGGCAGCAAGATATCCCTTTTAAAAAACCAACCAACCAACAAAACCCCAAACAACCATTACTCACCAACTAAGACCAAGCACACGCTTGGAGCCACACATCAAGGCTAGACAAAAGAAACTAGCATAATCCTTTTTTAAAGTAATTTTAAAGCATGCATTAATTATTGTATTTCTGATGTTGAAATTGGTAAGAAATCTTTCCTACAATGAGAAAGCCTTCTTTTTATTTGCTAACTACTGTCTTGGGTTGCAATGCAAGATGTAACCAAAAGTATGTATTCTAATACCATCTGTTAAAACCAGGTAGGGCAGTGTTCTTTCTCTTCCAAGACTCATCCTCCCTCCAGGGGGATATCTTCTGTTAATAGGCCATTGAGGCTCACTGCATGACTGATAAAATTACATCATCCCATTGTGAGATGCTCCACCCAGGGGGAGGAGCCAAGCATTCCTACCTGCATATAATCAGAGACTTGGAACACCCCCAGGCAGCCTTTCTCCACTGGATTCCTAGAGGAATCCTACACCCTTCTACAGGATCATTGCTTCAACAGAACCACACCTGTCACTCCAGGACTGCAGCCATCATCTAATTGGACTGCTACCAACACCCAGACCAACAGGGTGTCAGGTTGTATTCTGACTGTCAGTAGTTTTTGTTTGTACTACTGTATTTTTATTTAATTTTCCTAGTAAAGAACTGTTATTCCTATTCCCATATCTTTGCTTGAGAGCTCCTTGATTTCAAGATTATAATAATTTGGGGGGAAGGGGGTTAAATTTTTCCCTTTCAGGGGATGTTTCTGCCTTCCTTATCAGACACCTGTCTTTTCAAACCCAGACAACTACTAATAACCACTCCTTTTAAAACTGCACTCTAATGCTTGAAGAATACTATTGAGAGGAATGATGGGTTTGTCTTTACAAACAAGCTGTGGGTCTGCTGATAAGATGAAACTATCACTGAGAGATAACAGAAACAATGGGATGGATTCTACTGAAAGATGAAAGAGACACTGGGGAAACACCATAAAATTCCACAAGAGTTAAGAATTAAGAAGGGGATTATACATGGTGGGGGGGGGGGGGGGTGTCTCAGGTATCAGGCGTTCCAAGAAGTCTGTACCTCTCAAGTACCTCAGGCTATGGGGAAAGAGAGAAGGGACATACAGCTGGGAATTAGGATAAAAAGGAGTCTGCACCCTCCAAAAATTTGAGACCCCAGGGGAATGCCCCATGGCCTCTCCCTTTATTCGAATAAAGTAAAAGGACTCCTCTGTCTCCTTTTTGGACAAAAGCCTCTGGTGTTTGTGGATTAATTTTCCTGACACTATTAATATATTTCCTTAAGATTATTCTTCTAAAATACTGTATATTTCTATTTCACAGGTCCATGCTCTTAGTAGTAAGCATTGCAAACAAAGACATCCCCCCTACTCCAAGAGGTATTTATTAAAAAGGTCAAAGATAAATTCAACCTCAAAATGGAACAAAAAGGGTTTTTAATTGTACCAGAAATAACAAATAGTCTTTGTAATGTGTGATACGCCCCTACAGCCATCAATAGTTACCAGAATGTTAGTCTGTTTATCTGCAAGTTTTATGGGTTTGCAACAAAGCATAATACACACTGAACAGAACGAGAGAAACTTCAAGTGTATAATGAATTTTAGTAATTTAATACATTTTAGCTTTTAGTTGCATATTCCACAGTAGTGCTGTGACAACAAATCACATCTGTGTACTAGAGCATACATCAACAGTATGGTGTAACATTACTACACCACTGCTATACTTAGCTTTTTGAAAGAGACATAGGCATACATCAAACAACTTTCAGGGTTACTTTTTTCCTTTAATAATGTTCACTTTTTCAGTTATACTTAACTTTTAAAATTTTGAATTATTAAAAAAAAAATCATTGAGAGTTTATACAGAAATAGCTATACCCTTACAGGCACTGATATGACAAATGGGTATTTTAAGGGCTGAGAGGCATTAATATCAACAAAGTGGACTGAAAAGAATTACTATGTCTAAATGGGAAATGCCTGCTTCTGTTTGTATATTGAGAAAGGAAATTCAGAAAGTTATATTTTGACCTTGCTATGTCACAAAGTCAATCATAGAAAGACCTATGCATTTAACCTGAAATGATAGTTTTAAAAGCTCTTGTATTAAAAACCCTCAAAACATCATGCAAAACTTTGATCAATTATGCAGCTGCTTTAAAACTGTTGCAAGACCATATTGTATATATTAGCTTTTATACTGCTAATACACAACTAACAGCAAAGTTGATTAGATTAACAAAAATTTGTCTTAATATCACATTATATCACACTAAAGAGACAAATGCCACAAGGTTGGCAAAAACATCTAATTCTGAGAACTCAAATGGCAGGATAATTATGTGTTGCAACCCCTTCACATTTAGGAAAACAAAAGCAAAAACATAATCCTGCAGTCTCACTTTACGAAATTAAGTTCTGTAAAATATGAATTGCAACAGTTTATGCTAACAGAATGTAACTTATACAACTAGTGTCAAAGGCAAACAAAAAAACCTTCTAAATAAAAAAGTGATCAAAATACACATAGGAACAGATGCACAAATGCTGCATTAAATACAGTTAAGATAAATCAATGCACAAGAGAGAGATGCAGACTAAAGTTAGCAACACATTTAAAGAAAATGTAATGAGGAATAAACTTAACACTATTTTTTTCAATGACAGTTTCCATTTGCAGTCTTTCCATCCATAATGTCTGATACAGTATATCATTAAAATATTCAGAATCTCACAGAAGAGCTATGTTTTTCTCTTACAAATCTAATTACTGAGTTGTTTTTGCATATTTTAAACATACATTATTTTATCCATTTAAAAGCAAGGCAACAAATGGACTTTTTATCACCTTCAGTCTTAGCACTAATGACAAACATTTTTAAAAGTTATCATAATCTTTTTTGTCTTTTTTTCCCTCTGCTTCAAACCCATCAATCCCATCACTGTCTCTTCTTCTTTTACGATTATTATGGATGCTGAAGCGTTGATTCATCTGTGGTAATGGATCCATTCCTAAAACTTTGTGTATTTGACGGAATGCAAGGAGTCTCAGTGCAAACTAGAAAAAGAATAGAAGATATTTCTGTTGGAAACAAATGTCAATTTAAAATACTTTATCAAACAATTAATGAAGAACATTAGTGGTATATGATATTATCTTTAGCTCTTATTATCCTCTCTTCCTTCCCCCAACAAAGTCAACACAATAAAATGTGTATGTCCCATTTGCTGCTTCAATACAAAATACAACATATTAACTTAAAAATAATATTACATGTGTTTTAGCTGCTGGACTTGAATTGAAGCAGCCAAGGCTTGTCATGTGTCCCAATATGCATTAGTAATTTTCAGCAAAAAGACTGAATGAAGAGGTAGGGTCAATAAACTCTTAAGCTGCAAGCATGAATAGCTAATACTGTAAGTAGATACAATAAATATTAAAATTTAAGCTTACACAGATTTCCTGGGGAGACTTTATAATGCTGGTATCTCCACTGTCTTTTTGCTCAGAAATGGGTCCTGTAGTTTTAAGCTAGGCCCAGAGAGACAGAGAGGGCGAAGGGGAGGGAGAAGCAGTGTGCAGTTTGTCTGCAAAAGCTTTGCTTTACTCTCCCAGAATTCCACTCTCATGGACTGTGCTGCCTAGCACGGACAGCAAGACAGATAAGAGCTCAGTGCTCTCGGAGTTCTCAGCTTTTGCAGTGAGAGGGAGTTTTCCTTGGGTTTTTTCGCTTGTTTTCCTCATTAGCTAAGGCAAGAAAGGTTTTCCCTGGACTGTGCCTTCTTCTGGGACTCTTCAGCTTCTCTCCAGTCCAGGATATTAGGAGAATCACCCAGGGCCCCCCCAAGCTGCACACTGGGCCTGGCACGCTGGGCCTGAGCCCTGGAGAGACTGAGCCACACCCACAGAAGGACTCTTTCTGAATTTGCCATCTCTTCAGAACAGTGAGAGGTTCCATTGTTTAATATTACTAATTTTTTCATGCTTGTGAGTACTTTGCTTGTTAAATAAACAGTTTTTTCCACTTCTCTCCGAGGAGACTTTTTTCTCCCAAACTGGTTGGGGGAGGGGCTGCTGAAATTTGCTTTCTACAGGAGACCCTTTCAGAGGTTTCCTCCCAAAATTTTCCTTTAACCAGGACAATTTATAAAATATTAAATATCAATGCAATTTTAAATCTAATAACATACTACTGTAGAGTAAGCATCTTTACAGAGATTATATATTTGTAGATGGGAGTGCTTCAACTTTTCAGGAAAATGTTAATTTTAGTACAAAAATGAACACTAGTATACATTCTCTGTTGTGACATTTTTATTGCCTAGCTTAATACTGATCATTTGAAAGACTGGACTACATTCTAAGAAAAGAAAATTCATGTCCATCATATAGCTCCATTAATAAAAACACCAAAAAACCCCCAAATCAACCAACCACCCACCCCAAAATACTATCCATCAAATTTACTTACTTAACACCTACTTTTCCTTACCTGTGCACTTGAAGTAATATCCTCTCGTTGCTGATCTGTCATTACAGCAAGTGTATCAAAAGGATCTTTCTCACAAGGGTCCAGAAGGCCAGGACCACCTAAAACAGGCTAATTAGTAGCACATCTCTGCCTTATTTCAATAAAAATTACAGATTTTACATTAGTTAAACATCAGTATACAGACACTGATCAACTGCAACTTGCCTTTAAGGATGATTCCTGAAGATATACACTCAAAAACTCTTCTTAGTGCATCCCCAGGACTCTGTGGTCCAGTAGCACTGCTAATTGCTTTTTCCACAAGCAACTCCATAGCCTAGAAGAACAATAAGAAAATCCAGACAATTTAGAAGACTGATTAAAAAAAGAAAAGCTACTACTGTTGTTCAATACAGAACTTTTGACACTGAAATTTTGAAAGATATTGCACATCACAGAACACTTTCAGTTAAAATGAAAAAAAATCAGATGCTTGTTAACAATTAATAAAAAGAAAGCTACTGTAAGATTAACATTGAGTATTGAGTACTGATATGCTGCTACTCATGACAAGTTGTCCAAAGTTTTTCTTAGAAATTTATACAGTAGTAGCCTACTTGGAGAACTTGTCCAGTCATTTTTTGAGAGCATGAAACATGGTGGGTCATTGGAATCTGTCAGCCATGTGAATAAACAGCACACAGTATGAAATGATGAATTTGATTCATCTAATGAAATTAACAGGATGCTACAGAGAATTTTTTTTCTACAAGAATGCAGAAACCTAAAGTATCAAAAATTTAATGACCTTTTAACATTTAAGTGGTTACTAGTTCTTGAGTTTTGCAAAACTGAAGTTCACTGCAATTTTTGTTTCCTGGCTATAGGCTAACACTAACTTAGATGTTAAACAATTGTAAAAAAAAATGTGATGATAAAAAGGTTTTCTAAAATTTACACTTTTTTTTTTTTTCTGTGACTATGTCCATTGTTTGCCTTTATTAGACACTATTTTTTCCAGGGAATAAAAAAAACCAAACCAACTATAAAAGATTTTTGCAAAAGTAAGCATTAAATTGATGTTTCAATACCACCTCCTTGGCAAGTTTTATTTTCAAACAATATGTGTCTCTTGTTTTTTGGTGGGATTTTTAGTTTATTTTTTTGGTTCCTTTCCCAAGTTTACAGTTGCTCCAATGTTGCCTTCTATTTTCCAAGAATAAATGTCCATTCTAATGCATGCAAGTAACTACAGGCAGTGCTGATTACAATCACTCACTAAGGGTGCCTATTCCTTTCTATTTTAGCTCAATTTAACTGACAAATTTCAATTCTTGAACATGGTATTTTAGTACTTACACTGTATCACTCAGGGTCAAGCTTTTGAGTTTTAGCAATAATTTAGTTGTTTTCAAGTATGAAGCAAAATACAGCAAGAAAGAAAAAAAGCAGATCACATTATTGCATTTATACAAGTCTAGTTCTTTTGGATCCTCATTCAATACACTAAAGTCTTCAACTTAATCATAGGAAAATGTGAATTATGATGCCCCAGTGTTTATGTGCCCAAAGGGCTAGATTTCAAGTTTGGAAAATAATTAAAAATAAATCAACCTTGAATATTGGTTCCTTCTAACTTGCAGGAACTTGACACAATTCTTCTAATTTAGTTTTTATTTCTAGGTATATAAAGAGAGTGATCCTAATGTGTGTGTTTAGATTTCCTATTTTCTATTATTAAAACTACTTAGGCTCTTTTTGAAAAGCTTTGGCATCTCTGGCTTGTAACAGGCTTCTAGCATACAGGTCAGTAAAAGTTCTGTGTCTAGAAAAATATATTTCTTCTACAAAATTTCATCTGTAATTGTCAGAAATCAACTATATTTTAAATCTGTCTTTTATTTTTTTTGTCAGTAAGACTTTGCCAACAGGCCAAAAGAACAACTGAATACACAAATTTCAATAGTGATTCATGGCACTGGCAATGCATTGGGTACCAAGAGTGTTACTGAACAAGTTAAATTTCTTTAATAAGAAGTCTATGCAGCAGTGGGGGCAGATGTTGGAAAATTCTTCTAACTTTAGCACAATAGTGTATGATCCCTGTATTTGTGGTTAATGTTTAGTTTTGTACCATACAGTGCTTATGCAAATACCAGAGATTAATGTGGCCTTGTATTAACTCCCTATATCTGTGATTAATAAGTTTTGTGCCAGCTAATACTTCCTTGTTTACTTCTATCAGTGATTAATATGTATTAGCTGATGTCTTAGTTTTGAGAACAACGACTGTGTGTCAGAGCAAAGAATGACTAGAGAAGTACGTTATGACCTGACAATATATTTGAGATACTCTGAAAGAGAAAAGATTCATCAGAAGATCTAGAACCATATCCAAACAAGTCCATGGAAATGATTAGCATATATGCATGTATTCAGGAAATGTGATGAATATGCATTAGTTTCAGGAATATAACCTGGTCTGTTAGGTTGCTGTTCATGCATGCTTTGAGAAGAATCCCCCACGTATCCAGCACTGCTAATAAAGTAATGTTGGCTTTCTAACCTAGCATAGTGGTTGGAGAGTTTATTTCCCATTTTTCAGAGACAAGAGCAAGTCAGGAAGCACTTTTAGAGAACTGAGACACACCTAGGCCTGAAATCTCTCATGAAATCCTCATAGGCAAATTCAGGAAGTATGGACTGGATGAGTGTACAGTGAGGTGTATTGAGAACTGGCTGAATGGCAGATCCCAGAGGGTTGTGATCAGTGGCACAAGGTCTAGTTGGAGGCCTGTCACTAGTGGTGTCCCCCAAGGTTCTATACTGTGTCCAGTATTGTTTAATGTGTTCATCAATGACTTGGACAAAGGGGCAGATGCCTCCTCAGCAAGTTTGCTGATGACACAAAGCTGGGAGGAGTGGCTGATACTCCAGAGTGCTGTGCTGCTCTTTAGAAGAACCTTGACAGGTTGGAGAGATGAACAGAGAGGAACCATCTGAAATTCAACCAAGGCAAGTGCAGGGTCCTACATCTGTGGAGGAATAACCCCAGGCACCAGTACAGGCTGGGGGTGACCTGCTGGAAAGCAGCTCTATGGAGAAGGACCTGGGGGTCCTGGTGGACAACAAGTTGTCCATGAGCTAGCAGAGCCCTTGTGGCCAAGAAGGCCAATGGTATCCTGAGGTGCATTGGGAAGAATGTTGCCAGAAGGTTGAGGGAGGTGATCAGGGAGGCTGAACCTCTACTCAGCCCTGGTGTGCTGGAGTGCTGTGTCCAGTTCTGGGCTCCTCAGTAAAAGAGAGACATGGAGCTCCTGGAGCAGGTCCAGCAGAGGGCTATGAAGTTGATCAAGGGTCTGGAGTATCCCTCTTAGGAGGAAAAGCTGAGGGAACTGGGCCTGTTCAGCCTTGAGAAGAGGCAACTGAGAGGAGACCTCATCAGTGTTTATAAGTACCTAAAGGGTGAGTGTCAGAGGATAGAGCCTGGCTCTTCTCGGTGATGCCAACCAATAGAACAAGAAGCAATGTGCAGAAACTGATGCACAGGAAGTTCCACCTGAATATAAGGAAGAACTTTATTCTGTGAGTGACCATGCACTGGAACAGATTACCCAGAGAGGTTGTGTAGTCTCCCTTACTGGAGATATTCCAGATCCATCTGGATGCAGTCCTGTGCCATGTGCTCTGAGATGACCCTGTGCTTGAGCAGGGAGGCTGAACCAGATGACCCACTGTGCTCCCTTCCAACTTTACCCATTCTGTGATTCTGTGACACATTGCTTCCTTTCTGGCTGCGCCTTAGAACAAATATTATGAGAAATAAGAAACAACATTCCTTGTTCTTCATCTATGTGCCTGCTGTGTGTTGCAATATTTTAAAGGATACTTTTCTAAAAGTATGCCTGGGTTTATTCTTTGGCTACTTAGTAAGCAATATTGAGGGTACTTAGATACTTCTGAGCTTCTGTTAAACTGTATTTGTACAGTGTATCTTTCATGAAGTATAGCACAGAAATTGGAATTTATTTTTTTTTTACTTTAAATATTTTAAAAAGCAGAAATTATTGCTCTACATTTTTTCTGGTCAGCAAGCTTATTACAATTGTAAAACATTTCTCATTGAAATAATGCCAACTATTATAACTGTCTTGACAATGTTAGCATTCTTCCTGCCAAAACTGAAAAGTCTACATTAGGAAGCAGCACAGTGCAACAGTATTTGGTCTATGAAACAAAACAGTCAAAGTTGAATTTACCTCCACATATATATGCTTCAGAGATTTTGGTTCAGACTAACTTTGTGCAGTCCACAGATTGAACATTTATTAATATTTGTAACACAAGTTGCATTCCTGGAGAGCATCATTTAAGATAGCCAATGTAAAAGAATGCTCCAAAACCACCCAGCTTCAAGAATTGAGATAGCTAACCAGTTACAACCTAGAGAGCTGTGTCTAAGTGATACTGATTAAAATGCCAATGGTGACACATACATAGACTAGTACTGTGGTATTTCATCTTGCAGAAACAACATATTAATGACTGCAGGAATTGTTGTGATTTATTCTTTCAAGTAGCCTGCTATAACAGAGCTATCTGGGCACAGCTGACATCATTTTCTACCAGTTTCAGTAAAGTCCAAGCAATTCAGAGTAGAGTGTAACAAAAAAATAGATTCTTTGATACAGAGTAAAGGAAAAAATGCTAAAATATAGAATAAGAATGCTACCCTCAAAGAATTCTAAACAACAAGAAAATTCCTTTGGAAAAAAAGTTTTCAGCTCCACATAGCAAAACCACAAAAAATTAAAATTTTAGAGGTAATCTGGATTGTTTCTTGGGGAAAACCATAAAAACAACCAACTAACAAACCACCCAAGCAAAACCCTACATTACTCCTTGAAAAAAACCTAAATTTAAAAACTGTAGTAACACATTCCCATGCTTTATTTGCAGTGAATCAAAAAAAACCCCAATGTGCATTAAAAAGCCTCATTCAAAAGAACATTACTCACCCAGCTTGGAAAATCAGACCAAGTTGGAACCCGCTGACAGAGGTCACGAAGAATACGTATGATAACCACACAGGACTGCAGACCATTAGCTCTAGCCTTGAGAGCAATACAAAATCAAATTAACCCCAGCATATACAGCAAATAAGACTTGTTGAAAGACTAAAACACCGCTGTTCAATGGAAGCTCAGATACAAGACTGAAACAAATTATTCTACAACTTTATTCTAAGAGCTGCCATTTACAGCAGTATTTTATACAGGGTTAGTAATTTAAGGTGATAGAAGTCAAAGTGCACAGGTTATACAAGAATAACATTTCTTGATCCTCTATACACTTTGACCTATGTTCACCTGCAACAATAAATACAGTATTTTTCTATATTAAAAATAAAGGTCTAAGAAATAGGTATAGAGACTGAAAGGTGAAGGGAATCTGTTTGGTTTCTTTATTGTGCCTTTGCCAGAATACAAAGTCACTAAACCAAACAGTTGCTTCTTGCCTTCCGTTCCCTACACTTAAAGAAATAGGAAAAAAAGTCTTAAATCTAAACAAAAGCTTTAAACATATATTCCATTATTTAAAGCAAAGTTACTCTGCAGCCTTATGGAATACATAACAAATATACAATATAACACCCCAAGTGAGTCAAGCTTTCAACATCGCCTTCTCGATGACCAGAAAAAGAAAAAAAAAACATCAAATGAGCAATAACTGCATAAAGCAGTTCCTCCCTACTCTACCTTCTACACTTAAATTCAGGGACCAGAAAAATATTAAGTATCATTAGCATGAACAACACTGAGTGTTTTCACACAGTTAAACATTTATATTGCAACTGAACTAATCTCTCATAAGGCTACAAGAAGAAAATAAAATGATGTTCCGAACCTGGAACCACTTAGCGTGGCGTAGAGCAGCCAGAGCGTCAAGGCATTTTTGCCTGTCCAAGACGTCCGGTGGGTCTTTCACCATACCCGAGGTTACATCTAAAATGGATTGAATTGGCAAAATGCAATGAGGAATGGGTGTTTGACCATTTAAAGTAGCTTCAATGTCACACATGCCATTTAAAGCTTGAACCCTTGAACAACAAATGTAGTTGTTCAATAAAAGTCATTCAATTAGTATTAGGGCATTAACCCAGTATGAAGATTGTGTAGAATCCTATTAAACTTTAGTTGTCAGGTTATTTTCAAATGCATTGCAGATTATGCAATACATAGTACTTCTTTCTTTAAGCTAACACTGGAAAAACATATCCCCTAAAATTAAATAGCAAAGGAAGAATGGTTGGACACAGTGCACCAGCACAGAGACCACAAGACAGAAGGAACACTAAAAAATCCACTTTAACAAAGTAGAAATATTCACATTTAGTTTCATGAAAATTTTAATGGTCACATGCTATTTGGGACCTACTCTTTTTAAGAAAAGCAAAGTATATAAAAAAAAACAACACTTAAAAGCACTAGATATTTTGTAATGTTATTTTTATCATACCTTAAACTTGAAATAGAAATTATTTTGCATTTAAAAAAACTAACTAAAGGAATATGAAACTGTCTTCAGTTTTAAGAGTTCCATTACTTTTTAATATTTTATCTTACTCATATAAATTCTTTAATTCATTATATATGTGCTCCAATATAATCCAGGATGAAAGGAAGGATCTGAATAGGGACTGCTTATGATTCAGCAAGAAAAAGAAAAAACCAAAGCAGACTATCTGAAAGGGCCAGAAGGAGAATCTGGGGAACTACAGGCCTGTCAGCCTGACCTTGGTACAAGAGAATGTCATGGAGCAGATCATCTTGAGTGTCATCATGCAGCACATACAGGACAACCAGGGGATCAGGCCCAGCCAGCATGGGTTTAGGAAAAGCAGGTCCTGCTTAAATGACCTTATCTCCCTCTGTGACAGGGTGACCCACTTAGTGGATGAGGGAAAGGCTGGGGATCTTGTCTACCTAGACCTAGTAAAGCCTTTGACACCATTTCCCACAGCATTCTCCTGGAGAAACTGGCTGTCCATGGCTCAGACAGGTGCACTCTTTCTTGAGTAAAAACCTGTCTGGACAGTCAGGCCCAGAGAGTGGTGGGGAATGGAGTTACGTCCAGCTTGTGGTCAGTCACTAGTGGGGCTCCCCAAAGCTCAGTACTGGGGCCAGTCCTGTTTAATATCTTTATCAATGATGTGGATGAGGGGATTGAGTGCACCCTCAGTAAGTTTGCAGATGACATCAAGTTGGGTGGGAGTGTTGATCTGCTCAAGGGTAGGAAGACTCTGCAGAGGAATCCGGACAGGCTGGATTGATGAGCTGAGGCCAGTGGTATGAGGTTCAACAAGGCCAGGTGCCAGGTCACTTGGGTCACAACAACCCCATGAAGCACTACAGGCTGGGGGAAGAATTGGCTGGAAAGTTGCTTGGCAGAAAAGGACCTGGGGGTGATGGTTGACAGTGGCTGAACATGAGCCAGCGTGTGCCCAGGTGGCCAAGAAGGCCAATGACATCCTGGATTGTATCAGCAATAGTGTGGCCAGCAGGACTAGGGAAGTGACTATCCCTCTCTATTAGGCACTGGTGAGGCCACACCTCAAATCCTGTGTTCAGTTTTGGGTCCCTCAAAACAAGACAAGTCTTATGAGGAGTGGCTGAGGGAGCTGGAGGTGTTTATCCTAGAGAAAAGGAGGCTTGGGAGGGACCTTGTCACTCTCTACAACTACCTGAAAGGAGGCTGTAGCAAGGTGGTTGTTGGTCTCTTTTCCCAAGCAACAAACAATAAGACAGGAGGAAATGGCCTCAAGTTGTGCCAGGGGAGTTTTAGATTGGATATTAGAAAAAATTTCTTCACTGAAAGGGTTGCCAAGCATTGGAAGAGGCTACCCAGGGAAGTGGCTGAGTCACCATCCCTGAAGGGATTTAAAAGAAGTATAGATGTGACACTGCAGATGCAGTGGACTTGGCAGCGTTAGTTTAACAATTAGAGTTGATGATCTTGAAGGTCTTTTCCAACCTAAATGATTCTATTATTTTATTATTCTAAAATATGGTAGATCTTTTATATTTAAATGTTCAGAAAAGGATTAATTACAAAGCAGATTGCTTTGTTACCAAAATGGAAAAGACCACAAGGCCCTTTTGGAAATGGTTTAAATCAATGAAATTGGAACCACTGAACAACATGAAATCGTACCTTCAAGTTACTTTAAAAATTGTAGGGATATAATGTAATGATCACTTTTTAAAGTATTTTGTTTTACTAATTATGAAAATGGCTATAGTGACTAGTGACAAAGTATACTGCTAGCATAACTGGTGATAAACCAGACAAGATGAAAGAAAAAGCCTTCACTCAATGGCATTCATTTCACAGGAGCTGGTGAATGGAATATAATTTACTACAGCAAGATATAAAGTTAGGTAACTCTGAGAATAGAAGTTATAGTCTCATGAAACATGCCAGCAAGTAGGGATGCTGCAGAGAGACAGCCCACAAACCACCTATTTATACACAAATGCAAAATAAATAGTAGGATACCTTAAATAGTAGGATACTTTAGAGAGAACTAAAAAGCCATGAATGAACATGGTTCTATAGCTTTGTAAAACTTAAATTTGAAGTACTCCATTCAGATTTGGGCATTTTTTAATAGGATAGTCCCATTGCTCTGCATGGGGCTAAAAGGAGGAGGATTTCAAAATAAGAACAAAGCTAAGAACATAGGTATCTTCTCAAACAGATGTTTAAACTTATGGACTATATGTTAAAGTGGAAAGAAGAATAACTGAACCAACAAGGTATTTACACAGCAAATTAAGACATTTAAAGTAGCATTTCATTTAAAACAAAACAAAAATCAAACTAACACCTATACAAGAGGGGTGCCAGGTAAGATAACTGATGAAACAAGTAAAAATTTAGAGAAAATGCACAGCAGGAAAATAGAAGGCAAAATAAGGCTGAGAAATTAAAAATGTGTCTCTTCTGTCTAGTAGTCTCATCAGTCAATTTTTTACAGTCTTTTAAAGCTACTGTGTGAATAGATTATACTGTGCAAACTTTTATCACACTAACTCACTATATAATTTGAAACTCCAATTACTTCTAGCTCCAAAAAACTTCAATTTGGAAAATAATTTTAATAAAAAGAATTACAGTTTAAGTTCACAGAAGAGAATCATACTCAGTGCTGGAAATGTCAATCTAAAATGTGCTACTACTAGGCATCATATGGATATCCTTGAAACTTAAAATGACTAAGAATTTGTAAGACATCTCATTGCACTGAGAATACACTAACTGCAAAAAAATGTATCAAGGAAATTCTTGTAATACTTAATCTGTGAATTTTTGCATCTGTTTTACATTTCAGGATTAACCCCTTAAATAGTCTTTAAATTTAGATGCCTAACCTACCACCCTGTTGAGCTAAGACAAAAAAAGTTGTATTAATTTTAAAAACACAAGCACAAATTCTTACCCTATATAACTTTATTACTACCCTAAATATAAGGGGTTAATCTTCAGTTAGACATGCTGTGTCCACACTACTTTGTTATTAAAAGTTAACAGGCATATCGATTTGACTAAGTTTTATTATGCAAAATATATTTTACCCAGTCAACTATTTGAAAACTAGTGTGAACACTGCTTAATTGTAGGATAGAGACAAAGACAAAAAGAAAAAAACCCAAGTAACAGTAGGTGCTAGGACGATGTGTCCAAACCCCTCCTTTGTAAAGTATGGCAGGTGTGACACTGAGCTTTAGAAAACCTTGGTCAAAAATCCTTCCGATGTCTTGGCAGCAATCCCTGACAGGAATCAAGACCCCTTGCTAGAAAGCTTAGGACTGGGGCTGTTAGCTAAAGATAAAAAAAAACAAAACACACATGCATACATATATATGTATGCTTTTATAAATATGTACACTTTGTTTGTTGAAGGAAAGACTGCAAAGCTGGGTTAGAGCCCTTTGAATATATCAGATTTGGTAAACTGTCAAATGCACAATACTGTAAGGAACAGTAGCTATGTAGTTAACAATTTTATTTCACACTGGTTTTGGTTTGGTTTTTGTTAGCCTTTTATCATGTAATGGGATTATTACACATCAAACATGTTTCTATTCTTCATGCGAGTCTCAGTCTCATCTTTACTCAAACTGCAGGCTAAAAATAAAAAAAAGAAAACTTTAAACCATTGTAAGACACAGAGCATGAGGAGCTGCAGTAAGAAAAAACACAAACACACTATTACTCTGCAGCAAATAAGCAGAAGTCTTCATAATAAGGCCTTCTTTGCTGCAATAATTTTCAATTCAGTCTTCTATTTGCTCCAGCTTCAAAAGTGAACTTTTTATACTGCTCAGTGTCTTGAAAAGAAATCTAACTTGAATTTGCTTGCCTAGAGGCAGTACTCCAGCAGTGAATAAACTAATTTTAACTGAAGTGTGGGTCAGACAAAAGTACAGATTTGTTCCCTTTAGGTGGCATAAATTAAGGGATTGATCATAATAATTTGAAATTTGTTTTCTTTTTAGTCTACATCATAGAATTTTAGGCCAGAAAATGGCAATTTAGTATTGTGGCAGGATCAGTATTGCGCTTTTTCACAGTATGTTAATAAACAAACATGGTGTTTAAGGTTAATTTAATTTAATGCTGAATGTATAATAATCAAATATAATCAAATATTTTAAAGCATTCTTTATGAGCTTAAATAATACATGAAGTCTGATTCAGCACAGACAAATTAAAAGTCATGTTACACTTAAGATTTTCAAAAAACAAGTAAACTGGTTGGGTGTGACAGTATATGTACAAAGACTTTATAACTAGGAATAATATGTAAAGCTCATAAATCATGTACAAAGCACTCTTTAAGACTCTTGAGAAGTCATCCAAACTAGAGAAAGTATCTTGACATTTTTCTTTCTGATTATGTAAGATGACTTTGTTAAGACAGCTTGCTTACAATGCATTAGTCCTAGCTACAGAACATTTACTAATGCAATATAAAAATCTCAAGTAATTTAGAGGACATGTAATGATGAGAGGAAATAAAAAAAGTCTCTGTGGCTTATATAAATACATATATACACAAGCATACATACATACAATTTTTTTCAACCTGCATAGAAGTGTTAAGACAGCCTCAGATTTGCTATACGTAGGTTCACTGTCAAACACCAGAACCCTGTTTGCCATGATCTCTTTCAACTATGAAAATACAGGATTAAAAGGAAACAAAAGTTAATTTTATCTGACCCGTAAACAAAAGGGACCAGTGTACTGTAAACATTAACCATGCTTGTTGGCTTAAAAGCTTTTAAAGCTTGGAAAGCATTACAAAACAGACCATAAAGCAACATTACTGGCACCAGAGAAACTGTGAACTTCAGAAATGTAATTTTATTTACAAACTCTGCTTTCTGCTACAGCTGAAATGACAAAGCCATTTCTTATTTTCCTAGTCTGAGTTTGCCAGTTGGATAGAAGACTGGTTGCAATATCAGGAGCCTAAATACATTCAAAAATCACTCCAGATCAAAAAGCAACCTCAGAGTGCTGGAAAAAATTACATCTTCTTTTAAAATTGTAAGCACTGTTACCATCAAAAATATTATAAAAGTACATTTTAAGTGGTGCTGCTATTTGGAATATGTAAATGATGGTAATACTTATCCAGCTAAAACTTGAAAATGTGATCTTTTTTTTAGGGCAGGACTGCATTAGAAAGTGAGTTTATAGCCACTTGTTATAAAATACTTAGTTTTCCCTATAATTTTATAAGAGAGGGGAAAAAAAATCAAGTTTGTACCTTTTCCAGAAAGCTGAGGTTGGACTTTAAATTAGAATTTTTAAAAATTAAATCCATCGTATAAGCATTTTTATAGCAAATTGTTCTCTACCAAGACTTCTTGTTGAAAAACAAGGTTTTGATCTAGTACATTAGTTATGCCAGCATGTTGCCTTCTAGGATCTCAATGCCATCTTAAGCAGAATAGATAGAAGTAATATCTTTAACTTCCCAACCTCCATCCCTCATGTTCTCCTCCCGAATGACTGGAGACGTCAGTGTGATAGTAACTTGCATTTTGGGTTCCACACATGAATTTAAAATTATTGCTGCTTCTGGGACTGCACACTTGATATCATATTTCTCAGGACTTATTACCTAAATATCAAGAAACAGAAATTTCTATTGGCATGTGGCCAAGAAAGGGGAAGAAAATGGATTTCATCATAGCCTTTTTTAACAGAAAGGCAGAAAGCAATATAATTATATGAAGCAAACACCTATGCATTCAAAGAAACAACAGTATACACAATTAATACATATATATGGATTTGCATACTGTTTCCAAATCATTAAGGAAAACACACAGCAGTTGCCAAGCGTGCAAACGAGAAAAAAAAAAGTGAAATTCATATAATAAGTAAATTACATAACAAGAATCTTGACAGCATTTGAGATACATAAAAGCCTCAGTGCCACTTCAAATGCCAGTTGAATATTTTTCTTATTGGAACATAGGAGCCTTTAAAAAGCACGAAGATGCAGTGGTGGTTCTTCAAGCTCCCAGTTACAAGATGAGTACTGCAAGTCACATTCTATACTTGGCTATCACAACATCCTCTGATGAGAGCAAAGGACAAGATTAACACTGGGGGGAAAAAATAGTAAGAGTAACAAGGTGGTTACTCAGAATTGCTTCTTGTGACTAGATTTAATAACTTTAAATACCCCCAAAATAAAGCTGTAGGCACCTTTATCACCTTCTTCCACAAACTAGAGGGACAAGTGAATTCTCCACAAAGCCAGACCAAGATGAGCAGTTTCTAAGTTTTCTTCTGTTATTTCAAACAAGAGCAAACCCAAGATTACTTTTTAATTAATCTGATCCTGCTAGTGCTTCTACCATGCCACTGATTCTGTTGAATATTTTACCAGACTGCACTGAAGTATTAATGCTGTGAAAAGCATCCTGTAACAATAGTGGACAGGCTTTGTTCAGTAGAGAGCACCGAAGCTAAAAACTTTATTCTGTACTTTCATTTCTTGTAGAAATACAGCAAATTGTTTATATGAATTTTGCTGAATGGTTTAAGACTACATGTACTTTTTTTTGTGCCAAATTAAAAAAAGCACACACAAGACTTAGTTAACTACTTCTGGGACTACAAAGCACTGACACATACAAACTGGAAACAAGACAAGTACAAAGAGACTGGCATTAATGGAGAACTTTGACCTTTAGGCAGTGCTAGCTTCCTGTAACACCACACCAATTACCTCTATCATTGCTGGTAACTGGATAATAGTCTTTCTTCTGCTCATTTCTATTTCCCAGTTGAAGGAAATCTATTAAATGATGATTGATACTACACTGCTAGCACAAGCGCCTAGACACTTGTATGGATGTAATATACAGAAAGAAAAACATGCAGCATAGTCCCTGAATTCAGATACAAACACTAAGAAAATTAAAAGAAACTGTACCTGAACTATGAAATGCAACATAGTCAGCCCTACAGACAGTTGACTTGAGGACAGACTTTTACAGTATTTTTACCAAAATTCAAATCCAAAAATCTAAATATTACTTACTGCAAGTTGTTTGGGAAGACTTTCAGCAATAAAGCCAAGTAACATCTTTGAAGGCTTCTCAGCACATAACAAAACAAGATTGACATTTCGGTCTCCACGTAGTAACAAGCCTTTAGCCAAAACGCCCACCCGTAAAACTCCTTTCAAAGCTCTGTGAATTATAGTTAAAAGCTGCATTTAAAATACTATAAAAATCATAAAACTAAACATGAAGATAGAAAAATTAAATTAAATAGCAGTATTCCATATACTCTTGAGCCCACAGTGACATATGCCATATCAAAATCTGAAGGGAACAGAATTCCTGAAAGCACTGATAACAGTACAAGGAAAAACATAAAACGGCTTTAGAAACAAGTCATAAAATTCTTTTAAAATAATAAGGAAAAAAAAATACCTGTCTTTACCACTGTCTTTTTTGTCATCTCCCTCTTTGCTCTTGCTTTTTTCATGGTCAGTCATATTGTCAGAAACAAGTTTCAAAGCACGCTCAGTAATAGAAACAATTTTTTGGACTGCTTGAAGTTCCTCCTCTGTTGGATATATAGCTGCATGTTTGGTCATCACATAGCGGTCATCAGAAGAGTCAGGGCGGCGTAAAGGCTAAACAGATGAAAAAGCACATTTCTGAAATTTGGGTATACAACAGGTCATGGCAGGTGACTGCTCTGCTCTCATGAGACCCCACCTGGAGTACTGCATCTAGGTCTGGCAATCCCAGCATAAGGATGTGGACCTACCAGAGCAAGTCCAGAGGAGGCCACCAAGATGATCACAGAGCTGGAGCACCTCTCCTAGCAAGACAGGCTGAGAGAATTGGGGCTGTTCAGCATGGAGAAGAAAAGGCTTTAGGGAAATCTTAGAGCACCTTCCAGTACCTAAATGGGGCCTACAAGAGAGCTGGAGAGGAACTTTTTACAAGGGCATGTAGTAAAAAGACAAGGGCTTTAAACTGAAAGAGGATAGGTTTACATTAGATATTAGAAATAAATTCTTTACTGTGAGGGTGGTGAGGCCCTGGAACAAGTTGCCTAGAGAAGTTGTAAATGCCCCATCCCTGGAAGTGTCCAAGGCCAGGTTGGATGTGGCTCTGAGCAACCTGGTCTAGTGGAAGGTGTCCCTGCCCATGGTAGGGGGTTGGAACTAGATGATCTTTAAGGTCCATTCCAACCCAAACTATTCTATAATTCTATGATATACTTTCAAGTTCACAGGTGATGTGTGACCAGAAACCAAACGTGGCTAAACAACAGAATATTCAAACCTCAAATTATTGAGATGTAAGGAAACGTGAACTGAAATATCCTTAATAACTTATACTGATCACAATCAATCATATCTGAAAACAACATGAGATGTATAAAAAATAAACTAATTGGGACATCCCAGGATCAAAAGTACCTCCCTAACATAAATATCTATTGTCTTTCTGTTAACTGGGAAATACTTGCATACTGCCACAAAATAAAGTATCCATGATTGCTTTCATGGAATCACAGAAGAATTCAAACAGAAAGGGACCTCAGGAGGTCCTCTAGTCCAGCCTCCTGTGGAAACCGTGGTCAGCTATAAGACTATATCATGTTGCTCAGAGCTTCATCCTGTCGGTTCTTGAAAACCGCCAAAGATGGAGCTTCACAACATCTGTGTGGAGGAAAAAAGAAAAAAATCCTGTATTCAGTTTGCATTTTTTTTGTCTCAGCTGGTATATCTCATCCTCTCACTGTAAAGAGTCTGGCTCCATTGTCTTCATAACGTATAGGTATTAGAAGGCTATTACATCCCACTGAAGCGCTCTCTTCTCCAGGCTGAACAGGCCTAGATCCCTCAAGTCTCTCCTCACAGGGCACACTCCAGACCCCTGACCCCAGTAGCCACACACTGAACCTGCTATATTTATCAGCATCTGTCTTGTACTGGAAAGTCCAAAACTGAATGTAGTATTGCAGTTTGGGTCTCATGAAAGTAGATCACTTCCTTTATCTACTGATTAGGTTCGTTAATATCACCAAGGATGCTATTTGCCTTGCTTGCTGCCAGGGCACATGGTTGGTTTACATTCAGTTTACTATCTGCCAAGAACCCCAGATGCCTTTCAGCAGGGCTGCTACCCAGCCCTTCAGTGCAAGTGGTTATGCCCTCCCAAGTGCAGCATTAGGCATTTGTCCTTGCAGAATTCTATAAAGTTCCCATTGGTCCATTCCTCCAGTCTGCCTAGGTCATGCTGGATGGCAGCCCTGCCCTCAAAGGTATCAACTGTTCTCCCTACTCAGAACCAATTCAGTTTCATATCAGCTGCAAACCTGATGAGCGTGCACTCCATCACCTTTCAGATCATTAATAAGGTGCTAATGAGATAAATCCCAGGATAAACACATGCAGCACTGCACTTGTTTACTGACCTCCAGGTAGAGTAGGGCCCACCACTAAACCATTATCCTCTGGGACTGATGATCCAACCACTTTTTATCCATACATTTGTCCACAATTAGATAAATAAAAATATAATGCAATTAAATAAGAAGTAGTACACAAATCCAGAGTGACTTGTATTTCAGAAGAAAATATTTGTCTTCAAGGCATCCTTTTGTCATAGAAGTGGGCTTATTTTGAAAGACAGGTCCATCTACAGTTTCATTAGTATAAAATTTTTTCTTCACTTTTCCATATCCTTTATTAAGAAACGCTGGAGACAACTGAAGTAGCATTGAATAATTTATAGTTCTTAACTGTGCCTCTTGGTAAGTATTTCTTTATTTCTTTTCCCTCAAGCTAAGAAACTCACGGCTGGTCCTTGGGGCTGAGGAGGCATTCCTGGTCTAACTCCCAGCAGGCCTAGAGGTCCCGGAGGACCATGAGGATAGCCTCCATCTGGTATTCTACGACGGTCATCCCAGTGATGCTGCTCTTCCTCCATTCTCCTCCAGTACATGTCCTCTTCATATCTCCTGAAGTGCATCAAAATGTCCCCTTTATATAGCAGTTAATACTTCCAACCATTCTAAATAAATTCTTGGATGTTCTCACTAACTCATTTCTAGTAATCAAGAACAAATACCAATGAACTCCAGAGGGTATCTAAAATGAATGGTTATTTTGAAAGCAGGTCTGAATTCATAACAAATAATTATAGTGAGTCGACATTCCTCAGAGGGATTGAACAAAAAACCCAAAACAAAACAAAACCCCAAAAAAACTGAGGTATAAGGACAACTTAATTTAAAACAAGACAGTAGAGTTCCCAAAACAAGTATTCAAAATAAATAATTACAGAAGAAGAGTTATAGGTAATCTGACTGCAACTTTGACTCATTTGTTGATAAAACAGAATGCATTACCTCATTTCCATCCTCCAGCGTTCTTCCTCTTCTCGCCTTCTCCAGTATTCTTCTTTCTGCATCTGTTTCCTCATCTTCTCTTCTTGAATTTTTCTCGCTCGAATACTGGGCTTTACTTCTACTTGTAAATCTGGGTTTACTTTTTTCTAGTTCAGAAAAATAACAAATGAAACATTGGTTTGACTCTTATCATCTCAAGGTTACGGAGTTCTTCTGACATGTTTAGCACACACTACTGGTCTACAATAAAATCAAGGGGAGAAAAATGCAGTTTTAGAATTGCACTGAATGATCAGCTGAAGAAGAAAAATCTGTGTCCGGTATTTTAAAGGAAAGAAACAGCAATGTACTACATATAGCATGAATTCCTTTTTCAGCTATGTGAGAACAAAACTATCTAAGATTAAAATGTTACATGAAATACTAAGTAATTTGCTGTTCATTCTGTAGCAGGATGATTACAGTATAGCCTGAAAAAAACCCATTTCATCTTAACTGCAGTGTGCTTCCTGATGCCCTGTTCCTGTAGGGTCCCTCATACTGGAGCATAATCATAAGTCACTAAATACATTTTTCTGGCCATTTTTTCCTCTTCTTTCATCTCTTTCATGATTATGCAAAGCCCATTGTATCTCCTGTGACCACAGTAAATTCTTATATAAACTGATAATAATGAAAATGTACATCGTGTGTCACTATAGGTGTCTCTCCATTCATGACTAAAATGTCTGCAAATACTTGTTTCTCAAATGTCCCCATAAGGGGTTTATGTGGTTTATCCTGCCAAAAACATTGAGCATTCAAAATTTACGGTAAACAACAAAGAACCTACTATTGCTTGCACACATTGTACAATATTTTAGTGTTGAAAAAAAATGCCTGAAAGCAATGTTCAGAATGCTTAAAGAAACACCCAAACCAAAATGCAGTTTCAGTCTGTGTTGCAACTTTAAAGACTATACTCCCTAAGAAATATATTTTTCTAGCTTTTTTTATATGCTGTTTACTCAGAGCACCTACTTCTAACTAGTCTTTAAATATAAGAACATGTAATCAGTCAGCTGACATCTGATAGATTTTCAGATAAAAATATTAGCATTTCTACCAACCTTATACTGAAGTCTGTGCCGCCTCCCTTTTAAGTGCATCTCTTTGGCATTAGGATCATTAAAACTGCATTCACAAAGTTTACAGTGAAAGCGGATTACCTTTCCTTCATCATTTCTTA
This sequence comes from Pseudopodoces humilis, assembly GCF_049639895.1. Lineage (NCBI taxonomy): Eukaryota > Metazoa > Chordata > Aves > Passeriformes > Paridae > Pseudopodoces > Pseudopodoces humilis. The sequence continues at coordinate 8,880,699 of NC_142211.1, read as the reverse complement.
CCTGGAAAATAAAAGTTATAAAACACATTTACTTTATTTTTTTTTTAACAAAAGCTATTTAAAAATTAATCAAATTCAGTGACACCAGATAATGTCTACCCATCTCAAAAGATGCTTAAAAATTCACACAGGAATCGAAAAAAGGCAAAATAGAACTTTCAGTTCTGACAGACACAGCATTGTGTTTGGTAACGAACAAAGTTCTTCCACAGCTTTAAACTTGAGCCCGAACATAATGAGTTGAATAATTACAAACGATGAAAAATTTACATCAGATTTCATCCACATATCTCATCCCACCTACATGAAGAATGCCCCACTGAGGTCAAAAGAAACATGCACAATACAAAAATGTAAACATATGCACAAGCCTTTGCAGGTTCAGTGCCTTGTCACTCTTATCTTCAAGGACCCAGGGAATTACAGGCCAGTCAGCCTCACCTCAATCCCTGGGAAGGTGATGGAGCACCAAATTCTGGACACCAGTTCCAGGCACATTAAGGACAAAAAAATCATCATCAGTAGTCAGCATGGCTTCACCAAGGGAAAGTCATGCTTGATCAACTTGATAAACTTCTGCAATGAAGTGACTGGCCTGGTAGATGAGGGGAGAGCAGTTGATGTTGTCTACCTGGATTTCAGTAAAGCCTTTGACAGTCTCACCATAATATCCTCATAGACTAACTGTTGATGTAAGGGCTGGATAAGCATACAGTGAGGTGGATCAAAAGCTGGCTGAATGGCAAGGCCCAGAGGGTGGTGATCAGTAGAATGAAATTTAGTTGAAGGCCAGTAGCTAGCAGTGTACCCCAGGGCTCAATGTTGGATCCAATTCTGTTTAACATATTCATTATTGATCTGATGATTGGACAGAGTGCACCCCCAACAAGTTTGCTGACAACACAAAACTGAATGCAGTGGCTGATAGGCCAGAGGGTTGAGCTGCCATCCAGAGAGATCTCAACAGGCTGGAGAAATGGGCTGACAGGAACCTTGTGAAGTTCAACAGGGAGAAGTACAAAGTCCTGCATCTGGGGAGGAACAGCCTCATGTACCAATATATGCTGGGGGCCACCCAGCTGGAAAGCAGCTTGACAAAAAAGGCCCTGGGGGTCCTGGTGAACACTAAGTTGTACTTGAATCAACAATGTGCCCTTGCTGCAAAGGTGGCAAATGGCATCCCAGGCTGCATTCAACAAAGTATTGCTATCAGGTTAAGACAGCTGATCCTTCCTCTCCAACTCAGCACTGGTGAGGTCACACCTGTAGTCTTGTGTCCAGTTCTGGGCTCCCCAGTGCAAGAGAAACATGGACATACTAGAGAGAGTCCAATGAAAGGCCACAAAGATGATGAAGGTACTAGAACCTCTCTCCATATAATAGTTAAAAAATAATCCATGTTTTCATATCAATACCTCCTCCACATAGTCATGGCCCACTGGCTGGACATCACTTTGCAAGGCAGCAAGAGTCGTAGGTGTCACTGGTTCAGCTGCTGTGTCTGGTTTTACTTCCTGTGTTTGTATTGTAGCAGCAGCTGTTGCTTTAACACTTTCAGATGATTTCATATCTTCCAGTTTACTTCCTGTTGTCTGAAGTTTATTACCACCTACAAATCAAAAAAGTTAAATCTCTAACTTTCATAAAATGAGAATTATACATGATATCCAAACTGAAGTGTTTTGCAAGTATCAATGTTCTGGTCAAAGCATTACCAGTTTGAAAATTAGTTAAACCAAACAGTCTTAAATACTATTAAATTTTTTTAAAAAGCTAAACAAAAACTTAAACATCTAGCTTTTTATTTTCGCAAGAAATCTTTTGCTTTATACAGTTGTAATCGTCATCATTCATTTTCATGCTTTTTCAAGAGATAAGACTGAATGGGAACAACCCAGCAAATATATTTTAAATTTTTTTTTGTCATCAGATTTGTTTTCTTTTTGCAAATGGATCCAAGAAAGTACAAACATGAAAAGGTTTTGAGGTACTAATAAAAGCAGCATACTTTCAGTGTTACAACTGCATAGGTCTTTCCTTTGAGAGAAAGTTAGCTTACTGTTGAAAAACTGCTTTCTGTCTCTAAATGTCTGTCATGCTTATTTCAAAAGTTTCCACTGTTAAATTTCCAGTGTTACAACATTTCAGTTTCCCAGTTACCAACTGCCAACCTACTGCAGGCCATCTTAACAGGCCACACTGTGAATTGAAATTAGAAGCAACTGGAATATAATCTGCAATACTCCAGCAGCTACTACATAAGAAACCAAAGGTGGGAGGCTTTTTCTGAAGGTGGGAGAAGCCTCCAGGAGAGATCAGGTGAAGACAAAAGGGCAGAAAACAGTATAAACTGTAAAGCAAAATTTTTATACACATTCTTATTTTTCCCATCAGTAATAATTCCCTTAAACACAACAGAATTACTCATGCAGAAGTTAACTAAATATATTTGTACTTGTTGCACTAAAATATTTTAAAAATATAGAATAGGTTAGGTTTCAAAATAAAGACTGACTTCTGTACTTGCCAACAAAGTTTATTTTTGGTGGAGATATTTTCTTTACAGCTATATTAGCAGCGGTTGAAGATGTTTTGTTGTTGGACACAGTGTTAAGTGGTGCATTTGCCGTGGGAGTAAGAATTTTTACTGCAGAGGATGTAACAGAGGAGTTCACAGTACTGCTGCTAGTTGCTATATTTGAAGCAGAGGCAGTTGGTTTAGAAGCAGATGTGGATGTTGAAGTAGCAGCTTGGGTAACCACATTTGGTTCAGTCGAAGGAATAGGTTTGCCAAGTTTTGTGTGCAACTTTACTACCTATAAAAATAACAAGAAATTAATAATATTATCTCCCTGGGGTAGCAATAAAAAAAATTAACTTGTTATAGGTTATTGAAGCTTTAACAGAAACATCAATATCACCAGTGATATTGATATTTTTATTTTATTTTAAAGTTATTGCCTCTTTATTAAAAGTGATCTCAGGAGAAAAAAAAATGGACATGCAAAAGTTCTTATCATCTGTAATGAGAAAATAGTTAATAGTTATCTCAGGTTGCTTATTTTCCCTAGAAATTCAGACATTTACTCCAAAAGCTGTGTAGATGAGTCTATCTCACAAGCCAGTAATACTCAAGAAACAGTTTGAGCAAAATGTTTCCAACGTGACTGTTCCGTTGCCTGGTTGCTTTTTATTCTCCCTCCAAAAATTGTAGTATGTTGAACTATTTTAGTTCCAAATAATATTTGTAAATAAGTTATTTAATTCAGATTCAACACTGTCTCTTTTCATCACTACATTTTAAGAATATTTATACTGACTTTCCAGGTTACCTAGCAAAACTGAAGATATTCCTTAGACAAAGACTTTCTTTTCTTTTTGCTAAAGCACATCTGTAGAAAGAGTTAAGGAGAATGCAAAAGACATATTTCAGAGTTCTTTATCTCCTTGAAAGTTAATAGGCATGTGCTTATTAGAAGTAATAAGCAGAAGCCTTTTTACAATACACTTGAGATAGAATAATACTTCTTTTTGGTGACAGCTGACCATCACCTGAAAAAGCAATGCATGTAGTCCATAAGAACAAAACATGCAAAATGAAAACTAGAGACTGGATTTGAAAGTAGCAGTAAAAAAAACCTGCTAAATATGTATTTAATGCAAATACATGTACACAGTCAGGTTCAACAAGGTGAAGTACCAGGTCCTGCACTTGGGTCACAACCCCCTGCAGTGCTACAGGCTTGGGGAAGAACAGGTGAAAAGATGCCCGGTGGAAAAGAATCAAGGAGTGTTGGCCAACAGCCAGCTGAACATGAGCCAGCGTGTGCCTAGATGGTCAAGAAGGCCAATGACATCCTGGCCTGTAACAGAAATAGTGCAGCCTCCAGGACTAGGGAAGTGACTGTCCTTTTGTACTTGGCACTGGTGAGGCCACAACTCAAATCCTGTGTTCAGTTTTGGGCCCCTCAAAACAAGACAGATGTTGAGGTTGTAGAGTGCATCCAAATAAGGGCAATAAAGCTGGTAAAATGTCTAAAGCACAAGCCTTATGAGGAGTGGCTGAGGGAGCTGGAGTTGTTTAGCCTGAAGAAAAGGAGGCTCAGCAGAGACCTTATCACTCTCTACAACTACCTGAAAGGAGGCTGTAGCCAGGTGGGTGTTGGTCTCTTCTCCCATGTAGCAAGAGATAGGACAAGAGGAAATGGCCTCAAGTTGTGCCAGGGGAGGTTTAAATTGGATATTAGAAAAAAATTCTTCACTGAAAGGGTTGCCAAGCATTGGAAGAGGCTACCCAGGGAAGTGTCTGAATCAGCATCTCTGGAGGGATTTAAAAGTCATGGAAGACATGTAGATGTAGTGCTTAAGGACATGGTTTAGTGGTGGACTTGGCAGCCTTAGTTTAATGCTTGGAGTCTATAATATTAGAGAGCTTTTACACCCTAAAAAATTATATGATATGCACACAAGTGTATACATACACTTCTTAGTTTTTTATTCTTATTTTAAGCATGTTCCTCATCTGAATACAGACATATTAATGTCACATAATATTACAAATTTAAGTTCAAGCAACTCTTCCAGATTACTTTTTTTTCCCACTAGAATGCACAAGATTCTTCAGTGTACCAAAGAAAGTGTCTTTTGAGATTCCATTTTTACAGTGATGACAACCTAACTTAGCATTAGTTAGCAATTATCTATGAGGAAGAGAAAGGGACATCCAAATATACAAAGATAATATATTATCGTACTCCATATACCTATAGAGTTACTGGGCATAACCCAAAAATTTCATTAATCAACTTCATTAATGAAAGAACAAACATTAAGCAAATCTATGTAAATTATAATTTTTGTTCTTCTACTAACAAAAAATAATACTTGGAAAATGATTTTAAATTTGCTATGAGATTTATTTACTTGAATAGGAATGATATTACTGATGCCACTTTGTACAGTGTTCTGAGATACAAAGGGCTATAAAAGCTGAATATTAATACTTTGTTATTTACATTAATAATTCCATAGCTTTGAGGAAAATCTGTAATATCTAAACACATATTCTACACTGTACCATTCCATTTATTGTCATATGACCAAATTTAGAACACAGGTCACAGAGGTTCACGGTGCAGCTCGCAGTCTTTATTCTAAAATGCTCACCTAACTGCACACAGACAATAGGGAAAGCATGCTTACCAAAACTCTTTAAACATATTCATAAAATCTACTACAGGACATTGTTCCTTGTTTCCATATGCCTTTTTTTTTTTTAAATACCAAAAAGTGACACATAATAAACCCAACCCTTGGCACTTACTCAGTTTACAGTGTTTCAAAGCACAGAGAGCTTCATAGTGCCAAATAAGAATGTCAAGAGATGTCTTGAGAAGTGTTAGGGGGCACAAGCACGCTACTGCATGTCCTCACTGACACTTTTCCCCATCTTACTCTATACCTTCTTCTTACAATTTACAAACCCTTCACAATACATCTTCTTCTCCTTGATGCTGTAAAAATATGTTTTTCCCCTTTCTCCCAACAAGGCCCTTCTAATAGTGAGCTTAAAGATAATTTTGAAACAAAAAGCAGAACTAAATGTCTTTAAACAAAATTCTAATTATATTGTTTCTGCATATTTTCTCCTAAGATGAGAAAAACAATGGGAAGAAATATATGACTGACTTATAGACAAGAGAAAGTTCTTAATTTCTTACTTTCTGATGTTTGGCTCCACGGATATGGGCAGCGTAAGCATCTGCTCCTGTACAAGACACATCACAAAGCTCACAGCGCAACTGATTCTGAGTTCCACGAGCAGAAGTACTGCTGTTATTGGTGTTCTGGGAAGCTTTTAATGCTGCTTCTTTCTTTTTGTGTTTCTGGCCTTCTAAGTGTTCTTTATAAGTCTGTTTAAATAAAAAATACACACAGCTGGTTTTGTACTGTTCATTCATCATTCATCATTCATGTGTATACATGTAATATAGAGCACACCATAAAACACATGCTTTGTATGAAAAATACTTCCTACACTGAACATTGCTTCCTTATGACATGTTTTAAGGCATAAGCAGGGCACTTCCAAAACCAAGATATTTTCTTCACCACCAGGCTTCCACTCCTCTACCTTCTCACTTCCTCAGTCAAGTACTGGTCAACATATATTATCATTGAAAGCTTGATAAGATCAGAAAACTGTCTCAGTTGCATTTTCCTACATTGCATTGAATTATTCTTGATTTTGAATTTTCCTCAAATTGCAAGACCACAGTTATTAAATGTATCCAGATAATTAAAAAAGTAAATTCAAAAAAAGGTAGTGCATAAATAAAGCTGCACTGAAAATAAAATACAGAAATTGCTATTTGTTCCTATACTAACACTGGCAATCTATGGAGCAGACAGGGTGGAAAATAATGACAAATTTACCTATAAAGTAAGAACTGTTTTGCCAAATACACACACAAACACTTCATTAATCGCTATCTACTTTTTATACACTTGTATCTCCTTTGAAACTAAACTGGGATGCTGGAATAAAATTAATACATTTTCAGGATTACCACTGTATTAGTTTAACACAACATGGCTTTTAGTGGGGGCAGAGGAAGCCACAGAGGCTGCCTCTGAGAGAGAAGCGCCTCAAAACTTCCATGTTCAGCAGAGCCAATCCCTGAAGACTCTGACAATGGACATTGGCTGGTCCAATTAGAGAAGTTAGTAACGCCTCTGTGATGACATATTTAAGAACAAAAAAACATGCACAAGCTCTCTTTCTTCCTCCCCTCCAAGGGGTGGTTAGGGGGCTGCCAGGCCCCTTCCTGGCACGGCCACTGAGGCCATGCTGCTGGGGGGCTATTCTAGCACTGCAAGCAGCCACCTGGCTGAGACCATGCAACTGGGGCCAGCGTTGGGAGCGCACATGTGGCTGGAGGCAGCTGCACAGACGCTGCCATCCTGGTGCCAGGAGCAGCCACATGGCCGGGATCAGCTGCATGGCCAGGATCGGCACAGCCAGGGTGGCGCCATGCAGCCGCTGCCATCTTCGCATGGCTCGCAATGAACTTTACTTGCTTAGCCACTTTTAGCAGCCATGCTGTGAACAGAAGGGCAGAAGCAGTGCCAGCAGTTTTTCCTTTTCGGCACCCCACATGAGGAGAGGCACTGACTGGAGCTGGTGGCTGTCGCGGCTCGTGTGGTCCCAGCAGGGACCACATGACCAACAGCAAGAGGCTTGGCGAGCAATCCCCTGATGCAGAGCCCGGACAGGATCAACCTTTCAGCGCTGCAGAACTCTAAAAAAACTTTTCAATTGATAGAACTTGAGAACAAATAAACTTATGGACACCAATTTTCTCCCAAGTCAGAGAAAAGGAAAAGATGAAGACACATGAGGAGAACAACATGATGACACTAAGGTTGGTGAAAAAGGAGGGAGGGGGAGGAGGAAGTGCTCCAGGTGTTGGAGCTGAGATTCTTCTGCAAGCCATGGTGAGGACTATAATACCACAAACTGTTTTTTTTTCCCTGTAATTCATGAAGTGCATGGGGGGATGTAGAATTCTACCCACAGCCCATCAGAAAAGATACTCACGCTGGCAGTGTGGATGCTGAAAAGCTGTAATTTAGTGAGAAACGTGAACAGAGAGAGAAGACCCTTGCTTCCAGGAACAGAGGAAGAGGACCCTTGCTTCCAAACTAGAACAGCTCATCCTTAAAAGGATGGCTATACCCCATGAACTAAATGACCCAAGCAAACAGTTGTGACAAGACTGTTTGCCTGTGGGAAGGACTCATGTTGCAGCAGGTTGGGCGGGGATGCTACTTGTGAAAATTAGAACCATGCTGGAGAAATTCACAGAGAACTGTCTCCCCTGGGAAGGACTCCACAGCATAGCAGAAGGGACTCCTCTCCCTAAGCAAATTGAAGAAAAACTTAAAAGTGACAAACTGACTAAAAACCCCATGTTTTGTCTCCCTGCGCTGTCGGTGGGAAGGAAAGAAGGGCTTGAGGGAGGGGGAGAAGGAGTTCTAAAGGTTTCTTTTAGTTCTCATTATCCTCTTTTAATTCTGTTAATACATTTTTCTTTATACCTTTTAAGTTTTGAGCCTGTTTTTCCCTTAGAATGCTTTTTCCTAATTCTTATCTCACTCCATGAGCCTTTTAGGTTTTCTTTCCCCCTCCTCTGCTCAGCTACAGCAGAGGAGAATGAGTGAATGGTTCTTCGTGGGTGCCTGGCTTCTAGCCAGTGTCAAACCCTGACAACCATTCACAAAGTTTTGAAAAAAGTATTTTCTAAGAAGTTTTCTATGTTCAAAAAAAAAAAAATAAAATTCAAAGTTTAGAATACTTCTGTAATCCAAAGCACAGCTGAAGCTTCTCTGTACAAGCTAAGGGGATGCATCTTTTTGTCTTCTCATATGGCCTCTTTCTATTATAGCATACATTTTCATTTAATTATTAATTTAGTATAAGTATAGAATCAGGTCTTTAAAAATTAACAAATATTCTTAAAGGGGCCAATTTTTTAGCTGAAAAAATTATGATTAAAGCATATAGCAGGATATTACATAATACAGGTACCTGTGGTCCAGCACAGCTGATCTTGCAAACATCACAGTAGTGGATCTGGGGCAGTTTGGGAGGTTGCTTTGGTTTCAGTTGCTTATTTTGGAATGGTGCCTTTTTAGTAAAGGTGGTCCCTGTCCAAGCAGCTGTTGCAGCAGCAGCTGCTGCTGCTGCTGCCTGTTTCTGCTGCTGCTGCTGGTAATAAGATGATGCAGCTGAATATACTGCAGCTTCATAGCCAGAATAAGAGGTACCTCAAAGATCAAAATAAAATAAATGTTACATCACTGTACATCATGTATCAACTACATAATACACTAATTCCAAGCATATTGCATAACAGAGTAGAATATAAATGATTTATTGAGATCTTGTCAGGCAGTCTGAATTTTTCTTGATGTTTCACGGTACTCAAATACATAGCATACCATTTGTATCAGGAGTATATTTGATTTTAGACAAAACTTTGCAGACACGCTGTTCTGCTAAATATATCAAAACATCCCTAAAGAATATGTGAAATTTCCTGGTACATCTGATAAGACTGAGTATGACGCAACAAGAATTTTAATAAAAGATTTATCAAAGGTCACTTGAAATAAGCAGTCTTCCAGAGCCAGATTTACTGTTCAAGTGCCAAACAGAAAAGGACAGATATTATGTAGATTAAGGAAATAAAATAAAAGATAAAAGATAGAATGCAATATCATTAGCCTTTCTATTTAAAGTGGGTTGCAGTACACCCTGTCTAGACACTCCTTGATTTCTAGTATCAAACTTTAGTAAATCAAGGAAACTGGGCTTTCATACCTTTTGAGCCAGTTTTCCCATAAACTTTATACATCTACTCATTCAACTGTTTTAATCCTCTAATCAAGCTCTGTTTCAATGAAGTCTTACAGTCCCTTTTAAAATTGAAAACAAACCAAAACAAATAGTTCAAGGCAACTATAATATGCCAGTTAATTACCATCTGGCCATAAAATAAACATCTTCTCACCTTTAACTACTTTTTGGATTTCTAGTATTTGAAGGAAAGTCTTTCTTTGTAGCACTCATTCTCCTCCCATCTTGGGTTGAGACAACCCAAACTTACAAGATTTATATTTGACTGCTCCTCCTTGTCTCTAATTGCTGCTTGATGGCAGCATGCTCCAAATTTCCCTGGGTTATATTTGTGTTTCCTTATTTTTTCTATCCCCCATCTTTTCTCTCCAAACTTTACAGTAAGTCACAAAACACTTGTGCATGTAGCAATGCCAACACTTAGTATATTCTCACATGTAACAAAATAGGCACATACAAGCATCAAACCTCTTTTAAAGATACATAAAAATATTTTGTCATTATTATGATTTAACTGGTTGATATTTCTCAGTAGACTATGATGTAATTGAACATAAATTGCTAAAATTCTGAGTATTTAAATCCTCTCCTGTAACAAATGCAAAGATCCCAGCAATATAATATGCAAAATTCTTACCAGAGTAAGTAACTGCTGTTGTACTGTATGTTGCACTTTGAGTATAGGATGGAACAACAGTAGCTGCAGCTGCTACCGGCTGCACAGTAGAGGATACTGGATATATAGAAAATGTAGTTGTTGCTGGACTTGGGGTTGCAGGTTTTATAGCTGTTACTTGTCGTGTTTGCTGGGCTTGGGTATACTGAGTTGCCCCTTGGCTATATCCTGCTTTTGGAGCTAATTAGGATAGAAAATAGAAGTGTACAAACATTGATATGCTTTAGTTGAATGAAATGCAAACTATATTAAGCAATACTTAATGATATGCTAGGGAATAAACACATTAACAAGTGGGTTTTGTTTTAGTTTGGTTGGTTTTTGCCTTTTTTTGACTGAGTTTTGTTTGGTTTTTTTACATAAATGCTTCAGCTACCATACATCCCAAAATGTTTTAATCACATCGAAGCTCACATTAGCAAGCCTCAGATTTATTTACATATTTTAACTGTGCTGCCATGTTTTTAAACAACCTTCTCCTTCAATGGTTTTACTAGAGTACACACTAAACCAAAGTACATCTAAACTTTGTTATTATTTCTAATTATAGTAAAAAAAAGTAAATAGGATTTCTGTATTGTAGCATTTATGATACCAATAATTAAAGAACTATATATATTAACTAAAGAATTTTTTTTAAAGTATCTTTCTAACCAAGTTAGAATCTGAACCCACCATTGACTTTTTCAACCTACTTCAGCAAAAATGTTTGCCTAGAAGTACGTTTTGAGTGTATTAATAACAATCCAAACCTCAAGGATAGTTACTTATGACAATGTCACAATAATGTTCAAGTTCCAGGTGCATCAAGTTTTTTTCTACATATTGACAGGGATTACATGTCAAAATAATAAATAAATCTGATAATATGAAATATTCAAAGATATATTTTTAAGCTATTAAAATAGTATACAGACTGTATATAATGACAGGAGTTTGAATCATGCCACATACCTGTCTGGTAGTATGACTCAGCTACTGAAGGTTGAGGCTGGGCAGCAGCAGCCACAGCCGCAGCAGTTGCTGTTGGTTGTTGATAGTATTGTTTGTTGTCATAAGCTACAGCTGGGGCAGTAGATCGAACATATGAATAGGAATCCTAAAAATTCAAAAAAGAAAACCCATCAAATTTCTCCAAGTATATATCTGGAATAATAAAAATCATTAGCAGAGTCAAAGATTTTTCTTCTATTCTACTTAAGTAGATTTAAAAAATATTTACAGATACATTATATACCAATATATGCATTAAAGAAATTAAATTTATGTTTACAGATACTTCAGGCCTGAAGACAACCCTGAATGTTTTCTTCAGACATAATACAGGAATTAATCTCATGCTATTAAACTACTTTTTTCCTTCCAAATTATTTTTGTTACCAAAAAGCAACTCAATGCACACTAGTTTTTCATGACTATATGAGACTGCATTCCTGTAAAATATGAAGGAAAAAAACACCACAGAACTCCACAAACCACAATATATTCACAAGTTTAAAAACTTGGAACCATGGCTTGGCCCTCCCTAAGACAGGAAGGGCCACCAGAAAAAAAAGAAACAATATCAAGGAGGTCCAATATTTTTCCCTTTGGGCAGGTAGAAGGCAATAGCTCAAAGAAAAAGGGCAAATGGAGGCAAATCCTCGCTCGGGGCAGCAGGTGAATCCCCTCCTTTCTCACCTCACCCTCCCAGGTGCCTCTGTACAATAGGTACAAAGATGTAGAAGGCCAAAGGATGATGAGGATGGAGGTCCATCTACACACCAAAGGTGTTGCCAGTCAGAAAGGTCTACCCTCTGTATAATGACCACCTCCACGAGGAAAAGACAGATTTCAGCTGTAGGCAGTTGCCTTCTAAGGTGAACAGAGGGTACAATATGCTGGATGGACCCTCCTCTTAGGGAAGTGTGCTGCCTCCCTGGGGCTGGGGCTTTAACCCTGGGGTTAAAGACATGACTGGGAAAGTTCTCTAGCTTGGTACAGCCCTCAGACTACTACCCATTATTGGTCTTCCACATGGGTGGTGATGAAATCACAATACGTAGTCCAAAGGCTATCAAAAGAGACTTCAGGACCTTGGAGTAGCTGGTAAGGGAATGTGAAGCACAGGTTATTTTCTCCTCTATCCTCCCAGTTGTGAGCAGAGACATTGGAAGAAACAGACGAGCCCAGTCTAATACATGGCTCCGTGGCTGGTGCCACTGCTACAATTTCACGTTTGTATAATGGGATGGCCTACATGACACCAGGCATGCTGCAATCAGATGGGATTCCCCCTTCTCAAAAGGGGAAGAGTGTCTTTGCTCAGGAGCTAGAAGCACTCATTGATAGAGACCTTTAAACCAGTCATGATGGGGAAGGGGGATAATATCAGGCTTGTCCTTGACAAGCTGTGGGACAACACATCAAGATTAGAGGGATGGAGTGGTAGCAAGGGCCTTCAGCCAGTGACTCTGAGACGTACTAGCCACACTGAAGCATGCTTGAAGACTTACAGAGATGAGCCAGGGGCTCCTGAGGTAATAGAAGCCACCAGGGAAACACCTCAAAGGAGGGGTGTTCCTCTAAAAAAGGTGACATGCTGACAGCCCAGCTTAGATGCCTTTATACCAATGCACGCAGCATGGGCAACAAACAGGAGGAGTTGGAAGTCTCCATGATGCTACAAAGCTACAACCTTGTTGCCATTACTGAAACTTAGTGGGACAAATCCCATGACTGAAGTGATTATCAATGGCTACAGGCTGTTCAAAAGGGACAGAGAAAAAAAGATGGGTGGAGGAGTTGCCCCCTTTGTCAAGAAATGGATAGATTATGAAGAGCTGTCTCTGAAGAACAGCCATGAAAAGGTTGAAAGCTCATGAGTAAGAAATAGAGTGAGCTGATAAAGGGAACCCTGTGATTGGTGCTTACTACAGGCTGCTCAATCAGAAGCCTATTGACAAAGCCTTATTGCTCCAGCTACAGAAGACGCCGCACTTGCAGGTTCTTGTCCTGCTGGGGGGCTTCAACCACCCCAACATCTGCTGGGAAAGTAGCACAAGGAGCTGTAGGCAATCCAAGAGACTCCTGGAATGCATGAAGGATAACTTCTTGAGCCAAGTAATAGACAGCACTACTAGAGGGGATGCAATACTACACCTGATGGTCACCAGTGTAAGTGAGCTAATGAGGGTCACCAAGACTGGAGGTAGCCTGGGCTGCAGTGATCATGCACTCGTGGAGTTTGAAGTCCTGAGGAATATGGATCAGGCAGAGTCAAGACCCAGAAATTTAGGAAAATAAGCTTCCAGCTGTTCACGGAGTTAGTCAATAGGACCCCCCTGAGAAACTGCCCTCAGGGACAAGGAGCAGAACAGAGCTGGCAGATCTTGAAGGAAGTCTTCCATTGAGCAAAGAGAGCTTGAGATCCCCAGGCACAAGAAGTCAGGCAAACAAGGCAAGAGACCAGTATGGCTGAGTCAAACTAAAGGGCAAGAGGGAAATGCACAGGCAGTGGAATCAAGGACAGGTGTCCTGGAAAACATATAGGGACACCAGTTGTGTCAGGATGATGTGTGGAAGGCCAAGGTACAGCAGGAGCTGAACTTGACAAAGGAGGCAAAGAATAACAGGAAGGACTCTTACAGGTATGTCAGCCAGAAAAGGAAGGTCAAAGAAGATGTACCACTCCTGATAAGCAAGACTGGCAAACTCTCAATAATAATGAGGAAAAGGCTAAGGTACTCAAAAGCTTTTTTTGACTCAGTGTCTTCAATGGCAACCTCTCTTCCCACACTTCTCGAGTGGATAGACTGCAAGACAGACTGGGAGAGCAAAGTCCCTCCCACTGTAAGAGAAGATCAGGTTCATGACCACCTGAGGAACCTGAACATACATAGGTCTATAGGACCTGATGAGATGAATCAGTCCTGAGGGGAATCGGCTGATGTAGTTGCCAAGCCATTCTCCATCATATTTGAAAAGTCATGGCAGTCACGTGAAGTCCCAGGTGACTGGAAAAAGGGAAACATTGCACCCATCTTTAAAAAGGGTAGAAAGGAAGACCCTGGGAAGTACCACCCTGTCAGCATCACATCTGTGCCTGGGAAGATCCTGGAACAGATCTTCCTAGGAGCTCTGCTAAGGAACATGAAAGACAGGGAGGTGATTCAGGACAATCAGAAGGGCTTCACCAAGGGCAAGTCTGACCAACCTAGTGGCCATCTACGATGGAGTGACTCCATCAATGAACAAGGGAAGGGCTACAGATGTCATCTATCTGGACTTCTGTAAAGCCTTTGACATGGTCCCCCACAATATCCTTCTCTCTCAGTTGGAGAGAGGAATCAATGGGTGGGCTGTTCAGTGGATAAGGAATTGCTTGGATGGTTGCATCCAGAGTGTAGCTGTCAATGGCTCAGCGTCCCAATGGACATCAGTGACAAGTGGTGGCCCTCAGGGGTTCATATTGGGACCAAGTGTTATTCAATGTCTTCATCGATGACATAGATGAAAGGATTGAGTGCACCCTCAGCAAGTTTTCAGATGACACCAAGCTGAGCAGTACAGTTGACACTCCTTAAGGATGGGATGCCATCCAGAGCGACCTGGACAAGCCCAAGATGTGGCCCACAGGAAACTCATGAGGTTCAACAAGACCAAGTGCAAGGTGCTGCACGTGGGTCTGAGTAATCTCTTGTATCAATACAGGGTGGGGAATGAAGAAATTGAGAGCAGCCCTGCCAAGGACTTGGGGGTGCTGGTGAATGAAATCATAGAATCATTACAGTTAAAAAAGACCTCTAAGATCACCAGGTCCAACAGTCAACCTAGCACTACCACCATGTTCACTACCAAACCACATCCACACATTTTTTTAACATTTCCAGGAATGGTGACTCCACCACTTCCCTGGGCAGCCAGTTCCAATGCTTTAGAACCCGTCCTGTAAAGAATTTTTTTCCTAAAATCAAAACCAAACCTCCCCTGGTGCAACTTGAGGCCATTTCTTTTTGTGTTGTCACTTGTGAAATAAGACTGAGACCCACCTCACTACAACTTTTTTTCAGAACAGTAAGATCTCCCCTCAGCCTCTTCTTCTCAAGGCTACACAACCCTAGCTCCCTCAGCCACTCCTCAGAAGACTTATGTTCCAGACCCTTCACCATCTTCACTGCCCTTCTTTGGACATGCTCCAGTGCCTCAATGTCTTTCTTGTATTTTTCTTTAATTTAGGGGACTCTTTTCTATCTGAATGCATATAGTAACTGACTAGTTTAACAACCTTGTAATTATGTGTAAACATGCTACTGGAAAGACTCCTACATTTCACTTCATTACCATATGTAACAAAGTACAAAGCCATACAAAGGAATTCATAACATACAGCAACAGTATAGTAGCTTTAAACAAATAAAAATGCAAATTAGAGTCTAGATTATGTAGCAAAAAGGCTGATAAAAATACAAATAAAGCTCACATTTCTAATAGGAAACTACCTGGCCATGTAAAACCACTTATCTTTCTGCATCTAAGCTGTCTGATTTAAACCAATGGGCTAAGGTTACTGATGTGTATATACCCTTGCATTGTGTTAATCTAGACAGACAGAAAAGACTGCAACTTCTCACTCTTTGGAGTAAACACTTACCTTAAATAAGCCCCAAGATAACCACTACATACTGAAATTTTGCAACTGCAAAACTGATGCAGCACTGATTTGTACTGCTAAGTTTCTTTATTTCTGAAGAGGAATACCAGTCACTGACAGGATGTTGTTTCATAAGACATTTAAGCCAGTGTAAGAATGGCAAGTTGTCTGAGGTACCATCACATCTCTCCTCACCCTACATGATCCCACATCCATCTCTTGCATTGGCACCACAACTGTGCAGAACAAGGGAAATTCTGCAGAAGCCTGTCAATCCCATAGAAAGATGCTGTTCCTTTTTCAGTTGGTTAATTTTCTGTGAAATCCTTATCCTGAACTGACACACTCAAATGCTGACAACTGCTAGATTCAATGCAAAGAAGTGTCAGTAAAGGTCAGAGCAAGATGAAAACAGACAACAGTTTCCTTTTGTAAAAGCCTGTAGCCACACAAGGGTAGGCAGTAGTCTCACAAAGGGTACCCAAAATCTACTCAAAAGACAGTTCCTCTCCTAGAGTAATCTTCTATCCTCTTACATTTGGTGCTAGAGCTCCTGTGGCAATCAGGAATCTGACAATGGAACTACTTCTATCGCCCACTGAAAATTTTTATTGGAACAATTTTTTCATCTAAATCAGTTCCATGACCCATTTAACTGCATGCCACTTGGACAGATAGGCTAGCCAAGACAAGTATTTCAGCAGTAGTTCACAAAATCATTTGGAGATAAATGTCAAGACATTGTTTATTGTGTGATTGTCTAAATCTTAGCAGTATTACTGTTGATAATCCTCTATACGCACCATACGGGAAAACAGTCACTTCACATTCTATTAGGTTTAGCTGTGAGCCATGGAAGAAAAAATATAAATATCACCACATTCTCTTATCCAAACAGGCCTCCTCCTTTTAACATATCATTTAAAAATTACACTTTTTTTTTTTTTAAACACACCTGGTAATTCTGCGTAGTGACAGGAGGTGGTGGTGGTGGAGCTTCTTGTTGCCTCTGTGTATAACCATAATCTGTAGCTGTGTGCGCTGTAGGATAGCCTCCATAAGCAGCAGCTGTTGCAGCAGCTGCAACAGCTACTGGAGCAGGCCTGGCTACTGCAACTGTAGCTGCTGCTGGAGCATAGGCTGCAGTGACAGTGTGCGCAGCAACTGGTGCCTGGTGGACAGTGTAGCTGGCAACTGTAGTTGGATGGGAATAAGCTACACCCGAAGCTGGCTGCTGGCTACATTGGAAAAAGACAGTAAGTAAATTATTAGATTAATCCAATATACTTATCTAACACCTAAACATTTCAAACTCCCAGATTTGATTCATACTTTTCTGTTCTACAAACAGACCTGGAACAGCTATCATACACTGTAATTACTTTTATTACCTCTTACACACACCATTAAAAAGGCTGTATCATTTTGAAGTGTCTGTGAAGGCAAATAGATCATGCAGGCAATGACTTTCTTCTTAGTAAGGAGTGGTGGTAGCTGTGTTCCACTGCTTGAAAAGAACCCAAGCCTTTCGTTCAAATTAATACAGAAGTTTTACACAGTTTTCTTTTCATGACCAATAAGTTTTTAAGTGTTTTAGTGGTTCTTCAATAAAACTGATATACCTGTTAAATTAAGAAAAATACTGCTTTTCTGTGAGAGCTCATTACTGATATGCACTTGCATGATGTTTATCAGTAAATCATATTCAAGTAATGAGATTTTAAAGACTTCTGTGAAAAACAGCTCAGAATTCTTAAATTTAAGCAAGAGACACTAAATATTTCTGATGTGGGAGTTTTCCCACAAAAACTGAAAATTATAAATGCTGACCCCACTCACTCATACAGAAGTCCACTGCCTCACAACATGAAGCATCCAAAGAACAGGCAGTCAAATCAAGCAAGACAACTGCTACCAGAGGTCTGGCAATCTTCCAGGCACATGCTGAGACTAATTTGCTTCTCTTTAATGTGCAGGTAAAACATTGCTATGTAGCTATTTAATAAGAATAAATAAATATTAATAGTGGAAATAAAAAATTATGGCTTCTAAGACTTAATTATTTGAACAAAAACTGATATTATTGTCCTATAATGATTTATAACTTTGCATTATTATTAAAATCCTATAATAGCTATTTTTAAACAAATAAAGTGAACTGGGCAAAATAACACTATCTGGAACAATTATATGAAACAGGGGATTGAGTGATTATTATGAAATTTTTAGTACACTTCCTGTACTGATTTTCAATATTTTACAGTCTCTATAGAGTTTCACATCTCCATAGCACTATTAAAAGACTATTCAAAAACAATTCCATGCCTATCAAGGAGGTAGTATCCTCTAATTTATAGAAAAAAATAGAAAAATGAAATCTTGTTGGAAGCAAACATACTCAGTGTCAAAGTGGAATTTCAGCATGATTATGCTCAAAACCAAAATGAACAAGTTATGGTATTTCTTTCCTAAAGACTGCAATATTCTCTCTGACATAGCTATTAGAAATAAAGCACCTTTTAACTATAGTTACTATTATTTTTGCAAAAGACATTTCTATAACTCCCTTTTGTTGAATATTTTTTCTTTTTAAGAAAAACTGATTTTGTAATTTTAAATTACAGCAGAACCCATTAACTTCAATGTATTTTTTAAAAATTCTTACAGCAGAAACACACAGAGAAAATGTTATTATTATTGGACTTACACACCTGGACTCCACTTTCTTCCCATCATAGGCACCTGTTTGCTTTAAAAAACCATTTGCATTTAATCCAAATTTAATTCAGTTGTGAGTTGTACTCACAATTATGTTTCATTTAATTTTCAACTTCTTAGCATAACAGTGGAAGGAAAAGACCTGACTCACTCTTGTGTAGCTCCCACCACTGCCTGATATATATAGACAGTTTATCTATTCTGTCAGTTTAAAGTGAGAAATCAGACTCCATCAGAAAATTCAGGAAGACTATTTTATGATGGTAAAAGTGAATGACAATCTATAAAATTAGGCTGTATTATCTACATAACTAACAGTACAGAAGTGTAAAATATTCATACGTTCTGAGGTAATTCACATTATCATATGTACCTACTAAAAATACTTTACACTGGGAAAATAGGCAGCAGACATTATCTCAAACTGCACTTGAACACATCAACAGTCTAATACTGCCAACAAGGAAAAGTCTTCCTTCCCCATTCTTATTCCTCCTTTCTCCCATATACCAAACCTGGCTATGCCATCCTATTTCATCCCTAGCGCTAGGTCTGCTACTTGTCAAGCTATTCATTGCACTGATTTAACTCATTAATCTAGCATAAAACTATGAGATTTTTTTTTTTAATTTTTTTTTTCCGAGCTCATTTTCTAACATGGTAGAAGTGTTAGAAACATTATAGCTAACAAAACAGTCTGCTGAGTGCTAGAACCCACATAAGTTATACATATGGAAGCAGAGGAAAATAATCAAATAATGGGAGAGAGAGAAAGAACAGGCACCTGCCCAGGAAGCATTAATCTGTCTCAAGTTCCATGAAACCGTGCTTAAGTTACTATTACAAAATACAATACAGTGTTAACAACACACTATGATGTAACAATATCACTCTATCAACAAAAATGCTTTTGTTCTCAGAATAGATATATCTATACATATACATATATATATATATATATGATTAAAGCTGCTTGACAGTTTTCAGTGTTTAATATTGTGAAGAGATTGTGATCATTATGAGCAGGACTATTAACAAGATTCTGCTAACAGACAGTTTAATTTTTTCTGAGCTATTTTTGTACCAAACTTCCTTATCATGATATAGAATTAGCAGCTCAAATAATTTGATTTCTAAGGCTAATATAATTCTATGACCATGTTTATTTTAGCAAATCTGTTCCCCTTGCTTCTGCAACACCGTGCAGAGATAGTGACCAAGTTTGCAAGACCACAAGAAAAATATTCTAAATGGACTGCTTCTTCATTTTTAAAAGTTGTTATGCTATGTTACAAAAATTCATATTGACATCTTTTCTAAATTTATGTTTCTTTTTCTCCCCATGGTCTTACTGAGAACCTTTCAACATAAAGATGACCAGATACTTTCAGGTAATTAATTTATAATCAAAATATTTTTGTGTCACTGTCATTTAACTTACAAGAGTTTTTAATCCTTTTTTGGTGATTAGTGCCTCATCACATTTGGCAAGGTGAACTTACCTCCCTCCAGACTATTTTGCTAGCTCCCTCTTCCACCAATTTTTCTTGCAATTTTTCATTGCACATATCCTAGTATTATCTGTTCTTTCACTACTACAGATGGCAAGAATTGTATGGAACATTTGAGATTAATTTTCAGTTGTGCCACTTACTCTGCTCCAGACTTTCTTTCCAAAGAATCTAGCTTCCTCAGAGCAGCTTCTTGTAAAGTTATCTGTGTATTGACAATATTTCCCTTGCATCAAATATCACAATGCACCATAAATAATAAGACTCAAGACCAATCCCTACAGTATTCCACTGCAACTATTCCTCTTTGATAATCACTCTTCTAATTCTACTAACCACCTCTACCAGCTCCTTCTCTACAATTCTTTTACTAATCTCTAATTTAAGTAATAATTTTCCATATTGCACCACATCAAGTATTTCAACTTAGTCCTAATAAATAAGACTCAAAAAACTTAGGCACCTGATCAAGTTATTAGAGCAACAATGAAATACGGTATGTCAGCTGAGCTATGGTATCAAATCACATGTGTACTCTTTACTGCAAAAAATAAAGTAATTCAGTTTAGCTTAATCCCCTAACATAGTGGGGGAAAAGTTGAACCAAATTACAAGCAGAGAAGCTAACTGATTGACTTGGTACCTTAGTGAGTTTTCTTTGTATATCAATTCTTCTCTTCCCCCCAAATAAATTCTAATATTCTTAATAGCATCTTTGCTATTAATTATTTATATTTCTAATTATTAATTAATTATTAATCTTCATATGAAAAGATATGTAGTCCAACTGGCTTTACTAACTAGACAGAACTTAAAAATGACAGAATAATTTAGGCTGAAACAAAGATTATGAGGTCATCTGTTCTAACCCTGTGCCCAAAGCACAGCTAATAACAAAGTTACATTAGTTTTCTCAGGGCTTTGTGTCCAGTCAGGTTCCATTCATCTCCAAGAATGGAGAATCCAAGACTGCTCTAGACAACCTGTTCCAATGTTTGAGCACCCTCACTGTCAAAAATATTTTCCTTAGTTGAAAGATTGTTTCAAAAGCAAATGAGTTCTAAACCAATATTTACTTAAAGCAAACCCAGTTTGTGAACATTCAATTCAAAGTAACTTTATATTACAATTGTTACAGTATTTTAACTATCAAAATAAACATAATTCTTTGACTTAAGAAGTTACAGGCAGACTCAGCTTCATATCTTGCTCTGCTGCATTGCTTTAATAATATCTCTTCTGCCAGAGATTTTCATTCAAAATGAATCTATTTTATTCATACCACACCTATTTCTTTAGCTGATCATAATAGTAAGTGCTTCTCCACCAAGCTCATTTAAATTCTATTTTCTAGGAACAACACACATTCTTCAATACCCATCTTCCATCTTGGATTTTTATTTCACTGTGTTTTCACTATTGCAGCCACAGACAGTGTACAGGCTACATGTTGCACTCAATTGTTCTTCTCCACGTTCTGTAGATGTATGTTTTAGTCAACGACAGGTGATTTCCAGCACCTTACCTAATGTTTTTCATCTCTCCCTACCTGCCCTAAACTACTACTTGCATATCCCTATTTCCCCATGTGTTGGAAATTATATAACTTTCCTAACTAATGGTTTTAATTAACTTTTTTATTAATTGCTTTAAATAATCATAAGCAGTGTATTACTCTTAAGCAGTGTAATTTTCCACTTTAGCCAGCATGTAGCTAAGTTGTTTTGGGTTTTTTACAGACTGTTATTGTTAGAGTTTGATTATTAGATCACTAAAACTTTAAGTTTTGCTAAACTAACCCTGATAAGCTTCAATGAACAAAGCCTGAGGGAGTTAAAAGCTGGACACCTGGAATCCAGAATTTATAGCCCTCCAAGGACAAGGAACCAGAAGATAGAGACTAACAAAGACGATCCAACATGTGCTGCAGACTCCCTGTTAGGGAAAAAGATAATAAAAAGACTGAAAAATGTGGACTAATGAGCATGAGAAGTGGGAAATCAATAACCAATAGAAGATAGAATACTAATTAATGAAGAGAAATATGTAATTTAGAACGAATTAACATTAATTTGTTTGCTAATAATGTATAAATAAGTAAAACGTTTTGAAAGTTGTGTGCACCTAGGTAGAGCTATCCTCTTATGCACCCTGGCCTGGAATAAAGTAATACCTACTCCTTAATACTAAAAAAAATTGTGTTAGTGAGTTTAATTTATCCCAACATTTTCAGCAAGACATGTTCTTTGCTTCCTCCTTCCAAATAAACTCACTTCTATTCAGAAGTTTTAGACCCCAACATATACCTAGCTTGCTCTCATCTTTCACATCTTACCTAAAAAAACCTCAAGGATCAAGAGAATTAATTCTTTACATAGAATTACTGTACTACAGTGCACTAGAAAAGTTTGGGCTTTTTTAAAACACCTTTGAATCAAATATTTGAATAACAACTACACTAAATTCTACTGACATTAGTGATGGAAAATACTGATGTTTGTGATACATTAGTATCAGAAAAAGTGACACATATTATGAAGTACCACTATATTAAACCTCCTAGATAAGGTTGATTGCAGCAAATTGACCATGTATTTTTTCTCCACACTAATCTTCAATTCCATGACAATCTGATTTTCTGGGGAGTGAAGGGCCACACTGGCTCATAATCTTGCAGAATTCAACCATCTACTTCTCTTTACTTTGTTGCACACCATTGACAGCTCATTATCAAAACATTGATGCTATTCAAGTCTAGATAACAGCCATGTTCACAATGATAAAACATGACAAAAAGAACTGATCTTTAGATGTTATGTCTGCCTGAAAACTATCAACCAATAACATTTTCCTTGTCAAAAACACAGAATCAAAAAATGGCTGAGGTTGGAAGAGACATCAAGAGGTTCCAATCCTGTTCAAGCAGGGACAGCAAGAGCCAGTTGCCCAGGACCACGTCCAGACTGCTATTTGAACATCTTCAAGGAGGGAGACTCCAGAAGTTTACTGGGAAACCTGTGTCAGTGCTGTCACCCTCACAGCTTAAAAAACATTTTCTGATGTTCAGAGGGACCCTCCTGTGATTTGCTTTGTGTCCATTGCCTCTGGTCCTGTCACTGGACACCACTGACAAGAGCCTGGCTCTGTCCTCTTTGCACTCTTCCTTTAGGTATTTATATACATTAACAAGAACCCCCTTGAGCTTTCTTATCTCTAGGCTAAACAGTCCCAGCTCTTTTTCTCAGCTTTTCTTCATAGGTGAGATGCTCCAGCCCCTTCATCATCTTTGTGGCCTTTCATTGGACTCTCTCCAATATGTCCATGTCTCTCTTGCACTGGGGAGCCCAGAACTGGACACAAGACTCTAGGTCTGATGGGGCGCAACTGGCTCAACTGTGCTGACATGAGAGGCAGATGTCATGTTTTAAAAGATGTCATAAACCATCAAAGACCCCCAAGGTGCCCCCAGACTCATTTCTGAGTCCTTTCACCAGAGGACTGAAAGCACCCCCCCCCAAGGGAAGTACATGGGCGTTCCCACCCAGCCTGAGCATATTTTAACCTATTGGACTTTGTGTTTCGAGGGTTTTTTCCCCACCTCCAATGGATCAAGACAGTGATCACTACTGTGACCAACTGACACTGAAATTGCATCAATTCTCATTGCAGATCTATGGGTAGTAATATGTTCCCTTACTCTTATCCTTTCTTTCTTTTCCCTTAAACATTTTCTTAAATTATATTTTCATGCTTTCATACTGCTATATTACTATAGATAATAATAACCCAAATGGCTACATACCTGCTTTCCATTGAATCCAAATTGTTCTAAAATAAACCCTATATGTATATATTTACAACCATCAATCAGTGTCATTTCACTCTAATCCACCCCAAGGGATTAACAAGAACCTAGGTAACCCTTGCCTTCTAGGGCGGGTCATAACACTTCTGTACCAGTCTTGAACATCTGGTAACATCACACACTGCACTTGAATACAAAACTAGCTCTAACTGTAAGAGTTCACTTCCATATGGCTACCTAGAAGACTGCATCTTAATCTAAATTCACAGGCACTGTGATTGGCTCTGGACCCTATCTGCTACAATTAATTGCCTTTACCTGCAAAGGCTCACCACACTTAGCAATTCAAAGTTAACAATTCACTCCTAACTACCCAAGAATCTCACATCTGTGACCTGTCTCATTAGAGTAGGTACATGGTATGAACATAAATAAGATGAAACTCAATTGCTCAAAGGTTCTTTATCTTCTTAACAGGAACCAAAATCTTAACACAAGATTAAATGTGACCATTACATTTGCATGCTTCTCTGTCCAAACATTTCTCAATGTCCCTATCTCTCCATCAGCATCCCCACATTTCAGTCAGCCAACTTCAAAATAAAAGCATAATTATGCCTCTTCTCCAGCAGTGAATCAAGAATGCTAATATTTTTACACATGAAAAGCAAGCCAATATTAGGTTGTTCATGTCAAACTGAATAGACACACAGTGGTTAAGGTGGCCTACAGAGTGCACACACACACAAAAACTAGAGAGGACTAGTATCACCAAATTTCACATTTATTTCAGGCTTGTAAATAGATGGATTAATAGTTACTTAGATAAGTAACAGAGTTTTGCATTGCATGCAAGTTTATAACCCTAGGCCCAATACCACTACTAGCACAAATGTATTGCAAAATTCAGAGAAATTTTCTGTATTGGTATTTGCATAATGTAATGCTTCTCTTATTAAATCATGATATCATTACATAAATTCCCTTTTAGACATTGACTCCTGTGTTTTCTGTTCAAAATATTAAATTCATTCTTATGAAAGGACTGCTTTAACACTGATTGCTTTGTGTCTTCACTTTCAGACATGGTAAATATACAAACCATTTATAGGATAGAGTCTTACTAATACATAAATGGAATAGTATCTTGTACTTTTGATAGCAAAGGAAAAAGCTTCTTTCAATCAATCAGTCCTTCCATTTTCTCAAGAATACATTTAGGATTAACTGTGAAAACAGTTTTGAACTTGAACTGTATTCCAATTATATGGTTTTAAGGTAATTTCAAATCAGTTGTTCAGGTTCTTAAGTCTACAGACCACCTCAGCTCCAAAATAAAAGGAATTACAATTTTAAAAAATTAATCTCCACTTCAAAATTGCAGATATATATGGATCTTGGTTTATTATTCACTCAAAGATTGTTTATATACTTACAAAAAATAATCCTCTATGTTATTTAAAAACTCCTTCATACCCCATGACAACCCAGTTTCAAATTTCACAACTGTCAAGTAAAAGATAAACATACTGTGAGCACCTAATCAAAAAAAAAGAACAAAAAGATTAGCTAAGTTTAATCCTCTCCTTTAACTATTATGCATTGGAGTAAACAAAAATTAATTTATTTTATATCCATTTCTAGAAAATAATCACTTGGGAGTCATTCCAAGACCCACATAAAACTGTATATTCCTGAAACTATATCAGGTATGCAATTTTGATTAGCTAGATAACAGTAGCACACATCTGCATTCATTAGCCAATAATCCCTCATATTTCATATATTTGCTTTATCCTACTATTTTCCCATTAACCAAGACTTAGGAGTAAAGGAAGGCCTTTATTATAAATTTATAAAATTAATAATAAAGATTCAGATATGAACTTCAAGGTGCTACTCCAACATAAGCCAAAAATGTGATGATGTTTGTGATTGTATCTGAGTTTTGCCAAATTAAGTAATTTGATTTCAGAAAAAGTGAGATAGTAGATGCTGCCAATTACTTTTTAACAGTCTGACACACAATTTGGATGCACAAAAAGTACAAAGATATAAAAATTTAAGGCAACATACCTATACAAACTATATGATTACAGGTCCCTGAGCTCCACTATAAGACCTGCTCCTGATCTTGGACACCCAAGCAGGAAATCTTTTAAAAAGGTGCATGGCTCCAAAAGTACTTTCTCTACTTTCTGATATATTAATTATATCATTGGTTTAGTGGAATAGGACAGTCCCCTGTATTTTCTTGTGCTTCTACTCTTTCCCTTATCTATCCAGTCTCCCATAGGTTGGGTTGGTGTAATTTTAACACGTGTTAAAAACGATTTCATCCTCCTACACTGACACAGGGGGAAGCAAAGACTTGTGGAGCAAGCCCCATCTTCACTGAAGGAGAAGTGTCCGGGGGGGCAGCACACAGGGCCTTAGGATCTGATGCTGCCTCCTCCGCAGTGTCCGGCTCCACCTCCTCACCCTCACAGCACTGGAGATACAGGGAGGTCCTTACCAGAATAAGCAAACACACCTGCAGAAGAGGCAGATAAGCAGATGGGTCCCAAGTACAGGTATCGCGGAGGAGCGAAGCAGGCCCCGCATGGGGCGGAGGATGGGAGCAGTCACAGAGAGAGAGAGAGAGAGAGAGAGAGAGAGAGAGAGAGATCGCGGTGGTTACCTATACTGGGCAGCAGCCCCGCTATGGGTGAATCCAAAGTAGTTGCCGGTGGCCATTTTGGCATCTTCTCCCAGGCGGCTGGGCACTGTGGCGAAGATAACCAAGAGGCGGCAGCGGTCGGGGCCATGACAGGAGGCCCGGCAGGGGAGAGAAAGGGACAGACAGACAAGAGACAGGAGTGCGCGCGAGCGCCAGGTCAGAAACGGCGCCTCAGGACCATCGTTCCTCCGCCCCGCGCGCAGGCCACATCTCCTCCCCCTCGCCGCCGCCCCCCTCCCCCCACGCTCACGGACACACAGAAACATCGAGCGACATTACTTACCGTAGGTGAAAGAAACTACCGGGCATATAGGAATCATGAGTGCAAGCTAGCAGGAACAATGGCGGTTGAACTCTCACCCCCCTCCTCACCGCCGCGTTCGCTCACTCCCTTCCCCCCTCCACACACACCTACGGCGACAACGGCAAAGTGCGGCCGGACCAAGGCCGTGCGCACGCGCGAGATGTGTGAAGGGCTGCTAGAAGTTGTAGTTCAGCCAATGGCTACGCCCCCGCCCGCAGAAGAGCACCCTCGATGTCGCGTAGGCTGCCACCACACTTGAGGCGTGAATCCCCCTGCGCTTGATGTTGCAAAGGCTCTTGGGAGTTGTAGTACCCCTCGCTGAGGCCCGGGCGCGAGGAAGAGCTGTTCTTAGAGTAACGCTGCACGTACCACTGCCGCCTGTCCTCTTTCTCCTTCCATCATCCTGTGTCACACCTACAGTCACACCGCACCTGTACCCGTGGACTCATTGCAAAGATAGGGTCGGTTTCTCATTCTTGCCTGCAAACCAACATCACACCTCAGTAGTGATAGGGAAGATGTGTGCTAATGTCATTACAAACAATTCCATGGGTGAGGGTATGGGTGTTAACGTTTTTGAAATGGGTCTTAATGTCTCTACAACCTTCAAGCAGAAGGTTTGTTACAGAACTCCGACAGTTAGACTCCTGAAACAGACAAATGGGTCTGCACAAGCCTGAGTTTCTAAACTTTGGGTGAAAATTACAGGATGGGGGGGGGGGGGGGGGGCGTTATGTGATAGGCGATTCAGGAAGGCTGTACCTTCCTAGTACCTCAGCCAATGGGGAAAGGAAGAGGGCAACATGTGGCCCTAAACTTTTAATTTGTTTTTCTATCATATGGACATCACCCAGAGCTTACCCATAATCTGTTACCTAGTTCATGGATTAAATCTTCTCTCAACAATTTCCCCCCACTGCTGCCTAGGCTCATTTTTAAAGAAATATAACTCGTTTGGTAACAGGTGGATGCACCCAAAGGACCTGTGACCTCATGGAGAGTCCATGCTGGAAAAGTTAATGAATAATTGCAGCCTGTGGAAAGGACCCATGGTGGAGAAGTTTGTGGAAAACTGTCTCCTGTGGGTGGGACCCCACACTGAAGCAGGGAAAGAACATCAGGAGGAAGAAGCAGCAGAGATAAGGTGTGATAGTAACTGACTGCAACCCCCATTCCCTATCCCCCCACCCTCCTAGGGTAGGGGGCAGGGGAGAGGTATCAGGAGTGTGAAAAATGAGATTCACCTAATAAATGATAAAAAAAATTAATATAAACAAAAAGACAATTAGGAGACAAAGGAAATAAAGCAAAGGGTTAAAACAGCCGGGTGCCCTGGCGCCTTGCCAGGAACACACCTGGTATCTTTGGAACACCCTTTTTATCCCCTCCTGCTGTGAGGGTTTAATACATATTCAAACTTTTCTAAGAAGCATTTTGCATGGTTACGCCCTGAACCCACCTCTTCAGAGCATGCTTCGTATGGTTTTTAGTTTTGCTGAACATCATTTTATTTGAATTTGATTTCCTTTCTTTGCAAGCGATCAATGCTGATAATAGTCTGGGCCCCTCATCCTGCCACTGGTGGCAGCTGGGCTTCACGTCTTTCCGCTGATAACAGCTTGGTCCTGGCTGCTGATAACAGCCTGGTCTCCATGTCCTGCTGCTGATAACAGCTTGGGCCCCACTGTCTTTGCCCTCTGGGGTTTCCTTGCTTTGTATCATGAAATTCCTTTAAGCTTAAAATTTGTTAGTAAAAGTACATACATAGCCAAAAAGTATTTAACATATAATATTCATCCTAATACTTGCGAAAGCAAATATCACAATACAGGTTTATAACAGGAGTGAAGTTTAGCCTGGGAAGAAGGGAGGGGTGGGGGGTAAGGTGTTTTAAGATTTGTTCTTATTTCTCATTATCCTACTCTGTTGTTAATTGGTAATAGTCATTGGTAATAAATTTAATTAATTTCCTGATGTTGAGTCTGTTGAACCCATGATGGTAATTACTGAGTGATCTCTCCTTGTCCAAAAATATAATTAAAGACTCATGAGTCTTGCATTATATTTTCTCCCTCCTGTCCAGCTCAGGAGGGAAGTGAAAGAGCACCTTTGGTGAGCACCTGGCATCCAGCCAAGGTGTCGTGGTCTTGAAGCATTAGCTAAAAAATCACTAGAAAATTTACTTATTTCTTGCTGTGAGATATGGATTAGAAGAAGAGTAAAACAGGCTTAAAACTTAAAAGGAATAAAGAAATTTTATTAACAAAACTACAAGAATAAGAAACCAGATTAAAACCTCCAGAAAACCCTTTTTCCCCACTACTCAACCATTCTTGTTCACATGACAACATAGAGACAAAAAAAAAATTGGTGGTTAAAACAGTCCCAACTTTGCTATAGTCTCTTCATCATTCTTTGTAGAGAAAAAATAAGTCCTCTTTTGTCAATCTATGGAGTTTCTCACAAGAAAACCATTTTCTCATGGTTTTCTATTTTTCTGATGCCAGCCGCCCAGAAAACTCTGTCACCAGTTCTCTCCTCCCATTTCACACCACTCTGAGGTGTGTTATGGGTCATAAGTTAAGGGGTGTCATTTTAAGGATGAGTTATTCAAAGGCAAAAGTTCTCTTCATCTGTCTCTGTGAGCATTTCTGGAAACAGAAGTTTTCTCTTTGCCTCTTAAGGGCCACAAATCTTCAACAACTATCACTTCTCTTTTTCTGTTCCAGCATCTCATAAGATCACAACTACTTCACCATTTGCTTAGATCTACACTTTGAAATACTCCATTCCCCCCAAAATTCTCTTTCATGAATTCAAGGAGCTTTTTGCAGAACATTATTGTCCATCTCCATAGTTTTAGCAAAATAATATTTCAGCTTATTAAAGCATCTCCTTATTTCTCTCCCCCCTCTGAAGCTTAATTCCTTTCTTCACTGTCTTTGATAGTTTATGTTGTCTCTTTACATGTTGGTCACTCTCTCTCTTCCCCTCTCTCTGGAAAAAAGGATTAATCTGCAAGTCTCATCTGGGTAGTGAAAGGGTTAAAATCTTGCCCAGGCCTTGTAGATGGTCCTGTGATTCCTGGCGGAGCAGTGGCTGGAGCTGTCTTCGATGGAAGATTTTTCATGGCTGCTCTGGAGAGCGTGGCCACTGTCTCAGCACACCACAAGTCAATGGCTTTCTCTCTCCTTACTTGGCAGTCTCTAGTGAAACTCAGCAGCGGCAGAAACTGCAGCCGAGCCAGGGACCAGCCTGGCCCAGCAGGCCCGCTGTACAAGGCTCAGTGAGCCCTCCGGAAAGAGACTCCCGAGTCTCCATCCTCCCCAAGAACCACAGAGCTCTGGCCAGCCTCGCTCCTCCCTGCTATAATTTCTATGTCCCATGCTTCCTCGTTACCACTGTCCGCCCAGCAGCAGCCAGGGAAACAGAGGAGATAGTATAGCTTAGAAAAGAAGAACTTAAAAACGAGGCCCTTTCCCTTAGCTGAGATGGAAGAGCAGCTTTATTTCTTGGGGTCCCGCAGAGAAGAGCAGGAGGGAAAGAGGAAGAGGTATCAATAAGCGCCCCTTTTTGAAGGCAGGGGGAAGAGGGTGGCTTACTTTCACAAAAACAATAAGGGGAACTGGGGAGAAAGAGATAAGGGAAAGAAACTTACAATTCTACATTTTCGGGGGTACATCTTTTGGGTCATACCATCTTTTCTAAATGCATTACAACACCTCCCCCGGGCCTTGTCCGGCCTAGGGGGGGGAGGAGGCTGAATCACAGCTCTGTTACCTCTTCAAAAGCAGGAACCGAAAAGCAAGAAATTCCTGGGCTTAGGTCTTAAGGTGGTGTTCACAGGTTGATCTCACTTTTCAATGGTCAAAACTACTGTCAATTCTCAAAAATGTCCAGTTATTGGCCAGGAGAAAAGCTCCCATCAGCCTCTAGCAGCCTTAACTTCCTCAGGTGTTTCTCTTTGTTTCTTAAATGCCAATCTATCACACAAGGTCAAACCCACCACACAGCTGTGTGTAAAGTATAGCAACTTAAGATGCCAAACATCCTTGCCAATTCACTTGTCATTAATATTAGCTTAGCATGGGAACTGTGAAAAACAATGTTCACTTTCCTGGTAAATTTTAAAAGGCTTAATAAAAAAAACAAAACAACAACAAAAAAAAAAGGCAATAGGAGACAAAGACAGTAAAGAGAAGGGTTAAAACAGCAGTGTGCTTGGCTCTCTGCCAAGAGCACACCTGGTGTTTTGGAAACACCCTTTATATATCATTTCTATTGCATCACCTTGATGCATATTCATAGACTTTATGCATATTCAAACTTTATTATTAGCTAGTTTACATTTTCCAGGAACTGTTTAGCATGGCCACTCCTTGGGTCCAGTTTTTTAGAGCATGCGTGTTTTTTGGCTTGTGGTTTTAATCCTCTTCTTATCGCCTTTTAATTTGGGCCTTGGCTCGCTCTTTCCACAGATGGTGAGTGTTGATAATCAGCAGGGTCCCCATCATCTGTTCATTGAGTGTTATCCTAACTAAGATGACAGTTCAAAATATTATATTGACTATTACAGCAATGCCATTTTAACATTATACATATAGCATTTATCTTAATACTTGGGAAAAGCCAATATTATATTATGTATCTATAACAGAACTAAATAGTACTGTACCTCTTGTTCTTTCTTATCATAATCAGGTACAATAGGAAAAGGATTATGCATGAGAAAAGGAATAAGTTTCCAACTTCTGTGGTTCACTCTCAGTCAAAGTGCTTTTCTCTGAAGACAGAAGCAATTATGTGAAGAAAATGCTTAAAAAACCAGAAGTCCAAATCCTGAAGCTATTGTCAGGAACATTAATCCACAATCACCAAATGTTTATGTCCAGAAAGGAGACAGAGGAGTCCTTTTCCTTTATTCAAATAAAGGGAGAGGCCATGGGGCATTTCCCCTGGGGTTTCCCAAATTTTTGGAGGAAGCAGCCTCCTTTTTATCCAAATTTCCCAGCTGCATTTTCCTTTCTCTTTCCCCATTGGCTGAGATACTTGAGAGGTACAGACTTCCTGGAATGCCTAATACCTAAGGCTCCCTTCTAATGTATACCCCCCCTTTTTTTCTTTTCCTTGTGTCAATCAGTGGAATTCTTATGGAATTTATGGTTCTTCCCATGGTTTCTTTCATCTCTCAATATCCAATTTTATTTATCAGCAGACCTACAGTTTGTAAAGACAAATCTCTCTCATTTCATTCATCAGTGGAATCCTTCCCAATGGTTCTTTTATCTATCAGTGCTAGTTTTATCTACGAGCAGACCCACAGTTTGTTTGTAAAGACAAGTCCCTCATTCCTTTTACAATATTCAAGAGTACTTTAGGAGAGGGCTCTACACAAGTCTTCTATAGAAGAACTTACTCTGCTGCAAGAACCACAGTCGATTTGGGATAAATAAATGAGATCTCTATACTGTCCTCACCTTGTTTTTATGAAAAAATTTTCACAACTGGACCACCGGACCATAGCATTTGGACAAAAAGGAAATACAAGTTTTCTTTGTCCTAATGTCTTTCAACTTCTCTGTTATAAGCCTTCCAATATATTGATAAATATACATATTCAATACATATTTCATTAAAATATAAGCATTTATATACACACAATTTTAACACTGTACCACTGAAGTTATATTTTTGCAAGTGTTAAAGCCTTGTTATAAATAACTATGTAGTTGTTGGATTTCGCTATTATGTATTATCTTTTGAAATTATTATTAATCACAACAATTTTGGCATAGTACATTTTGTAATCACTTGCAACTGATTTTGATATAGTATAACTTGTCAGCTTTTATGGCCGGTGCCCTGGCCATGTGTAGCTTATATATATATTAGTGTAATAAGCTTATATTATAGTTTAGGCTTTCACAAAATATTGAAATAGAGACTGTGTTGTGCATTATAATGCTAACTTTTGCAGAAGTAGCTAATGCCTTTATTTTTGTAACAGTAGTGAAAATAACTCAGATAAGTTTGTGGAAATAGCTAAAACTGTCTGTATAATTAGATAACATTGAAAGAACCACACAGATAACATCAAAAGAAAGGATGTGGACTTCTGCCACTGACCCTTCAACTATCAATAACTCCCCATTTGTCATTGTCAGAAAATGGCATACATGACTCCCAAAAATCAAATCTACACTATTGCATGATGGGTCAAGAGTTGAACCAAGCTAAATAATTCCCAGAACATATAAAAGAACTCAAAAGAATGTTTAAATATATAATGTTCATGAATATTCATTTTATCAATGCAATGAAAAAGTGTGAAAAGAAAGTTGTTATAGCTAACTGGTGTGCCTCTGGCAATTTGCCAAACACACAGCACTGTTCACTGTCCCTTTTATCCCATATTAAACTTTTAAAACTTTAAAGAGTGAGTGTTGTTTCTTACAGCCTGCAATTGCCTATTCCTTTTCAGATTTCTTTTTCACAATAAAGATTTCTGTCTTAAGTTTCATAACTTTTTTCATCCAAGTAACTTCTAGTCATTCTAATTCAGATATTCCACCTTACATTTTGTGATTTCAGCCTGCATACATCTCCACATATGCCTCCTGTTGGGCAGCCTGATTCAGTTGCAATTTCAGCAGAAGTTTCAGATTACTTTTCCAGGTGAACTTTGTATACCAAATATTCAGTGCACATATCACTTAAAAAAGATTACAACATATTTTATGAGAAGTCACACTTACCAAGTGTAACAAAAAAAAAATAAAAATAAGCTTTCTCATTTTCTTGTGAGAGGAATGATGGATTTGTCTTTACAAAAAAGCTGTGGGTCTGCTGGTAGATAAAACTAGCACTGAGAGATAAAAGAAATAATGGGAAAGATTCCACTGATGAATGGGAAAAAAAAGATATTTGCCTTTACAAACTGTATGTTTGCTGATAAAAACAATTGGATATTGAAAGATGAAAGAAACAATGGGGAAAAAACATAAATTCCATAAGAATTAAAAATTAAGAGAGAGGGTTATACATTATAGGGGAATCTTAGGTATCAGGCATTTTAGGAAGTCTGTACCTCTCAAGTACCTCAGCCAATGAGGAAAGAGAGAAGGACATGCAGCCGGGAAATTAGGATAAAAAGGAGGCTGCGTCCTCCAAAAATTTGAGAGAGCCCAGGGGAATGCCCCATGGCCTCTCCCTTTATTGGAATAAAGGAAAAGGACTCCTCTGTCTCCTTTCTGGACATAAACCTCTGGTGTTTGTGGATTAATTTTCCTGACACTTGGGAAAAAAAAATCCACAGGGGTATTATGCAAGTCTTTCCCTCAGTTTCCTAATATGAACCGGATGTTTCCTGGTGACTGTGAACCATTACATGGCATCTACTTAACATATAACTACATTACTACTAGTTCACAGGATCAGATTCATAGTCGATATATATAAAAAAAAAAACATAAAAGAAAACTGCATCTCTAAGATGTGTATCAGATTTACTTCAAAACAAAATCATAGTAACTTCAGATTAGATTCTTTAGGCCTTTTGAACTTTGCCTATTTCTATACCCATAATTGGAAGGATAATAAATGGAGGGATAAAGGGCAAATCACGTGGCAGAAAAAGGCAGAAAAGCTTTAGTGAAATGTTCACAAGATTATTTTTTTTTAAATAGGACAAAAAATTCTCCATCTCTCTTCATATTAAGATTCCAGAAGGATAGCCAAGAATTTACCAAGTGAAAACATACCCTGGAAAGCAAAATTTTAATTTTGATTTAAATAGTACTGCTACTCTATTTGTCCAATTTTCAATGCATCTAAAAATTATCAGAGAGAAAAATGGCAAGCTAGCAATGAGAAAAATAAAACTTAAACCTTTACTTTATGAAAGGAGATCTTCAAAATATGGCAAGAAGAGGTAAGCACCAAATAACATGCAGTGTCGTAATTACAATATCTTAATATTACTAAATCTCATCATAAGCCAAAAAAAGTACAGGTTCAAATATGTAACATGAGAAGACAGAACATGAAACCACTTGTTATAAGTATATATTACAATACTGGCTTTTCAAAAGTATTAAGATGAATGTTATATGTATAATGTTAGAATGTCTTTGCTGTGTGTTATAAATGCAAAGGCAAATTTGGGTTAAATAAAAGAACAATTTATTATAAAACAATTTTTATATAAAAAATAAACAATGAGGAAAAACCACAATAAAATAAACAGCGCAGCGCTGGGTGGACAGGGGTCTATACCCAAAGGTATAGGTGTTCCCAAATCCACAAAGGAGGGTAGACTGTCCGGGGTTTTTATAGGGATTTTGTGTCCTGAGGCCAAATTCCAGGCAGGCACCATTCACCAAGGGTCCTTGATTGTTGGATGAATTGATTTCCTGGCGTTGGAGAATAGAGTCAAATAGACGTCCGGGCAGAGTCTCCTCATATGTAAAGAAGTTCTGAGTGTTCCTTGATTTCATTTTGGTTCAGGCCATCTGGATGGGATGGTTGGATCCGGGTTGGAGCTGATGGATATCTCGGCTGGACTTTTTTTCCCTTTGTCTGCCTGATTGCTTCCCCAACAGTGGCCTGCAAGGCGGGGTGTTCAGGTCCGGTGATGAGTATCTCGTCCGAGCCCTTCCCTGTCAGCCTGATGGCCCATGTCCTGTTCATTCTTTTCCGTTGATGGGCGCCGGCTAGGATCGTTATCTCTCGAGTGGGAATTCGCGACTAGATCTGGGAAGGACTTGTGGGCCACACTGTACTTTATATTTTATATTATTATCGCTACAAATATATTTATTTAGATCTCTACGAATTTTTATAAGTTCATTTATCACACTGTGTGAATGTAGTTTTTTCTTCTCCTGCTATTAGCAAAAATTTAGGCATAAGTGGTAATAGTCAATATAGTATGCTTGAACTGCTTGCTGGTTAAGATAACATCCAGTGAACAGATGATGGGGACCTGGCTGCTATTAACACTCCCTGCCTGTGGAAAGAAGGAGCCAAAGCCCAAATGAAAAGATGATAAGAAGGGAATTAAGACCGCAAGCCAAGAAACGCGCATGCTCTGAAAAGGTGGATCCAAGGAGTGGCCATGCAAAATACTTCCTGGAAGATGTAATGTAGTAAAACGTTTTAACAGAGTAAAAGCATGATATTTTAGTAAAAGCCTGTCTGCACAACCCGGCTTTCAATCCAGGTGACAATTCTAAGGGCAGTGTCCTTGAAACTCTTCTGGAATGGCGAGAATGAAGAAAAACAATGGTATTGTGTACATGGAAAAGAATGTAAAACAATATGTGTTAACCAATAGTAGCTTGTTAAGACCCGCGAACCCTGTTGGGCCCTGTAAAAGTGTGCTAAATATAGGAATAAACAATGTTCGCTATACCTCTATGAGGACTCAGTGAATAGTCTGAGCAGTTTTCCATTAATGTAAACTAGTTAATGGAAAGCTTGAATATGCATAAAGTCTATGAATATGCATCAAAGTGATGCAATAGAAATGGTATATAAAGGGTGTTCCATTAACACCAGGTATGCTCTTGGCAGAGTGCCAAGCACCCGGCCGTTATTCTTTGCTTTATTATCTGTCTCTTATTGTCTTGTGATGGATTGGCATTTAAGAAAAGAAAAGAACATCCACAGAAGTTAGGGCTCTGAGAGAGGCTGCTAGAAGCTGCTGGGAGTTCCTTCTCTACCTGAGAACTGGCCAATAGCTGGCCAGTTCTGAAAACTGACAGTTTTTTTGACCACTGAAAAGTGAGATCAACCTGTGAATACCACGTTTTAAACCTAAGCCCGAGAGTTTCTGTCTCTCTTCTTTTCCGGATTTGAAAGGTAACACAAGTCCGTCTGGCCCCGTTTCCCCCCCAAGCCGGACAGGCCTGGAGGGAGAGGGCTGAGCTGGACTCTAGCGACTCCCGGACAGGGGACGGGAACTGAGAGGCTTTCTCAGTCCCAGGCTGGGCCGGGCTCTCCCGTGGTCCTGGGCCCTGGGCTGGGGCGGGCCACAGCTGCTCGCCCCCACGGCCCACACAGACGGCCACAGGCTGGGAAAAAGTGTGCGCTTCTTTTCCAGTGCTGCTGAGCTGAAATCCGACACCATTAATACCTGCTGCATCGTAAGCCAGATTTTAACCCTTTCACTCCCCAGATGAAACCTGCAGATTTAATCTTTTTTCCAGAGAGAGGGGAAGAGAAAGTGATCAACATATAAAGAGACAACATAAACTATCAAAGTCAGTGAGGGAAGGAATCAAGCTCTGGATGGGAAGAGAATGAGGAGATGCTCTAATAAGTTGAAATATACTTCTGTTAAGGCCATGGAGATGGACAATAATGTCCTGAAAAACTCCTTTAATTCATGAAAGCATATGTTTGGGGGAATGAAGTATTTCAAAATGTAGATCTGAGCAAAGATAATCCATTGATGAAACTGAGCAGATGGTGAAGTAGTTGTGATCCCATGAGATGCTGGAACAGAGAAAGAGAAGTGAGAGTTGATAGAGACACTTGGCCCCCAGAATAAAAAGAGAAAACCTCTGTTCCCAGAGATGATCACAGAGATACATAAAGAGAACCTTTGTCTTGGAATAACTCATCCTTAAAATGACACCCCTTGAGTTCATGGCCTGATGGCAGAGTTTTCTGGGTGGCTGGCATCAGGGGAATAAAAATCCTTAAGAAAACTGTTTTCTTGTGAAGAACTCTCCATAGAATGACAAAAGAGGAGTCCTTTCCTCTACAAAGACTGATGAAAATACTATTGTATAGTTAGTACTGTTTTAACCACCAGGTTTTGTCTCTGTTGTCAGACAAGAGAATGGTTGGGTATTGGGGAAGAAGGGTTTTCTGGAGGCTTTATGCTGGTTTCTTATTCTTGTAGTTTTGTTAATAAACTTTCTTTATTCCTTTTAAGTTTTAAGCCTGTTCTCCCTTTCTCATAATCCATATCTCACAGCCAGAAATAAGTAAGTTTTCTGGTGATTTTTTAGCTAGTGCTTTAAAACCACCGCATGTCTTTATTAAAGCTTTTAAATTTTACCAGGAGAGTGAACATCATTTTTCACACGCTGAAGCTCCAACAGCATGTTTGACTTACTGCAATTTGTAAAGGCTACTAAAAGTCTTCTTTCACAAAGATGAGGGCAGGAGACCCTTTCCCCATCTCCCCTCCAAACAAGTGTCATTTTGGTTTATCTCAAAAGGTGTTGCATACTTGTTTAGATGAAATAAACCTACTGCCCCTCAAATCCTGAAACAGGAAATGGCATCAGCAGGGCACATATGATGCAGTGTTCTGGTGTAAATATGCTACAGAAGTAGGCAATGACAGGGAAGATGTGTGCTGATGTCTTTACAAACAATTTGATGGATGTTATTGTCTTTGAAATGGGTCTTAATGTTTCTACTTATTTTGGGCAGCAGGTTTGTTACTGAGTCCAGACAGTTTGCCTCCTGAAATACACAAGGGTTTGCACAAGCCTATTGAGAGACCGCCAGCTATTCACAACCCTTCACAGAAGTAAACGTGAACGCCGTTTATTTCTATCTTTAGCACACCTTTTATAGGGTTTTACAGGGTCCGCGGGCTAAGCAGGTTACTATTGGCTAATGCACATAGGTTTACATTTTTTCTCTTATACACAAGGATATTGTTTTGCTTTACTCTCTCTTCTGCAGGAAGGCTTCAAGGACTTTAGCCTTTAATATCAAGACTTATTTCAAAGGCTGGTTTGTGCATACAGGCCTTTACTAATATATAAAATATTACAACAATTCCCCCTTTCTCTTTTTGCACAAACCAGGCTTTGGATGTGACTCATTCTATACGCTTATGAAGACAAGATAACATACAACTTAAACTGTCATCCCAATTAACACTATAAGTAAAGTCCATCCTCCTTCTAGCACAAAAGACCTCAACCATCCAGTGATACCCCAGCAGGCAAACCAACTTCCAATAGGGTCACTATCTGCTTTCAGGGCATGTAACCCATCCTGTAGCTGTTGTAGTTGCCCATGGATGGAAACTGAATGATCAGTAAGATTCAAGCAGCACATGCCTTCAAACTCCTCACCACCATGTCCTTGTGCTAAGGGCAAAAAGTCAATTGCAGCACGATTTTGTAATACTGCATGACGTACACTACTCACATCGGCTGAAAGTTCACTTAACATTGTGGATTCTTTCTTAGTCTAACAAGCAAGCCTTTTTAGAGTTGCTAAGCCTTAATTCATTCAGGCTTCCCTTTGACTGTTTGATGTTTTTTATTTTATCAGCTACATTCAGCAACTGATGTAAGCTTGGATGGAACAAAGTAAGTTTCCCAAGATAACAGGGTCTTCTATGTTGATTAGCAGGAATCTCATTCCATGCTCTATCTCCACAGATTAGGAATATGGAACTAGGTAATCGCTTTGGTAATTGTCCTGTGAGATTGCACCACGAATAAAGGCTTTACTTTCAGTGTGAGTAACGAGATCAACTATAGGGTTGACTGCAGCCTAGTGCTGCATTACTTTGTTGGAATGGCTTTTTGTCGGGGGCTCAAACATTATCCATCCACCTGAGGTATTGGTGGAACCTAACAAGTCCACTTCTTCTGGAGGCCTGATAGTAACATTAAGATCTTTGATAATTTTTTCTTTCCAACAGGCTTCAAGTTGTCTTAATGTGAAGCCAACAGTGCAATTGCACTCTTGCAACATTGCCAATCGATTCAGTCGAGTCTCATTACTAACTAAACCTTTAAATGCTTGAGGATCCCATTCAGGGACTCCTACGAGACAGGTGCAAAAAGGATCTCCAGGTGTGGCTAGGCTCAAACACATTGACCTTTGGCCAGTTCAGTGTGCCAGAGTGACCCATATGTTCTGTCACTTTTGGATGCTAGCAGACAGTTGGTTGGGACTATACACAGCACAATTACCATAAGCAGTTTGTTCCATGCAAATGACACCGTACTTGCAAACTCACAGCTAAAACTTTAACGTTCAATGTACTTTCAAAGATGCTTACACTACCTCTTGAAGGGGGGGGATGCTTATACTTTATACTAACATAACAATTACTACACAGGCTAGACACTTTACCTTAAACTATTATCTAACTACTTTTAACACACGTGCTCTGGTATATATGTAGTCTAAGCTTGAAAGCAATTTGCTGAAAGGGTAAAGACACAACTACAATTTGCTTTATATACAGTTAGATGGAGTCTACACTTTTCTTAGATCTTCTACAGAATTTCCCTCACAAACAGACTATGATTTAACACGATTCAGTCCTGGAACATTCACTGCTCCCGTGATGTCAGCTGGCAGCTGATCGGTGACTGAGGGCTTCGATGTTCAGGTTGTTCTTCACATCCTTCTAAATCTTAAAACAGAAGATAACTGAAAAAATTGGTAGAGACAGAACATCATAATAACAACATAAAATTTCTGTTGGCAAACTGTTCGTATAGTTTTCAGACACAACTGTGTCCTGGCAGCTCCACTTCTGATCTTGTCTGGAGTTCTAACATTGTATGGTGACTTCTCTGTTCACTGGGTCTCATGTTTTCAGAGGCAGACAGTTTAGTCAGATGAACAGGTGACCTTTTTCAACCTGCCAACAAAACACAGGCACTTCTCTCCTTGAAGTTAATGAATTACATTCATACAAATGCTTCTAAGGCATAAATTTTCCTTGTTTTCTTAAAAAAAAAATAAAAATGCGATGTACTTCTGTCATGCACATCAACATCAACACAAAACCATATACACAACGAATAAGAACTTATAGCAGTTAAAAATCAATCAAATCATAAACATTATTAATAACATATATAATATCAAACTACCACTAACTACTAAAACACTGCACCAGCATCTTATAGTTAGCAAACAAACAGAAACAAAAAATCACCAGTGAAGGATCGGATAACCACCTTCGGAAATGTTCTCCAAGCCCACTTCAAAATTGATCCAGCTGTGAT
Organism: Pseudopodoces humilis; assembly: GCF_049639895.1. NCBI lineage: Eukaryota > Metazoa > Chordata > Aves > Passeriformes > Paridae > Pseudopodoces > Pseudopodoces humilis. The sequence continues at coordinate 8,839,907 of NC_142211.1, read as the reverse complement.
ATTAATAGGGTCAAATTGCCAAGTCAAAAAGTGACTCAAAATACTGATTTGGTGCAAAAAATATCTAGATCTGATGGCAAACATTCCGTCCAGGTAAAGTCAAGGCTTGGCCGAGGCCTTAGGCTTTAAACTGGAAAGATGCCTCTTAACTAATTTTTAAAGCAAGGTTCTCAATAGTAGCAGCTATGAGATGATTAAAGCACAGCAAACTGTTGAAGTGCATTTGTACAAAGCAAATGATCAGAAGCCTTAGGTACCAGACCAATTAAACCATGCAGCAGTTGGTTTAATCTGAAGCCTCTCCCATGGCAGCTGATCCTCAGCAATGGTACATCTTAAAATTCTGGAAACACTGAAAAATAAGAAAGCTATAACAAACAAAAACTGCAGAGATTGCAACAAACAACAGAACTCCCGATGAACTCAAGAGTGTCACAGACTGCATTCATTTCTATCCACAAGCAGGTGTTCATCAGTGTTCTATCACAGCTGCTTCAGTTGTGGCTATCTTCATATCTCTAGGAAAATAACTATACTTTGCAGTTTGGACAAGTGTCTCCAATAAAACATAAAACAATTTAAATTAAACAATATTTAAACCCAACAATAATTATTTATGACAAAATGAAATAACAAAACGTAACCTTAAAAGAATATCTAAGTTATAAAACTTAACTCAAAAGCATTCAAGCCTAAACATAATAAAACTTGACTATTCTTAATTCTATTAACACTTAATCTATATTAGATAAAAATATAACTTAATCTTATTTTGTTACTACAAAAAGGTAACTAAAAGTTTGATATATACCTTTTAAACACCATATAACAATAACATGTATTCACTATAAAGATTATAAAAATGTAACAAATACATCACAATTCTGTCATCTAGCTTTGAGAATAACTCACAATAACTGCAAATGTTACTAAAAATACTTATTCATAACAGAAATTTGCCTAGTATATGTTTAAATTGGTTAGGATTTTAAAGTGCAGTTTTTCTAGACAAAAACCACAACAGGACAGGATTTGGCATGTTGCCATTCAGCTTTTGTAGCACTTTTCAGAAACACCAAGCCTAATTTTTAATTAAAATCTGAAGTCTAAATTGGTATATATGCTGTGACATATGTTTTTTATAGCAAAAAGGCTCACACTGAAATTACCTTATTAAAATTGTGGAAAAAACACACAGATAATATATACTTTAACTTAACTTTGTCTTGTACAGTAAAGTTCTCTTAACTAATTATTTTTAAACCACAAATCTCTTCTGTAGATAACATTAATTGGAAGGTTTTCTTAGAAGCTGTAAATCACACCATATTTTATCCTTAGGTTCTAAAACCAATTATTGCAATTATTGCACCTTTTTTTGAAAAGGGGCTTTTTAAACGTTCAAAGAATCACAATAATTTCTCTAGTAAGACTCTAAAAACTACAACTGCATAAACTCATAATTACTTAAAACACAAAATTAACTCTGAAAGGATATATAAAAACATTTTGAAAACCCAATAAATCATGGCTTTGTAACAAACTGGGTATTATCCCAGTGCTTTTTCTTAGAGGGAGCGGGGGGGGGGGTTGACTGCCCACCCTACTGCTGCTGCAGCTCTGCTGTTATCTTTCTTCACATTCTCCACATACTCTCGCAGAGAGGAAAAACAGAGAGAAAGAAAAAAAAACCCTCACAAAGTTAACTTTAACAAATGCAGTTTTTTCTCTCAATTTCTCTCTCGCTGTTCGCAGATAGAGGAAAAAAGGGCACGATTTTTACAAAAGCAGGCAATGTTACACGAAAAGTCTCTCATGGCCAGGTGCTAACAACAGCGATCATTGCAGCTTATCAGCGTGGCCTTGGAACTCTTCTTGCACTGCTTCTGCCCTCAGGGTGCCATTGTTCTCTGAGCACACCTCAGTGCTCCCCCATGTCCCCCTGGTTCAGGTGGAAACCAATCTAAATTTGGCTTCTTTTCCTCCAGGCTAGTAAAGTTGGAACTTAAATAAGATTGTAGTGTTAAAAGTGACTCCAAAAGTGAAGCAAATAGTTCCAGATGTGTCACATCCTGCCATAACTGAACAGATTCTGTTCGTTGTTTCAGCGTTTGCTGTGGAACTTTTTTTTCTCATTATTTTCTTCTCTTTGACTCTCCCTCCCTCTCTCCATGGGCAGCATAGATAGGAGTGCTTGCCCAGCAGTGGGAGGTAAAGGCATCTGCCGCTGTGACGCAGGTAGAATTACGGGGCTCACAGCCTCAGCATATCTCGCTTTTCTGTTTTTTAAGGTATTAATTACAATCTGCCAAGTTCGACCGAGAGACAGAGTGTCCTTGCTCTTTTCTGTAATTGCCGTTTCCCATATCAGAACCCTTATATCAGTCCATTCTTCGACCGCAAAAAGCAGTGGGGGCACTGCAAAATGCCCATGGCAATTAGCCCATATAATGAGCATATCCAGGTCTTTTTCAAGGGCTGCTTTGCATCATTTAACGAGGATGCTAAGAAGCAGTTTTTTCGCCACCGCAAATTCCACTTCCATGCTAGCGGCAAACAGCGGGGGGGAAGGTTGCGACCCCTCTACTACGCCCCCGCACCTCGGTCTCCCCCAGCAACCTGAATTTCCACGTCTAACCGCACCGTGTCTCACCGTGCTCAGGTTGCCTGTGTGGTACCGATCCAAGGCAGCATCTATCTGCGCTCAGATCCGCTCCACCAACCTCAGTCCAAGGCTCCATCCCACCGTGCGTGGACCCACTGAAGCCCCCCCTGCCCACAGGGTGTCCCGTTCGAGCGCCAAATATTGAGAGACCGCCAGCTTATTCACAACCCTTCACAGAAGTAAAAGTGAACGCCGTTTATTTCTATCTTTAGCACACCTTTTATAGGGTTCTACAGGGTCCGTGGGCAAAGCAAGCTACTATTGGCTAACACACACAGGTTTACATTTTTTCTCCTACACACAAGGATATTGTTTTGCTTTATCTCTCTTCTGCAGGAAGGTTTCAAGGACTTTAGCCTTTAATATCACGACTTATTTCAAAGACTGGTTTGTGCATACAGGCCTTTACTAATATATAAAATATATCAACAGAAAATAACTCACAATAATTGCAAATGTTACTAAAAATACTTATTCGTAACAGGAATTTGCTTGGTATATGCTTAAGTTGGTTAGGATTTTAAAGCGCAGTTTTACTAGAGAAAAACCACAACAAGACAGGATTTGGCATGTTGCCATTCAGCTTTTGTAGCACTTTTCAGAAACATCAAGCCTAATTTTTAATTAAAATCTGAAGTCTAAATTGGTATATATGCTGTGACATATGTTTTTTATAGCAAAAAGACTCACACTGAAATTACCTTATTAAAATTGTGGAAAAAACACACAGATAATATATGCTCTAACTTAACTTTGGCTTGCACAGTTAAGTTCTCCTAGCTAATTATTTTTTAAACCATAAATATCTTTTGTAGGTAACTTTAATTGGAAGGTCGTTTTATTAGTAGCTGTAAATGATTCAATATTTTAACATTAGGTTTTGAAACTAATTATTGCAAGCTAACTTTTACTTCTGTTACTATTCACCTTAAACACTTTTTTAAAAAGGGGATTTTTAAACTTTCAAAGAATTACAATAATTTCTCTAGTAAAACTCTAAAAAACTGCAACTGCATAAACTCATAATTACTTAAAACACGAAATTAACTCTCAAAGGGTATATAAAAACATTTTAAGAAACCAATGAATCATGACTTTTTAACAAACTGAGTACTGTCCCGGTGCTTTTTCTTAGAGAGGGAGTGGGGCAGGTGAACTGCCTGCTCTGCTGCTGCTGCTCTGCTGCTATCTCTAGAAGGTTTGAGTGAAGTCTCTGTCATCCCCCACATACTCTCACAGAGGGGAAAAATGGAGCGAAAGAAAAAAACAAAAAACCTCCCAAAGCTGACTTTAACAAATGCAGTTCTTTCTCTCAATGTTTCTCTTGTTGTTAGCAGATAGAGGGAAAAGGGCAGGATTTTACAAAAACAGACGATGTTACACGAAAAGCCTCTCAGGAGCAGGTGGTAACAACGGTGATCATTGTAGTTTATCAACCTTTAATTACAGTAATGAATTTCGAACTAGATATCATGTAGTTAGCGATTTTTTGGCTATTTTGTCTCTCTTTGAAGCTGTTTGACTCACCTGTTTCTGCTCAAGTGTTTCTGTAATTGCTGATATTTGCCCAGTGTGGCATTGGAGCTTCTTCTGCACTGCCTCTGCCATGGGGGGTGCTTTTGTTCTCTGCGCACGCTCCAATGTTTCCCCCATGCCCCCCTGGTTCGGTTGGAAACCAATCTAAATTTGGCTTCTCTTCAAAGGTAGAGTTAATATCTTGACCCTGTATGTCCACAATCAATTTAAAAACATTGAGCATTTCCTTATTTTCTTCTCTTTGGATCTTCCCCCCTCTCTCGAAGGGCGGCATAGACAGGAATGCTTGCCCAGCAGTGGGAGGTAAATGCGGCTGCTGCTGTGACGCAGGTAGAATTACGGCGCTCGCAGCCTGAACATATCTCGCTTTCCTGTTTTTTAAGGTATTAGTTACAATCTGCCAAGTTGGAACAAGAGACAAAGTGTCCTTGCTTTTCTCTGTCATCGTTTTCTTCCACAACAAATCTCCTATGTCTTTCCATTCTTCTGCTGCAAAAGGCAGCAGCGGGACCTGGGGGCGCCCGTACTTATTATCTCTAGCCCATAAAATGAGCTTTCCAAGGTCCATATCCTTGACTGCTTCGTTTTGTTTACGATAATGTTTAGAAGCAGTTTTCATGCTGCCGCAAACTCCACTTCCATTTTTTGTAGCCAACGGGGGGGGAAGGGGAGCAACCCCTCCTCCTGGGTGACGATGCGCACTTGCCCTCGGTCTTCGCCCCAGCTTCTTCCCCCTCGGTCTTCCCCAGCGGCCCGTTTCCGCGTCCTCCCGCGCACAGGCTCACTTACCCAGTACCAATCCGCGTCCATGTCTTCCCGTGCACGGATCTGCTCCACCGGCTCTACCACCGAATCCTTCTGCCCGCAAGAAGTTCCTGTTGGAGCACCAGATATTGAGAAATTGCTAGACTATTCACTGAGTCTTCACAGAAGTATAGCGAACGTTGTTTATTTTTATCTTTAGCACACTTTTGTAGGGTCCGACAAGGTCCGCGGGCTTAGCAAGTTACTATTGGTTAATACATATTGTTTACATTCTTTCCCCAGTGCACAAAGTTATTGTTTTTCTTTATTCTCTCTGCTTCAGGAGAGTTTCAAGTACACTACCTTTAATATTGTCACTTATACCAAAGACTGGCTTGTGCAGACAGGCTTTTACTCTGTTAAAATGTTTTACTACACTATCAGGCAGAGATCTGGGGATAGGAATAACAGTTCTTTACTAGTATGTATAACGAGGCACACAAACAACAATAACTACAGTGTTAACAACAAAACAGAACCAGAGACCCCGTGACAGCCTTCTCGGCCAAGACGAGAAAGGATGGAGGAGAGGCTTTGCTTCACAAACTACCTCGGGCGGTCAGTCCCAGTGCTCCTGCAGGACTCTGAGGAACAATTAGCTGGAACAGCAGGAATGAGCAGACATCCCGGGCTAGTAGATGATGTGTATCAGCAGCTCCGCAGCGGTGGCTGGCACTGGCATGTCCCGGCAGGACAGGAGATGTGAGCCCCACCAACAAAGAAGGAAGAAGCAGCAGCTCTGTCTGGGTGATGGCGAATTCCCTTCTCTCTGCCGCAACAGCTCCCAGCAAAAGTGTCCTTCTCTGAAGATGAAGAAAACCATCAAGCTGCCCCCACCCTCCCTTTTTCCTGCTCCCCCTTCCCCCCTGGGCCCGGCCAAACTCTTTATCTTTTATCAAGCACCCACCAAGTACCAGCCATCAGGTTTTCCCAGCAACTAATGGGTAAAAATTCCACAGGTGAGCCAGAACTAAAAGAAGGACTCCTAACCCCCAACAGTAATTAAGAGAATGGTGTAAGGCAATTCTGCTTGTTTCCCCCACATCTGCTGACTGGCCTAAGTGATAAGATAACAGTGACACAAACCAGAACACTGGAGAAGAATTATAGAAGAACTCCTTATCAGGGAGTGTGAAACAACAGGATGGAAGCACAAGAAGAAATAAAATATATGGACTTAACTCATAGGATGTCATGCAGATAAGTCGGAGTGTAAAATCAAACACAAGAGTTCCTGAAACATCAAAAAGCTCACAAGAATGTTTGAATAACACATGAAACACATGAATATGTATGTACCCCCTGTAATGTAAGCATATAAAGAACATTGTCTTAAGCTGTGTTTTTTGGCCTATCACCAAAAACACCCCAGCACTGGATATTTGTTCCTTTTTATCCCCTTATTAAACTTTGAAAATTCTAAAGAGTGAACTCTGTTTTTCACATTGCCCAATGCTGCTAGTCCTGCAGGCAGGGGCTGCAGTGGCTTCCTGGCCCTATGAGGTTGCAGGACACCCCAGCCCCCTGCCTGTCCCTGTAGCACCATTGGCTGTGCCTTCTCTTGGAGCTGCGCTGGCACCTTCTGCTTTACAGAACTTTTGGTGGTTCAAGAGCGGCCCAGGGGCCCAGACGGGTGTACTGTGGGGGTGTCAGTGTGATAAATGTAACCTTGGATAAAAATTTGTGAAAGAATAAATAAGTATATAACTGTATTTGTAACAATGTAAAAATTATATAAAATATAGCGTGGCCTAAGGATTTCTCCCCAAACCCAGCAGTAACTACCCATTCAGGCGGTAACGACCCTAGGCGACGTTTATCAGCCTGAAAGAAAGAGCAGGACACGGACAATCAGGCTAAACAATGAGAGGAGCCAGGCTGAGATGCCCATCGGCTCCACACCGCACCTGGACACTCCACCCTGCAAGCCCCGACTGAAGATGCAATCAGGCCAAACAATGAGAGGAGCCCAGCCGAGATACCCATCGGCTCTGCACCGGACCTGGACACTCCACCCTGAGAGTCCAACCGAAGATACAATCGGGAAGCACTCAGAACCTTTCACATGCAAAAAGGACTCTGCCCAGTCGTCTATTGATTCAGTTCCACGGTTCCAGGAAATTCATTCAACCAACCATCTAAACTCTTTGTTGAACAGTAACTGCTCGGAGTTTTGGCCTCAGGACACAAAATCCCTATAAAAACCTCGGACAGTCTACCCTCCTTCGTGGATTTGGGTAAATCTGTACCTCTGGGTATAGACCCCTGTCCACCCAGCGCTGCGCTGATTTATTTTATTGTGGTTTTTTTCTCTCATTGCTGGTGCTTGAAATTATTTTATAATAAATCGCTTTTTTATTAACCCTATTTTGCCATTGCATTTATAACATCTGGACACTGCAATTGGATGGAGAGCAGCTTTGATGTGCAGTGAAAGGTACAGTGACCAGCTTTGGTATACGGTATAAGAGAGAATGTGTCACCAAAGCCTGGCCTGATATACAAAGGGGTTTTGTTTGGGTCACTGGAGAAATGAGTGATTTTGAGCTGTGGGAGAATGAGCACCCACAGGGGAGCTAGAGGAAGAGCAGAATAAGTCCCTGGATGAACTGGTTAAAAAGTGTATGTAGGAAGGGATGGGGAAAAGGTGAAAGCAAAGGCAAAGGTGATGGCAGAATTTTTATAGCCCCAGAGATAAACTGCAGGGCCCAAGGGAATCCCCTGGGATAAGAGGGATGGGATTAACCACAAGGACATGGCAGAGGCATTGCCTCCTCAGCAGGGGAGAGACAACAAACAAACGGAAACAGCAGTTGGAAAGGAATCTGGTATTGTACTGGGGGCTAAACCAAGAAGTGTGTTTCCTAGTAGACACCGGAACTTCTCTGCCGTGGCGACGGAAAGCCCGGAGCACCATGACTTCTCTAGAGAAGCAGCCCTGAAAAGGGCTGGGCCGAAGCACATGTGAGCAGCTTCAGGCAGTCGAGTGATTCCAGCTCAGCTCAGCGGCGGCGGACAGGCGACACGGGAAGAAGGGACGAGAAAGCTGGTCCAGCGTTCCGCTAAGCACAAACCTTTATTCAGGCAGAGCTTTGGCGAAGGGAGCCAGCAACAGCTAATCTCCCGAACAGGGGAAAACCCGGGATATTTATAGGGTATGAGAGGGGCGGGGGGGAGCCCGAGATACATGTATCGGGGTGGGACAGCAGGGGGGAACACCAATGGGGCACAACAGTTTAACATATCTAACTCAAAGATCCCTGGGAGCGATACATTGTGTCTCTCTTACAGAGAAGTATCTTGTCTCCAGGGGAGAGCCAGGATCTCGGGCTTGGAGGGCTCCTCCGCACCCACACTTCTCTGTCTATGCCAAAGGGGGAACAATTGTTCAAATGTTCTTTTCATAAGTGGAAAGATGATTGGTGAGTGTGTGTGTGTGTGTGTGTCTATACAGGGACACCTGTGAGAGTTTGCTGAACATGTGAGATGAGTTTCTGATTATTCCTAGTTGTGATTGTGGTTTGCTGGGAGGGGATTTGATGTCTGGAGTTGGGAATACGAGTTGGTGTTGTGGGGAATAATGGGGAGGCTAACACTGTTGTGAATGCTGGAGTGAACCCATTGGTGCGGGCAGTCCCAGGGGAATGTGGAAAACTGTATATGGAGCCTCTCCACATTACTCTGAGGCACCCTGGACAACTGGTATCTAAAAAGCAATACCCTCTTTCAAGGGAAGGATGGAAGGGGTTGCATCCTATTGCTGAGCTAAAGGCAGATCTTTTGGAACTCTGTGTGTGTCCCCTTATAACACTCCTATCCTGCCAGTTATAGTGCAAGACCTGAACTATTAAACCCAGGCACTCCACGGTCCTAGATCCTTGTACTGTCTTGAGCCAGATTCCCTCCTCTCACTGGTGCTATTCAGTACTTGATTTAAGGGATGCTTTCTGGAGATGCTCACTTACAGAGAATAATAAGCAGTATTTTGCCTTTGAGTGAGAACAAGAGGGAGAATAAATTAATTTACTCTATCCCTAAGAATTAGATTATTGCAGTGTATGAAAGACTAGCTCCTATTGAGAGAATGGGAAGACGTGATAAGGTGTTATAAATGACAATATAATATTGGCTTTTGCATTTATGTATTAGCTTTTGCATGTGGTTATTGATCACAAGTATTTTGATATGGCACAATTTATAATTCCTTTTAACTGCTGGTTAGTATAATATAATCTATCAGTTTATGTATGCACCATATAGCTTATATAAATAGTAGCATGATAAATATATTATATTGTAGGCCTTAGCAAAATATTAAAATAGAGACTATGTAATGTTAAAATACTTTTATGTAACCAACTCAGAGAATGGTATAAAACAATTATGTTGTTTCTCACATCTGCGGACTGGCCTCTCCAAGTGATAACAGTAACAAAAACCAGAGCACCGGAGAAGAATTTATTGACTCCTCTTATCAGGGAGTGTGAAACAACAGGATAGAACCACAAGAAGAAATAAAATATATTGACCTAATCTACATGATGTCATGCAGAAAAATCAGAGGTTAAAACCAAACAAGAGAGTTCCTGGAACATCAAAACCTCACAAGAATGTTTGAATAATGTATAAAATCATGAATATGTATGTACCCCCAGTAATGTAACATTATATAGAGAACATTATTTTAAGCTAACAGTGTGTTCTTTGGCCAACAGCCAAAAACACCCCAGCACTGTGGCAGCGGCCTCAGGGGAGACAAAGAGTTACATTGTCCCACCCCAAACCCCTTGTGAAAGGCGGCCCAGGTGTTCTGACTGGGTTTGAGTCCCTGGGGGGTTCTCCCTTGGTGTGCTTCTACTGGTCCCTGACCCTGAACTCCACCCTCAAAGGTGGAAACCCTTAAGAGTTCTGTCCCTCAAAAACCCCTGCTGTGCCTCTGTTCGGGGCTCTCTGTTCTGGACCTGACTTTGTTCCTATGCTGAATAAATGGTTTCATGAATGGGAGCCCGTCTCGTTGGTGTTTCATGCTGGTCCCCAGAATCCTGCTGCTTCCCTTGACGAGATCCTGAGGTTGCTGACTGCAACACAGCACTAGATATTGTCCCTTTTTATCCCTTATTAAACTTTTTAAAATTTTAAAGAGTGAACTCTTTTTTTTTTTTTTCACATAAGGGAAGCCACTGTGAAATTGTTCCATTTTCTGACTGGAAGAGAGGCTTGGAGCATCTGAAAGGAAGGCACAGATGATGGAGAGGAAGGCTGAATGTTTGGGGCAAATTTTGACTTAAAGCTTGGGGTTTGTTAGCCCAGACGTGGTGCAGGGAATCTTGGAGGTGCTGTTGCCCAGGACTGAAGGGGAGATGTAACATTTTTTAGGATTAATAGGGTATTACAAGACCTAAATTAAGGAACTTTAAGTTATGCTGAAGGTACCCAGAATTGTAATAAGCACTGTGGTTCTCTGGTACAAGGCTGTGCCAAAGGAATTCCAGTGCTGAAATGCTTGTGAAGCAAGGGGGTGGCCCCATTTTTTGCTCTAACAGTAACTGAGGCTCTACTGTCTGCAGAGTTAGGCCACCACAACTTTGATGATAACTGATGGCAGGATTGTTAAAGTCTGGCACCAAGTTCTAGTTGGATGACCGACACTAGGCGGTTACAGTGTGAAATAGAGCAGGAGGATTTAGAATTGAGAACCCAACCGGCTGTTTAACTGGTCCCGAGAAAGAAGCCTTAAAGGAAGCTTGTGACTATTCACATAACAGGTCTCCTGACTCAACCTAGGGAAGATTTACAGGACCCCTCTGCCAAATGGGGAAAAGGTGTTTGTTAATGGATCTTCAAGGATAGTAGCGATATAGGGAACTTATAACTAAGCTTATGCAACTATAGTTTGCAGTGTAATCAAGTGAGTTCAGAACAGATGGTCCTTTGCTATGCAACAACAGGATTCCACCTATCATTTAATAAAGCAGGAACTAGTGCTCTAAAAACTGGTAAAAAATGGGTCTTTAGTTTGGACTGTGGCCAGAAACCCTGAGGGATGGCCACATACTGTGGGCCTGATTTTTCTGAGCCTGAGAGAATTACAGCCTGTCAGTGGGTGATCTGTTCCCAAAAGAAAGTTTCTTGGGAGCTCTCTCGCTCAAGGATGATATTTGTAAACCATCTTACTTTCTCAAAACAGTTCTGTATAACTGCAGATAGTGTGATTTTCTCTTGTGCCACCAATGGGACAAGAGGTGATGTTCCCTTGACCAATCATGTTAAACCTGTAGCATAAGACCCTATAAAAGCTAAAAAGTTCAGAGAATAAAGGCCCTTTTCCTAGCAACTCGTTCTGGTGTGTGCTGTGAATCCACACTTCTACATCGTGTCCAACAGCAACAGATACCAAGAGAGCCTGTGCAAAGACAAGGTTCATCCAGAGGACGCTGTGAGGGAGACTGCTTACTTCATCCAGCGACACCTGCCCAAGACCACCAGGAGACAGTGCGCAAGCACAGACTGATGAAGAGCTAATTAACGTACGAAGTGAGAGTAGGTGGGCATAGGTTATGAATATGTATAGGCTTTCATAAATATATATTTAACTTAAGTGTATATAAACAGAGCGTCTGCTCTGTTTGGCACGCATGTTTCTGGTGGAGTGATCCCCTGGGCATCCAGCGCTGAAAACATACCTACTTTACAACCTTGCTGGTTGTGGAGTCTTTATTCCTTGCGTCAGTAGGAAGAAAACGAGTTACCAGATATACTGTGGTAAAGGAAAGGGAATTGCAAGAAGGGGGGGAGAAGCTACTGTTATAAATGACAATATAGTATTAGATTTGTAAGTTATTATTATTAACCACAAAGATTTTGATATGGTACAATTTGTAATTCCTTTTAACTGCTTTTTGGTATAGTATAATCTGTCATGTATGCACCATATTGTCGCTAGTGGACACAAAATAAAAGTGATAGGTTTGGTATCACAGCAGCCGAGGTTTTATTTCTCAGGAGGCAAAAGCCCTTATTTCGGGGTTTTCAACCCTTTTTATAAGGTGTTCCAATACAGGTTAACCTGATTGGTACAAGGAACAATACCTCTCTCATCCCATTTGTGGGACAAGAGAAAAAACACTCAGAACATCTTTACAACATGGTTTTGAGAACCAAAACCTATTTACAGAAAACAGTCTTTGAGAGAGAAAAGTTTCCCAAAAGACTTTTCCTTGGGAAACAGATCTGCCACTGACAGGCTGAAACAATCTCAGGTTCAGGAAATCATGTCCACACCATATGGCTTATATAAATAGTAGTGTGATAAACATATATCTTAGGCCTTAGCATGATATTAAAATAGGGACTAGGTAATGTTAAAATGATAGTATTTGTGTAACTGTCTGGAAAATTAATCCACAAACAACAGAGGCTTTTGTCCAAAAAGGAGACAGAGGAGTCCTTTTACTTTATTCCAATAAAGGGAGAGGCCATGGGGCATTCCCCTGGGCTCTCTCAAATTTTGGGAGGACACAGCCTCCTTTTTATCCTAATTTCCCGGCCACATGTCCCTCTCTCTTTCCCCATTGGCTGAGGTACTTGAGAGGTACAGTATTGATGTACAAAACACTCACTCGCGGTGAGAGACTTCTCCAGGGTCAAGCTGTTCAGGTATAAGCAGTTTATTATATGGGTAAAGAGAGGGAGAGACCCATGTCTGCCACCAGCCTCAGCGAACACGTGGTTGGGGGGGAGAGAGAGTGGGACGGGGAGAGCAGGAGAGGAGAGGTTAAAGAGGAGGGAAGAAACAAGAGAGCATGAGAGAGATTGGGGAGAACAAGGGAGGCTTAGGAGAGAGGGGAGAACAAGAGAGGGGGAAGAGGGAACACAAGGGAGTTAAGAGAGTGGGGAGAATAAGAGAAAGAGGGGAAGAGCGTGGGGGGGAGAGGGAAAAACAAGAGAGTAAGAGAGGGAGAGAGGGAAAAACAAGAGAGTGAAGTTCCTGTTACAATACATGTCTTTCTATAGTGAATATTCTAATTCCCAGTAACCAATCACTACAAGATACACCCACTAAAGAATTTACATATACCCTATAAGAATTACTACATTACCGTACAGTGTTACGTTTCAACCTCTAAAAGCTTTACAAATTCTTCCCTTGCTGCTTGACCTTTGGATTCTCTATCTGCAGAAGGACATTGTTTCATCATCAGGGATTCTCCTTTAACTGGCTAGGCTATGGTTCTTTGGTCATATAGTAACTAGTACTCAGCATCTTATGACTCAAAGCAAGCTTTCATTTCTTCTTCGATTCTAGGCTTCATATTTTCAGAATCTTTTGCTAAATAATCATATTCATAAGATTTTCCTGTTTCATCCTCCCCAACAGTACAGACTTCCTGGAGTGCCTGACACCTAAGATTCCCCTATAATGTATAACCCTCTCTCTTAATTTTTAATTCTTATGGAATTTATGTTTTTTCCCCATTGTTTCTTTCATCTTTCAATATCCAATTGCATTTATCAGCAAACATACAGTTTGTAAAGGCAAATATAATTTTTTTCCCATTCATCAATCAGTGGAATCCTTCCAATTGTTTCTTTTATCTCTCAGTGCTAGTTTTATTTACCAGCAGACCCACAGATTGTTTTTAAAGACAAATCCGTCATTCCTCTCATAACTAACTCAGATAATGGTGTGAAATAGTTATGTGGTTTCTCACATTTTTGGACCGTCTGTCCTGGGGTGACTTTACCTTTAAGCTAGCATTAGGAGCTAGGGAAGTTGAAGCTGCTGGAGGCTGATGGGAGTTTTTTCTTCTGACCAATTATTGGTCATTTCTGAGAATTGGCGGTGGTTTTAACCATTGAGAAGTGAGATCAACTTGTGAACACCACCTTAAGATGTAAAGCCAGGGCTCTCTTGTTCTCTCTTTGCTTTCCAGCTTCTGACGAGGTAACAGGGCTCTGTCTCAGCCTCTTCCCCCCCGCCCCCCCCCCCCCATCCCCCCACCCCCTTCCAGGCCGGACAAGGCCGCAGAGGGCAGGGGGGGGAAGAAACAGAGCCGGCCGGCCTGACTTAGTTTGCAGTTTCTACTGCTGAACTGAAACCTGACACCATGAGGATCTGCAGCTTGAGCAAGACTTTAACTCTTTTACTACCTGGATGATACTTGCAGATTAATCCTTTTTTCCCAGAGAGAGGGGAAGAGAGAGAGAGGGATCATCAACATGTAAGAAGACACCATAAAACCATCAAAGACAGTGAAGAAAGGAATTAAGTTTTAGATGGGGAAGAGCGAATAAGGAGATGCTTAAATAAGCTGAAATATTTTTCTGTTAAAGCTATGGAGATGGACAATAGTGTTCTTAAAAAAACCTCCTTTAATTCATGACAGAGTATATTGGGTGGAATAGAGTGTTTCAAAGTGTGGATTTTGAGCAAATGGTGAAGTAGCTGTGATACTCTGAGATGCTGGAACAGAGGGGGAGAAGTAATAGTTGAAGATTTGTGGCCTTTAAGAGGCAAAGAAAAAACTTCTGTTTCCAGAGGGGTTCACAAAAACAGATGAAAAGAACTTTTGCCTTTGAATAACTCATTCTTAAAAATTACATCCCTAGACTCATTTGACCCATAACACACCTCAGAGTGATGTGAAATGGGAGGAATGAACTGATGACAGAATTTCCAGGCAGCTGGCAACAGAGAAATAGAAAGCTATAAAAGAAATAGTTTTCTTGTGAGAAACTCCATAGATTAGCAGAAGAAGACTTCTGTTTCTCTACAAAGACTGATGAAAAGACTCTAGCAGGAATTGGGACTCTTTTAAACACCAAAGTTCCAAAGTTTTTTGTCTCTATGTTGTCATGTAAACAAGGGAATGGTTGGGTAGTGGGGGAGAAAAGGGTTTTCTGGAGCTTTTATTCTGGTTTTCTTATTCTTGTAGTTTTGTTAATAAAATTTCTTTATTCCTTTTAAGTTTTAAGCCTGTTTTGCTCTTGTTCTAATCCATATCTCACAGCAAGAAATAAGTAAGTTTTCTAGTAATTTTTTAGTTATTGCTTTAAAACCACAACACTGTCGTATCTGAATGATTAAATAACAGTTATAAGAACTAGGACACCAAGAGAAAAATTTACTACTGACTCTCCAGGTTATCAGGAAGTGTCAAAACAACAGAACGGAGACTCGAGTAGAAATAAAATATATTGATTTAATCTATGAGCTGGCATGCAGACAAGTCAAAGGTTAGAACCAAGGAAAAGAATTCCTGGAACATCTAAACTCACAGGAATGTTTGAATATGTATAACTAATGAATATTCATTTAACCCATGTAATGTAAAAGTGTATAAGAACATTTTTTTATGCTAACGATGTGCTTGGCAATCTGCCAAAAGCACCCCAGCACTGGATATTGTCTCTTCCATCCCTTATTAAACTTTTTAAAATTTTAAAGAGTAAACTTTGTTTTTCACACTACCATGCACATGGTCAGCACAAACCACAGAATTGTATGCCTTAATAAATGCCTGCAAGGTATATCAAGGAGAGGTAGTGAATATTTACGGATTCCAAGTATGCATGTGGGGTGGTACACATGTTTGGAAAGCTGGGAGGAGAGAAGTTTGTTAACTTGCAGGGAAAAACATTCACTCATGAGAGCTCAATTACTCACTTGTTGGAGGTGCTGAATTTACCAAAAGAGGTAGAAATAAGAGGTGCTAAGGGACATCAGACAGGGTACTCAGAAAATACAATAAGTAATCAACTGGCCAATGGACATGTTCCAAAAGCAGCACTTATACCAGAAGTCTCTGTGATCCTCCTTTTGCTCCCTCTGACTCAGCTGTTGCCAGGGGGAGGGGGGAAGTGGTGGTAGTGTCTTTCACCAGAAAAGTTGGAGATAATTAAAGGTGGTGGGGCTGAAGAAAGAGGGGAGAATTGAGTTACAAAAGACAGTAAACCCTGGGTGCCAGGAGTTTTGACCCTGAAAATATTGGGACAACTCCATGGGGGGAGTGGTTGGGACTTTCGAAGATTGGCAGAGTTCTTCAAGATGTACTGCCTTGGGTTTTTTTGTTTTAGCAAAACGAGCTATTGAGGGATGCCTGGCTAAGTACTAGTGCCAGGCTACAAAAGAAATTGCAAGGCAGGGAAATGACCTTGAGCTATATGTTCCTTTCAGAGATGTTGGGTGTATTTTGCTGCGATGCCCTGGGCAAAAGGGCTTAGATATCTGTGCCTTGAAAATTAAGCCTTCTGATAATGTTTTCATAGTTGTAGTTACTTTCCCATGAGAGTCCTGTAAACATAAGTTGTTTACACATTCCTGTTGAGAAACATCTTTTGATGGATATTTTGCATGACCAATGTGCTTGGGAAGGTGGTAACTTAATTATCCAATCCCTGGTCATTGTCAAGAATCTATAAATACTGGAGTCAAAAAATAAAGTCATGGGTTTTGTTCTAACACTGAAGGTAGTAGTGTGAATAATTTCATGTCCTTTAGGAACAGATATCCTCTGGTAGGGTGGCCAGAGGAGTTTCTAGTCACTTCAGCAACTATTTGATCAGTTAACAAATGATTTCTGAATATGGGATTGTGAAGGCAGTGGACTTGGACAGTGGAACTCATTTTACAGGGGGATCCTTCAAGGGATTATGGCTGCTTTGAGAATTCAGTGGGACCTCCATACTCCCTGGTACCCTGAGAATTCAGGTCAAGTAGAAAGGATGATTGGAGGAATAAACACCCTTTGAAGCTGGTGACAGAAACTTAAGATGTCATGTGTATGGCTTTTGCCATTAGCTTTGGCAAGAATAAGAGCCAAAGAAGAGGGTATATTCAATTATTCCCCTTTGAACTGTTTGGGATTCTTACCCTGTTAATTTTCAGTGTGGTGGGGAACACATATATTTAAACCAGCATGTGGCCAAGATACTGCGTTATAGATGGGTAATGTGATGGCTGTCTCTCACAATTAAGGGATGAATATTATGTGTATTAGAAAAGTTTTATAGAAGTATAGTTATTATGTTCTCCCCATAGCTCTCTTTCCCTTCCCCCTTGTATTGTTGTCAATGGTCAGGGCATTTGGGAAGAGGAGTCTTGTTACTAGGAGGTGCGACATGGCAACACCTGACCTTCAATCAAGTTGTAAGAAAATTATCTCCACCAATGGACAGCAAGAAAGAAGTTGACTGACAAGACTTTGGGAGGGGCCAAGAGTATAAAAAGCAGAACATGCATTGTGTAGATGAGCACATGGCGGTTTAGTCTTATGCTCCCAGTGCTGCTCTTTTCCTTATTCAGTCTTTTGCTTTATTTTGTTAAGGTTTAATAAACCTTTGAAAATTTAAAAGTAAGTGTCGTTTCTCAAAACTGTCTCGTGTGAAATCTCTTTGACAGGAAGCCCAGTTAGCACAGATGCTGCCTTTGGACTTGGCTGTTCATAACATCCAGCCAGGACCGCAGGAACAGCAGTCAGGACAGCTGAACACAGGTGGACCCATCACACTTGGGTCAAGGTCTCTAAAACCCCAGATATTCGGACTTCTCAACTGGAAGAAAAGGATGTAAGACCTCAGCTATCAGTAGCCATAGATGAAGACCTCTAGTGATTAATGGACTAATATGAACTGTCATTATCTACTTTATTCTCTGTATTTACTTCCCACACCTGGTACAAGGACTAGACATAGCAAAGTCAGGAAGGGGTGTTTCAAATGTTCCAGATTGTTAAAAAGGGTGTCCTGGGTTGATTATGATGTTAAATTGTATCCCCATTCGTCCACCTAACCCAGACACAGGTTTTGTATTCTTAAAATTCCATCTGAGAGTAAAAGTGAGTGGAAAAGAAGCACCGAGTCTGTTATCAGAGACTGTACAGGCTCCCCCCGCATCGGGAGTTTTGACTACAGCACAGACAGACAACAAGACACAGATCGCCTTGGCTTTCCAACTAGCCGGAGCACAGAGGTCTTCCTGGACTGTTTTTCTTTCCCTTTTTCTGAAATGAATCGAACCTGCTCTGGACTGGGGACTCGGGGGAGCACCGGGAGCTTGCACCCGTGGACTACCGGGAGCCCAGCCTGGGCAGCGGCATTTTCCAGCGCCAGAGGGACTGATAACAGAGCGAACACCCACAGGAAAGAGACCCTCTGAAGTTTGTCATCTCTTCTGAAGGGCGAGAGGTTTTGTAATTTGATATCATTCATTTCTGTGCTGGGTAGTGCTGTGCCTGTGAAATAAACAGGTTTTTTCCACTTCTCTCAGAGAAATCTCTTCCCGAACCGGTTGGGGGGTGGGGGAAAAGGGCCACGTGGGTTTGCTTCCCGGGGGGGAGCCCCACTGGAGGTTTTCTCCCAAATTTGCCCTAAACCAGGACAAATACATTCATTGGCGCCCAGCGCGTGGCACGAGAGAGTGGAAAAACCCTGTACAGATTGTATTGAAGTGGCAATTACTTTGTATTGGGATAAGATAAAGCAGTCCCTAGCCATCCAGCCATGCTGCTTGAATTAATAATGTCTTTTGGGGTGCAGGCCTTCATGTGTTTCTGGTCGCTAGGCTTTTTTGAGGTTTTAATACCTTTATGGTCCCTTGGTTTATTTTCTTATCCACAACTAGCCCCGGTGTTGTCCCTAACACATAGCTTTTACAGTAGAGGGGCACGGATTAGAATAGCTATTGGGCTGGGCCTAATGATTATGATTTCTAAGAAGTTTATTCAGGTGCTGCAGTCTGTTCCAAATATAAAGGATTCATGGGTATGGTTATGCACCCAGTTTGTTAGAGGAGGAGCAGGGGATGAGGCTTTTCAACCTTTCCTTTCCTTCTTCTCCTCTGAATCGGTTACATCACTATTGGCGAGTGTTCAGTTTCCCCTGAATGTTAAAGAGACCATCTTTCTGGCATTTAATCTGGTAAGTTTCCTCTATACAGTCTTCAGCCTCTCTAGAATGAGGGCTGAGATTTCTAGAGGGACTGATGAGACCCCTGAACCAAGCATGGAAAATCCTGAGTGGGGTGGAGAATGGGAGGATATGGGCCAAATCCTGAAGGAATTTTCTGACCCTGTAGTTTGGGACTTTCCACATGAACAAATTCTGAATCCAGCTGAGGTGGGTAAATACCTGAAAGAGAAGTGTCAGGATAATTCCAAAGAAAAAAAGATCATTGCAGTAAGCTGGGCCCTGGCATATGCTTATCGTACATTGCTGGATACTGTAGGGCAGCAAACAGGAGAAAGGGGACAGGGAGATAAATCAACAGTTACCCCAATTACTCAGGCTGCAGCCAACCTCCCAGTTACAAAGCTGGTAGCTAAAGCAGACAGCAAGTCTCAACCAATGGCTGTTGCTATTAGCATGAGAAGTGGAAAGTGTACAGACAAAACCGATCGACCAGTGGATGATGATGATGATGATGATGATGATGCAGGAGAAGGACCCTCAACGCCTCCTGACATAAAATCAAGAGTCAAAGCAAGTGGAACAAGATCAGAGGCTAATACTGAGTCCTTTTCCCTGAAAGATCTTCGTGGCCTGAGGAAGGACTACACTCGACGACCTGATGAATCTATAATTAGTTGGTTAGTCCGTCTGTGGGACGCTGCAGGTGAAGCTACAGTTCTGGATGGCACTGAAGCGAGGCATCTGGGATCCCTGTTACATGATCCGGTTATTAACCAGGAGATGATGAGGGGGACTAGCCCTCGCAGTCTCTGGGCACGGGTCCTTGAAAGTGTAGCCCAAAGATATCTGTGTGTAGATGATCTCTACATGCAGCAAACGCAGTGGAAAACCATCGAACAAGGGATCCAACGCCTGAGAGAAATGGCAGTGGCAGAGATTGTTTTTTCAGATGACATGCCAACTAAGAATCCAGACTTGGTACCATGCAGATCCGTGATGTGGCAAAAATTGGTACGACTTGGGCCACAAGAATATGCATCTGCTTTAGCAATGATGAAACGGGATGAAAGGGAGGAGACTGTGCTGGATATGGCGAAGAAGCTTCGAGCATATGCAGATGCCGTGCATGGCCCCACACATGCAAGAATCGCAGCTGTGGAAACACGTCTGCAGAAATTAGAAGATAAGATAGAGGAGAATCACAAGAAACTTAGAGAGGAGATTAAAGAGGACCTTCTCCAAATCTCAGCAGTACAGATCAGAGGTCCTGGCACTCAACGCAGACGTTCCCCAGATCGGGAGAGAAGGTTTACCCCACGAGCTGAGCTGTGGTTCTTCCTGCGTGATTGCGGAGAAAACATGAGGAGATGGGATGGGAAATCTACTGCAGCTCTGGCACAACGGGTGCGTGAATTGAAGGAGGAGAAGAGTCACAAAGGAAGTTCCACCAAAAGGGAAGCAGCTCCAGTTGCCCATAGCCAAACTGCCAGGTATGATGATGATGACATGTCCGATCCCCTTGAAGGAACATCCAAGACATATACCAAAGGAAAGAAGGATAACCAGGCTTAGAGGGGCCCTGCCTCTAGCCAGGGAGAGGCTAGGGAAAATCGTGTTTTTTGGACTGTGTGGATTCCTTGGCCTGGCACATCAGAACCACAAAGATATGAGGCCTTGGTTGACACTGGTGCACAGTGCACGCTAATCCCATCAAGACATGTAGGGGCAGAATCTGTTTCTATTGCTGGCGTGACAGGGGGATCGCAGGATTTTACCTTGGTGGAAGCAGATGTGAGCCTGACTGGAAATGAATGGAAGAAACACCCCATTGTGACAGGCCCAGAGGCCCCATGCATTTTGGGCATAGATTACCTCTGAAGTGGGTATTTCAAAGACCCAAAAGGATTCAGGTGGGCATTTGGGATAGCAGCTGTGGAGACAGAGGGCATCCAGCAGCTGAACACCTTGCCTGGCCTGTCCGAGAATCCATCTACAGTAGGACTCCTGAAAGTGGAAGAACAGCAAGTACCAATTGCCACCTCGACCGTGCACCGCCGGCAGTATAGGACAAATCAAGATGCTGTGATCCCCATCCACAAGATGATCCATGAGCTGGAGAGCCAAGGGGTGGTCAGCAAAACCCATGCACCCTTCAACAGCCCCATCTGGCCAGTGCGTAAATTTGAAGGAGAATGGAGATTGACTGTGGACTATCGTGCATTGAATGAAGTGACTCCACTGCTGAGTGCTGCTGTGCCGGACATGCTGGAGCTCCAGTACGAGCTGGAGTCCAAGGCAGTGAAGTGGTATGCCACTATTGACATTGCCAATGCATTTTTCTCCATTCCCCTGGCAGAAGAATGCAGGCCTCAGTTTGCCTTCACGTGGAGGGGAGTGCAGTACACCTGGAACCGACTGCCCCAGGGGTGGAAGCACAGCCCCACCATCTGCCATGGACTGATCCAGGCTGCCCTGGAAAAGGGTGAGGCTCCAGAACATCTACAGTACATAGATGACATCATTGTGTGGGGGAACACAGCAGCAGAAGTGTTTGAGAAAGGAGAGAAAATCATCCAGATTATCCTGAAAGCTGGTTTTGCCATCAAGAAGAGCAAAGTTAAGGGACCAGCTCGTGAGATTCAGTTCCTGGGGGTAAAGTGGCAAGATGGGCGGCGTCAGATTCCCACTGAGGTCATCAACAAAATTACAGCAATGTCTCCACCAACTAATAAGAAGGAAACGCAAGCTTTCTTAGGTGCCATAGGGTTTTGGAGAATGCATATTCCTGAATACAGTCAGATTGTGAGCCCTCTTTACCTGGTCACTCGGAAGAAGAATAATTTTCATTGGGGCCCTGAGCAGCAGCAAGCCTTTGCTCAGATCAAACAGGAGATCGCCCATGCAGTAGCCCTTGGCCCAGTCAGAACAGGACCAGATGTGAAGAATGTGCTCTACTCTGCAGCCGGGAGCCACGGTCTGTCCTGGAGCCTTTGGCAGAAGGTGTCTGGTGAGACTCAAGGCCGACCATTAGGATTTTGGAGTAGAAGCTACAGAGGGTCCGAGGCCCATTACACCTCAACAGAAAAAGAAATTTTAGCAGCCTATGAAGGAGTCCAAGCTGCCTCAGAAGTGATTGGCACTGAAGCACAACTCCTCCTGGCACCCCGACTACCGGTGCTAGGATGGATGTTCAAGGGAAAGGTTCCTTCCACCCATCATGCAACCAGTGCCACATGGAGCAAGTGGATTGCTCTTATCACGCAGCGCACCCGTATTGGTAAACTGAACCGCCCTGGGATTTTGGAAATAATTACAAACTGGTGTGAAGGTGAAAATTTTGGTCTCACAGATGAAGAACAAGAGGAAGTGACAAGGGCTGAAGAAGCTCCACCATATAACCAGCTGCCCGCAGAAGAAACACGCTACGCTCTGTTCACTGATGGTTCCTGTCGCATCGTAGGGATGAACCGGAAGTGGAAAGCAGCCGTATGGAGCCCCACACGACAGGTCGCAGAGGCCACTGAAGGAGAAGGTGGATCAAGTCAACCTGCGGAACTCAAAGCTGTTCAACTGGCCCTGGACATTGCTGAAAGAGAGAGGTGGCCAAAGCTCTATCTCTACACGGATTCATGTATGGTGGCCAATGCTCTGTGGGGATGCTTGGAGAGGTGGAAAGAGGCTAATTGGCAGCGTAGAGGAAAACCAATTTGGGCTGCTAAAGAGTGGAAAGATATTGCTACCAGAGTAGGGAGACTACCAGTGAAAGTCCGCCACGTAGATGCCCATGTCCCCAAGAGTAGAGCTAATGAGGAACACCAAAATAATAAGCAGGTAGATCAGGCTGCAAAGATACAAGTGTCAAAAATAGATTTGGATTGGGGACATAAGGGAGAGTTGTTCCTAGCCCGATGGGCTCATGATGCCTCAGGTCATCAGGGTAAAGATGCCACCTATAAGTGGGCACGAGACCGAGGGGTGGATTTAACCATGGACAGCATTTCTCAAGTCATCCATGACTGTGAGACGTGTGCTGCAATCAAACAGGCCAAGCAGCTGAAGCCCCTCTGGTACAGTGGGCGGTGGTCCAGACACAAGTATGGGGAGGCCTGGCAGATCGACTACATCACACTGCCCCAAACCCGCCAAGGCAAGCGCTATGTGCTCACAATGGTAGAAGCCACCACAGGATGGTTGGAAACCTACCCTGTGCCTCATGCCACTGCCCGGAACACCATCCTGAGACTTGAAAAGCAGGTCCTTTGGAGGCATGGCACCCCTGAGAGGATTGAGTCAGACAATGGGACTCATTTCAAGAACAGCCTTATAAACAGCTGGGCTAGGGAACATGGCATTGAGTGGGTGTACCATATCCCCTACCATGCACCTGCTGCTGGGAAAGTGGAGAGGTACAATGGACTATTAAAAATCACCTTAAAGGCACTGGGTGGAGGATCTTTTAAAAACTGGGAGCAACATCTAGCAAAAGCCACCTGGTTAGTCAACACCAGAGGTTCCACCTGTTGGGAAGGTAGAATTAGAAAGAAATTATAAATATGACTCCTTAGCCAGAAAGGCTCAGGAAGAAATACAAATGATAGCACAGTTTGAATAATTCAAAGAAACCGGGTTGGTGTGCCAGAACACATTCTTTCCTGCAGTAAAACCAAGCTGAGACCCCTCTTCCTAGCCTTATAAGAAAAGGTCTGAAGGACCCTGAGATAACTAAAAATATGCAAAAACTGCGATTTCTATAGGTTGCACACAAATGTTACTGTATTAGTATACTTAGAAAGATTGGTCAGTGAAGGAATAGAATATTCAAATGTATAGGTTATATAAGTAATTGTAAAAGAGAGTTCTCTCTCTTGGTCTCTCTTACTACGCTCTCTTGTTTCTCTTAGTTCTCTTTGTCTCTCTTGTTTCTCTTGGTCTCTCAGTCTCTCTTAGCCCTCTTGCCTCATGCTTTCTGCACTCTTGACTCTCTTGCTACTCTTTTTCCCCGGCTCTCTCACTTCTGTTCTGTTACTCCCTTTCTTAGCAATCTTAAGTCTTGAGCTCATGTATTCATATTTTACCCCCTTTTGTACTGTTTTCTCTGAGCCCGCTTTGAGCTCTATCTGCTGGCTCATAGCAGGCTCTCTCTCTCTCTCTCTCTCTATCCCACGCCCTGAAATAAATTTCTAACACCTAACTCGATTATAGAGGTCTTTGCCATGTCTCTGACCGTCCCCAGAAAGCGTCTCCTACATCCACCAACCAAGCAGGTCCTGCCCAGTCTGTCTTTACATGTAGTAGACGGAGACAAAGTCCCAGTGGTACATGTCAGAGGTCTGCTAGGGAAGACAGTTTGGGTCAATTCTAACTCGAGCACAGACAAACCCATTTGTGGGGTTGTCTTTGCTCAAGGACCAGGTTGTACATGGTGGATAATGCAGAGAGATGGAACAACACGATGTGTACCTCAGGGAGACCTGATCATTGGGTAAAAGGTTACTGCCATTGTCTGTACATTAAACCACGCAGACATGAAATAGAAGGAAATGTGTAAGTGTTGAAGGTATGAGCAGGTGAAAGATGGTGTTTTGAGTGAGTAAAATGAGAGAGTAGGGAATCCTGCAGCTCTCCAATGTGGGGGTCTGGATTTAGTAGCTTGTTGTGGGGCTTGACAGGGGCATGATGGATATATTGCTTGTATATTTTGGGTGGAACGGAGGGGAAGTTTCTATGTATGTAAATGTGTGCAGAGTTGGAATGTTAGTTTTGGCAGTAAGTCGACGATATGGGGATGAGGGGTGGAATGTCCTGGGTTGATTATGATGTTAAATTGTATCCCCATTCGTCCACCTAACCCAGACACAGGTTTTGTATTCTTAAAATTCCATCTGAGAGTAAAAGTGAGTGGAAAAGAAGCACCAAGTCTGTTATCAGAGACTGTACTTGCTCCCCCCGCATCGGGAGTTTTGACTACAGCACAGACAGACAACAAGACACAGATCGCCTTGGCTTTCCAACTAGCTGGAGCACAGAGGTCTTCCTGGACTGTTTTTCTTTCCCTTTTTCTGAAATAAATCGAACCTGCTCTGGACTGGGGACTCGAGGGAGCACCGGGAGCTTGCACCCGTGGACTACCAGGAGCCCAGCCTGGGCAGCGGCATTTTCCAGCGCCAGAGGGACTGATAACAGAGCGAACACCCACAGGAAAGAGACCCTCTGAAGTTTGTCATCTCTTCTGAAGGGCGAGAGGTTTTGTAATTTGATATCATTCATTTTTGTGCTGGGTAGTGCTGTGCCTGTGAAATAAACAGGTTTTTTCCACTTCTCTCAGAGAAATCTCTTCCCGAACCGGTTGGGGGGTGGGGGAAAAGGGCCACGTGGGTTTGCTTCCCGGGGGGAGCCCCACTGGAGGTTTTCTCCCAAATTTGCCCTAAACCAGGACAAAGGGTTAAGTTAATAATAACTAGGGTTTCTAAATACAAATCGATAAGTAAGAAAAAGAGGGATTGAGAGGGAAGATGTGTGATAATGCCTTTACAAGCAATTTGATAGATGTTAATATCTTTAAAATGGGTCAATGTTTCTACGGACTTTGGGTGTCATGAATAAAATCTCTCAAGAAATCCACCCCAGTTAAAATACTGTGTTTAATTATGTACAGTTAATGTTCTTATCCCATTTGTAAACCTTGTTTGTTGTACCCCTTGTTTACTCCGATGGTTATTAGTAATGTTAATTACTTACCGATTTTTGAAGTGTTTTAAGAGTTCTTATGAGACATTCCTCTATCCTGTTCCCTTACTTCCCTGTTACTATGTAACAAAGTTGCTCCCATGGGGGCTGGGCCACACTGTAACAAAAGCAACCCTTAAGGAGCTATGCCATGTAGCAAAGCAACCCCTTAAGGAGCTATGCCACGGAACAAAGCAACTCCCATGGGACCTGTGCCACACTCGAACAAAGCAACTCCCAGGGAGCTGTGCAACCGAATAATATGCAAACTAAGGCATGCAAGACACCAAAACAACAAGCTAACAAATGAATAAAAGGACAAAGAAACATATTCTAGCAAGCTATGATGGAAGATCATCTTCCTGCATCACCTAAGCCTGCTTAGAAACCATCTTCCTGCATCACCATGACCTAAAGAGGACTGGAAAGGACTGACCACCCTAGACAATGAGCCAGAACAACAGGCCTCCTGGCTACTCTCATGAGGACAGAAGCCCCAGCTCTGCAGTGTGTGCTGCAAAGCTGAATTGTGCCTCCTCCTTGGAGCTGCCAATGTGGGAACGGCCATGGTGCAAGCAACCCCTTGGGCCCCCCACCCCAAGAGCTGAATCCTAATAAAGGCATCAAACGGGAGTCTTGCCTCCTGGCCAATTTCTTTCAGTTGGGGGCTCGTCTGGGAAGACCACTGAGTGACCACTGCCCATTGGACCTTCGTGGGGATATTGGACCAAGGATTCAGCCTGGGACGTCAACTCCAAGGAGCGTCAGTCAGAGACTGGTGAGTGACCGGCGGTGGGAGTAAAGAGACGAGTGACTGAGACGGGGGCTGGCAACTCAGACCCCCCGGAGCAAGTGAGGACCCTCTACTGTAGGAGACGCTTTCTGGGGACGGTCAGAGACATGGCAAAGACCTCTATAATCGAGTTAGGTGTTAGAAGTTTATTTCAGGGCGTGGGATAAAGAGAGAGAGAGAGCCTGCTATGAGCCAGTAGATAGAGCTCAAAGCGGGCTCAGAGAGAACAGTACAAAAGGGGGTAAAATATGAATACATGAGCTCAAGACTTAAGATTGCTAAGAAAGAGAGTAACAGAACAGAAGTGAGAGAGCCGGGGAAAAAAGAGTAGCAAGAGAGTCAAGAGTGCAGAAAGCGTGAGGCAAGAGGGCTAAGAGAGACTGAGACCAAGAGAAACAAGAGAGACAAAGAGAACTAAGAGAAACAAGAGAGCGTAGTAAGAGAGACCAAGAGTTAAGAGAACCAAAAGAGAGAACTCTCTTTTACAATTACTTATATAACCTATACATTTGAATATTCTATTTTTTCACTGACCAATCTTTCTAAGTATACTAATACAGTAACATTTGTGTGCAACCTATAGAAATCGCAGTTTTTGCATATTTTTAGTTATCTCAGGGTCCTTCAGACCTTTTCTTATAAGGCTAGGAAGAGGGGTCTCAGCTTGGTTTTATTGCAGGAAAGAATGTGTTCTGGCATACCAGCCCGGTTTCTTTGAATTATTCAAACTGTGCTATCATTTGTATTTCTTCCTTAGCCTTTCTGGCTACAAAGTCATAATTTCTTTCTAATTCTACCTTCCCAACACTCTACTACCGCGGTTCCAGACTCCCGCAAGGGGGCTGGCCGGGAACGAGGGGAAGCGATTGGATAAAGAGAGTTTGAGGCATCTCTCTTGGGAAAACTCCGGGCGGGTAGAGGATATAATTTGGTGTGATGACCTGCAGACCCCAAGTAGGCCTGGGTGCGTGGGGACTTGGGGAGGTGTGAGTCACGCACAGGGGAGTGCCAGGAGGGGGAGCGCTACCTCGTTGGGACCGGACTCTCAGAAGGGGCTAGCTACCCCAGATCGAGGGTGGGCAGGGGGCCAGAGAGAGCCCCATTGAGCCCATCCCTCGAAGGAGGGTTAGGGGAGCTATAGGCATCTGGATTGAGGGGCTAGGCCTCAAGATCATCCAGGCTATAGAACTCTGTTGAAACAGAGAAATTAAGAATTAGAAAGAAATGCTTAACTAAAAGAAGTGTTTGACAAAAACCATACCCTGACCAAATCAGGAAAAGGGTCAGACTGCAAGATACGATAAAGAGCTGGAATACACAAACAAGATGCAAAGACAAAGGCACCACAGGATAAAGGAGATTCCTCAGACCCTAAGCCGGAAAGAACGAATTTAAAGTCCCAAAAGGTGGCCAAAAGACTGAAAGGGGCATGGAGCTAATTGTAATATGAAGTAAAGACAGGCGGAGTTAAGGAAATGAATATGTATTAGGCTTATCGCGTAAACCTAGTCTGTAAAAGATAAAAAGGGAAAACCAAATCAAAAAGGTGTGCATGCTTTTTGGAGGAGATATCCCCATGCACCTCAGCGCTGAATAAATTCATACCTGCTCTTATAACTACTCTGCGAGTTATAGGGTTCCTTTTATTCCGCATATCACTGTTAGAGTAAGATCTGAGTTTGTGTTGATTAGAGATTAATTTGCCTCTCTTTAATTCTTGTGTTGGGGTAGAGGCACAAAGATGGGGAAGTGTATAAGAAAGGAAGTAAAACCCCAGGAAAAGAGGAAAACACAAAAGAACATCCCTCTCGACAGTCCACTGGGGCAATTGTTAGACAAATGGGAGACATATAATACCACAAAGGGCCTCGATAAAGTTAAAATGATTCATTATTGCATAGAGGTTTGGCCCAGTCTAGAATTGCAAGCAGAGTGGCTGTGTGTTACCGCTGAAGATCAATAGATCACGCAAACACAGGTTGAGGTGTGGTGAAGGAAGAGCAGAGTTTATTTTTCCTCCCAGGATTTATAGGCTTCTTACCATGGCCAGGGATTGGATGGTCAGGATAACACTTTCTCACTGCACTGGCCATGAGAAATGCCCATCAGAAGACGTGTAACAGAAAGAATGTACACCTATCTATGTTTATAGTTACTGTCCTGGGAAAGTCCTTAGAAAACTATGTTAGCAAGCTCAGAAGCTGAGTTTTCAGGGCGACAGCTGTAGTATGGGTCCAATGATCCCTGGGTTTGTTCCCAACTAAACCGCTATTTAAGGGATCAAGGTACCCCTAATTTAGAACAAATATCCTATGTGGCCTGTTGGGAAAGATATCTCACTAAAGAAGAGACTGTTAAGATCTGTAAACTTAAGAAGCAAGAACAAGAAAGGGGGGATAAAGAAGGAAAGGAGTCAGAGAAAGAAGTTCAGAGCAAATGGGATCCCCTAGACTATCTTTGTCCTCCCCCTGTATACCCAGCAATGCCCCAAATCCCTTTCCTAGACCCCCCTGCAATCCTACCCTCAAACCCCTCCCCAATTACCCAAATGAACACCTCAAGTCCTTCCCCAGCTTCTCCTTCCACTGAAACCCCATTCCCTCACTCCTTGAAAACTGCAACTTCTATTTTTCCAGCACAGGTGACCCCACTACCACCTCCACCTCATACTGTAAGCCCAA
Source organism: Pseudopodoces humilis (assembly GCF_049639895.1). NCBI lineage: Eukaryota > Metazoa > Chordata > Aves > Passeriformes > Paridae > Pseudopodoces > Pseudopodoces humilis. The sequence goes on along the minus strand of NC_142211.1, from coordinate 8,810,794 downwards.
ACCTTCCACCAGCCCTGGTTATCCCTTCACCATCTCCTGCATCAAATGTAAACATCTGTGCCCAAAATCCAAAACCCCTACCTGTCACACCTTCTGCCCCCTCTTCAACCCCTCTACCAACTTCCTCAATTCCCTTCCCTGTGTCTCTAGCTATGGGCTCATCTTCCTCTCCTGCTCCTGCTACTCTCCCACTACCTCCTCCTAATTGGGAACTAAGTTTATCCACCTCCTCTTCAATTTCTCCCTCTAGTATACATCCGGCAGAGGGGCCATATTGCAATACCTGATCTAAAATCTCAAAGGTAGAAAAGCTCTTTCCCCTTAGGGAAGTTCCTATGGGAGGAGTAGCTAGGGGAGTCGGCTTCGTGAATGTCCCCTTGACAGCTTCTGAATTGCGAGGTTTTTAAGAAAGAACTGGGAAATTTGGTAGAAGACCCAGTAGGAATGTCTAATCAAACAGACCAGTTCTTGGGTCCAAATATCTATACCTGGGGGGAACTAAATTCAATCCTGACCATGCTCTTTAACCCAGAGGAGGTTAGGTTAATCAGAGCTGCAGGCATGAGAATTTGGGAAAGGGAGAACCGGCTGGGGCCTCCAGGGGATTGTAAACTACCTCTAATGAACCCCGGGTGGGACCCAAACGAAGAAGAGGGGAGGAGACACATGGAAGACTATCGATCTCTGATAGTTAGAGGGATAAAAGAATCTGTACCTCAAGGAAACAACACCAAATTGGCATTTGATGGGACTCAAGAGAAAGATGAAATACCAGCCTCTTGGCTTAACCGTCTAAGGCGAAATTTTCAATTATATTCTAACATGGACCCTGACAGTCCTGAGGGCCAAGTGTTATTAAAAGTGCAATTTGTCACCAAATCTTGGCTAGACATTAGAAGGAAGTTAGAGAAATTGGAAGATTGGCAAGAGAAAGGAATGAACGAATTATTGAAGGAAGCTTTAAGGGTGTATCTGAGAAGAGAGGAGGAGAAAGCAAAAACTAAGGCGAGAATAATGGTGGCTGTGGCTAGGGAGGTGGATAAAAACCACTCAAGTGGAAATGAGATAAGACTTCCACCAAAGGAGGGTAGGAATGCACCTAGACCACCTTGGGTTACCCCCAAAAGGGTCAGGGAGGTCCAAAAGTGCTACTACTGTGAAGAAGTAGGGCATTTCAGAAGAGACTGTAGGAAACTGGCAATGGACCAAGCTATTGAAAAAGAACAAGACACCCTAGAGAAAATCCTAAAGGGAGAGAGAGATAGAGATTAGGGGTGTCAAGGGCTCTACCTAATGGGGGATACAATGGACCATTATGAAGAGCCCTTGGTAAACTTTGAAGTGGGTCCCCAGAGTGAAGAATTTGAGTTTTTAGTAGATACAGGAGCAGAGCGATCTTGTATTAATAAGCTTCCAGTAGGGATAAAAGTTGGGGAAAGAACTTGTGATGTATTAGGGGCAGAAGGAAGGCCTTTCAAAGCCTTCATAGCAGAAGGCATTGAAATAAAGGGGAATTCGAGGCAGTGTTTTGCAGACTTCATTTATCTACCTCATTTAGAAAGTCACTTAATAGGCAGGGACTTACAGGTCCAATTAGGTGTAGGAGTTATCCCTAAAGGTGGAAAAATGGTAGTCCAGATCAAAAGCTAACCACTCAGGATTTAGAAGACATAAACCCGGAAGTATGGGCCCAAGAAGGAAAATTTGGCTATTTGGACATCCCACTGATCCAGGTGGAAATGCAGAAGGAGGGCCCCCCGTCCGAGTAAAACAGTACCCAATATCTTTAGAAGGAAAACAAGGACTAGTACCTGTAATAGAACACCTCTTGGCTGAAGGTATTCTAGAACCCTGCATGTCCCCACACAACACTCCCATCTTAGCAATAAAGAAAGCAGAAGGAAAACATAGATTAGTCCAAGATTTAAGAGAAATAAATAAAAGAACAATTTCTAGACACCCAGTAGTGCCCAACCCGTATACCATGCTAAGCAAAACACCAAGAACACATGCATGGTTTACCATTGTTGACCTGAAGGATGCCTTCTGGGCATGTCCTTTAGTGGAAAATTGCAGGGACCGGTTTGCTTTTGAATGGGAGTGCCCTAAGAGGGGTAGGAAACAGCAACTGAGGTGGACACGCTTACCTCAGGGGTTCACTGAGTTCCCTAATCTTTTTGGACAAGCGTTAGAAGGTATTTTGGAACAATTTACTCCGGAAGAGGGTGTTCAGATTCTACAATATGTAGATGATCTGTTAATATCTGGAGAAAAGCAAGATAAAGTAAAAATAACAAGTGTTCAGCTTCTAAATTTCTTAGGTACCAAAGGCCTGAAAGGATCTCATGTTGAGGGTTAGGTGTCTTTTTTTTTTTGTTGTTCTGGCCTGCCCATGGAATTTTTACCCATTAGCTGCAGAGACAACCTAACTGTGGGTATTTAGTGGGTGTTCGATAAAGGACAAAGAGTGGCTGGGCCCAGGGGGGGGGAAGGGGCAGGAAAGGAGGGTGGGGACAGTTTTTGGCTGGCTTTCTTCGGCTTCGGGAAAAGACATTCATTTGCTGGGTCGCGGAGCTGCTGCAGTGGAGAGAAGGGAATTTCGCCATCACCCAGACGGAGCTGCTGCTTCTTCTCCTTCTCCCCTCTTAGTTGGTGGCCTCGCAACCCCTGTCCTGCCAGGATGTGTGGCAGTGCCAGGCACCGCTGCGGAGCTGCTGATACACCTCATCTACCAGCCCAGGATCTCAGCTCATCCCTGCTGTTCCAGCCGACTGTTCCTCAGAGCCCTGCAGGAGCACCGGGACTGCCCGCCCAAGGGGTTTGTGAAAACAAAGCCTCTCCTCCATCCCGTCTCAGCCAAGAAAGCTGTCACGGGGTTCTGTTTTCTTGTTAATGCTGTAGTTATTGTTGTTTGTTTGCCTGGTTATACTAGTAAAGAACTGTTATTCCTATCCCCAGATCTCTGCCTAAAGGCCCCTTGATTTCAAAATTATAATAATTCGGAGGGAGAGGGTCTACATTCTTTCATTCCAAGGGAGGTTCCTGCTCTCCCTAGCAGACACCTGTCTTCTAGAACCAAGACATCTCAGAACAAATTACAGTTTGTACAATTGGAAGTAACTTACTTAGGACACATTATTGGAGAAGGATTTAAAAAACTAAGCCCAGAAAGAATTGCTGGCTTGATGTCCATACCTGCTCCAAAAACTAAGAGGAACATAAGGAAACTATTGGGATTATTTGGCTATTGTAAATTATGGATAGATCAGTACACCCAAAGTGTCAAATTTCTCTATGAAAAACTAGTAGACCCTGAACCAGTCAAGTGGACAGCTGAAGATGAAGGACAGCTAAAAGATTTAAAGAGCAAACTATCTTCAGCACCAATGTTAAGCCTACCAAATCACCAGAAAGAGTTCCATTTATTTGTTAACACAGAGACAGGTACCGCATATGGTGTACTAACTCAGGAATGGGGAGAGAAAAAAACCCCATAGCATACCTTTCAAAATTATTAGATCCTGTTGCAAGGGGGTGGCCCACTTGCCTCCAGGCAATTGCTGCAACTGCCATCCTAATAGAAGAAGCAAAAAACTGACCTTACTAGGAAAGATTAAAGTGTACACACCCCATGACCTAAAAACGGTACTTAGCCAGAAAGCCCAACAATGGTTAACAGACCCAAGAATATTAAAGTATGAAATTATTCTAATGAACACTGAAGATTTGGAAATAGTTACCTCTCGATGCCTGAACCCTGCTCAATTTCTTTCAGGCTACCCTCTAGATGAATTAGAACATAGTTGTTTAGAACTCATAAATTATCAGACCAGAATAAAGGAAGATCTTGAAGATCTCCCCTTACCCTATGGAAAGACCTTATTCACTGATGGGTCTTCAAGGGTGGTAAATGGAAAAAGAGCTTCTGGTTATGCAGTAGTGGCGGTAACAGAAGGAGAACAACTAAATACTGTAGAAAAGGGAAAGTTACCAACCAACTGGTCGGCTCAATGCTGTGAGGTTTATGCCCTAAAAAGAGGATTAGATCTATTAGAAGGGGAGAGAGGGACAATCTACATGGATTCTAAATATGCCTTTGGTATAGTCCATACATTTGGAAAGATCTGGGAAGAACGTGGGTATTTAAATTCAAAAGGAAAAAATTTAGTACATGAAGAACTGATAAAATCCGTAATAGAGTCCTTACCAAAACCCTTAGAAATAGCTGTTGTACATATAAAAGGGCATCAAAAGGGAGATACCCTGGAAAAGAAAGGAAATCAGTTAGCCGACCAGATGGCAAAAGAAGCAGCCACAGATCCAGGTGATTCAGCCAAAATCTTAAAATTAAATGAAACACCAGCAGACGGGGAAAAGGAAAAAACAAAGCAAATTTTTACAGAAAAATAATTAAAGGCAATAAAAGAATTAGGCCTACATCAGGGACAATGTGGGGAATGGATAACATCCGATGGGTGTAAATTCCTAAATAAGGCCTTGGCCTGAAAAATCTTAACAGAAATCCATGGACTCACCCACTGGGGAACCCAGGGACAGTGTGATCATTTCTTAAGAGACAATTTATGCATAGCGGTGTATAACCTAGCAAAGGCAGTCACTGAGGGATGTGTAATTTGCCGAAAGGTAAATCAAAAGGTCATGAGAAAGACTATACCTGGGGGAAGAGAATTGGCTCTGAGACCATTTCAAAATATACAGATTGACTTCACTGAAATGCCTGCAGTGCAGGGCTATAAATACCTGCTGGTGATAGTAGACCATCTGACTCACTGGGTTGAAGCTTTCCCCACCAAATGAGAAACTGCCAAAGTGGTAGCAAAAATATTAATAGAACAAATAATCCCCAGGTATGGTCTAGTCAATAACATCGACTCCGACAGAGGCCCCCATTTTATTGCCCAAACTCTACATCGCATCATTGAGGCTTTGGGAGTAAAATGGAGGCTTCATACCCCTTGGCACCCCCAGAGTTTCCGGAAGGGTAGAGCAGATGAACAAAACCTTAAAAAACATAATAACTAAATTAATCATAGAAACCCACCTAAGCTGGCTCAAGTGCTTACCGCTCGCCCTTCTGAGAATTCGCACGAGACCACGAGCAGACATAGGGGTGTCTCCCTATGAAATGATGTTTGGGCTACCCTTCCTACTCATCCCATACAGCACAAGAGACTATCTAGAAGGAGAGGCCTTAACCCACACATATCTAAAAACTATCAACAAAACCTTAGAAAGTCTAAGGAAAAGAGGGTATCTTCCCCAAACTTCTCCCTTTGATGTGGATGTTCATCAAATTAATCCCAGAGACTGGGTTTTAATAAAATCTTGGAACACCACCCCACTAACCCCAAAATCTGACAGTCCATTCCAGGTACTGCTGACATCCCACACCGCTGTGAAAACTCAAGAAAAAGGCTGGACCCATATTACCCGAGTAAAAGGACCAGTATCCCCACCTGATGACGGACTGAGCTCAGATGAATCACCAAAGGTTCCCTCTCAGTGGATTGCCACCAGAGATCCAACCAACCTTAAAGTAACTCTCAAAAAACATCCCAAGGTGAACTGAAGAACTTACAGACTCAAACATATCAGCAAGAGACTAAGAGACTGTGGTAACTGAAGTTAAAGTTGCTGTTAATAGAGTACTACAATTGTTGTTACTGTTGCTAATTGTTGCTATTGTAAGTTTATATACTATTATAAAAGTTAGCTTCTCCCACCGAGCATTTCTTGATGGCTTACCAAAATTACTAAGCATTTCTTGACAGCTTACAAAAATTACTAAAAGTGGGAATAATAAGAAAGGACTCTACCATCCCCACAAAAACACCTTGTCCAAGAGGCAAGACCGGGTGAGGCTAAGGACGTGAGCGAGCCATGAAGCTTGCTGCAGGAAAACCAGCTCATACCGGACTCTTGGTAAAATTGGTGTTAAGCTTGCTTCTCATCTATGTGAGAGGGAAGGAAAATCCCTGCACAAAATGCTATCAACCCCTTTATGATGGGGAGAATCTGGGATCCTTAATGAGAGTCCATACAAATATAAATCCCACTTGCTTTGACCATTCCCAGTTGGACACATGCCGGGAAGATGGGGAAAACCTATTGGATCACAAAGAACACAGCCACATTTAGGCAACACCTGCTCGGGGAATATCTGGTTGGAGAAACTTGGCTTTGCTTTGAAAATGAAGGAAAAAGAGACATAATTAAAGAGAAACAGTTAATGGTAAAGAAAAAAGAGGTGGATAAACCTTTGGGAAAGAATTTATTTATAGACCTGATTGAAGAAATGAGTTGAATTTAACCAATTGCTGGGTGTGCGGAAACACGCAGATGTCTGAGGTCTGGCCCTGGGAAGGGATTGGTTTAGGACCACTAGATATTCTAAGATGGAAAGTAACAAAACCAAAATTCCAAACCAAGGGACTGAGAAGAAGAGAACAGTGCGGCTTAAAGGCAAAGATAATTGGAGAAGAGTGTGTAAAAAGGACTGGAAAAGGATATGCAACCCATATGGGAAAAATGGCTTGCAAGAGGTACTTAATGATAAAAGATTCAGGTATAAAATGGGTCCCTCGAGAACCAAACAAGTACTGGTCAATTGGCAAAAAGGAAAAGGGGTGCATTTTCCATGAAGGATACCAACTATATGAATGTGCTGGAAAGGGGGTAAATCCCTTTTGGGCAATTAGGGAAATATCCAAATATTGGGAATACCCAATGGAACTAAAAGATGCATTTTGGACAGCTCCAGAACATCTGTTCTGGATTTGTGGGAATATGGCTTATACCCACCTCCCAGGGGACTGGGAGGGGAGTTGTACAGTAGGAATCATTAAGCCTTCTTTCTTTCTCCTACCAAAGGAATCTGGATCAAACTTAGGGATCCCACTTTATGATGATCTAAGAAAGGGAAGCCGAAAGAAAAGAAATATAATAGATACGGGGAGTTCCCAGGGATGGAAAGGTAAAATATGGACTCACAAGGAAATAATTAAGACCTATGGGCCAGCCACTTGGGCCCAGGATGGGTCCTGGGGGTATCGCTCTCCTATCTACATGTTAAACAGAATTATCCAACTCCAGGCAGTACTGGAAATTGTGTCCAACAAAACAGCTCTAGCCCAACATCACATCAGCAAGCAATTGGCTCAAACTAGAGCAATAGTATACCAAATTCGATTAGCTGTAGACTACCTATTGGCTAATGAAGGAGGAATTTGTGGGAAGTTTAACTCATCAGAGTGCTGCCTGGAGATCGATGATAAGAGTGAAGTCATCAGAAACATCTCTAGAGAAATAAGAAAAATCTCATATGTAGGCACCCAAGAGTGGACCCCCTTAATAAATTCCAATTGGTGGTATGATTTTTAGTCTTTCAAAAAGGAGTGGTAGAAAAAAGTAGCCTTCATTGCAGCTAGTGCCTTTTTAAGTCTTCTATTTTTACCATGTCTCCTTCCCTGTGTAATTCGGACCGTAACATCGACCGTGCAAGCCAGTCTCCAAATCCCAGAAATAGCTGGCCAGAAACAAACTAAAATAATGAAATTAGAAACCCAAGAATCCGACCATAAAACAGCCCAAGAAATGTATGACCAATACCAGAAGCTAAGAGAATTATGCCCCCAAGAACTACAAACCATCAATTGATGAAGGTTTGAAAAACCTGATCAAATAAATAGAGGGGGGAATTGTCATGAATAAAATCTCTCAAGAAATCCACCCCAGTTAAAATACTGTGTTTAATTATGTACAGTTAATGTTCTTATCCCATTTGTAAACCTTGTTGTTTTACCCCTTGTTTACTCCGATGGTTATTAGTAATGTTAATTACTTACCAGTTTTTGAAGTGTTTTAAGAGTTCTTATGGGACATTCCTCTATCCCTTTCCCTTACTTCCCTGTTACTATGTAACAAAGCTGCTCCCATGGGGGCTAAATCAAACTAACAAAAGCAACCCATTAGAAAGGTATGTCACAGAAGGAGGCAACTCCCATGGGAGCTGTGCCACACTAGAACAAAGAAACTCCCAGGAAGCTGTGCAACCAAGTAATATGCAAACTAAGGCATGCAAGACACCAAAACAATGAGCTAACAGAGGAATAAAAGGACAAGGAGCTAATTGTAACATAAAACAAAAACAGGTGGGGTTAAGAAATGAATATTTATTAAGCGTAATGTGAAATCCTAGTTTGTAAGGGATAAAAGGAGAAAGCCAAACCTCAAAAAGTGTGCATGCTTTTCGGAGGAGATACCCCCCATGCACCTCAGCGTTGAATAAATTCATACCTACTCTTATAACTACTCTGCGAGTTCTAGAGTTCTTTTTCTATCCGCATATCAATACTGGCTCAGATAAAGAACAGGCAGGCTTGTTCCAGCCAGCTGCAGAACTACCACACACCGCAGAATCTGTACAAGCCTCCCAAAACTCTATCTTGGCAAAGGGGATGGCCGAGCCTGAGGAAAACCTAGAGCAACTGAAACATAAACTTCGAAGAATTTAAGATTTTAAAGAAGCTGAGGCCTTAATTAAAAATAAGCCTTGTGTCCTGGGGTGACTTTATGATACTGGTATTCTCAATCTCCTGCTTTATATATATAGAGGTATGCAATTTTAAGATTGGCTTTGAGAGATGGGGGAAGTTGAAACTGCTGGAGGCCGATGGGAGTTTTTTCTCCTGACCAATTACTAGCCATTTCTGAGAACTGACAGCAGTTTTAACCATTGAGAAGTGAGATCAACTTGTGAACACCACCTTAAGATGTAAGTCCAGGAATTTCTTGCTCTCTTAGTTTCCAGCTTCTGAAAAGGTAATAAGCTCTGGCTCGGCCTCCTCCTCCCCCCCCACCAGGCCAGACAAGGCCGCGGAGGGTGGGGGGGGGAGAAAAGCGGAGCCGGCCAGCCTGACTTGGCTTGCAGTTTCTGCTGCTGAACTGAAACCTGACACCATGAGGATCTGCGGCTTGAGCAAGACTTTAACTCTTTTACTACCTGGATGATACTTGCAGATTAATCCCTTTGTTATAAATGCAAAGGCAAATTTAGGTTAAATAAAAGAACAGTTTATTATAAAACAATTTTTATAATAAAAATAAACAACGAGGAAAAACCACAATAAAATAAGCAGCGCAGCGCTGGGTGGACAGGGGTCTATACCCAAAGGTATAGGTGTTCCCAAATCCACGAAGGAGGGTAGACTGTCCGGGGTTTTTATAGGGATTTTGTGTCCTGAGGCCAAAACTCTGAGCAGTTACTGTTCAACAAAGAGTTTAGATGGCTGGTTGAATGAATTTCCTGGAACCGTGGAACTGAATCAATAGACGACTGGGCAGAGTCCTCTTGTATGTAAAAGTTCTGAGTGCTTCTTGATTGTATCTTCGGTTTGGGCTCTCAGAGTGAAGTATCCAAGTCCGGTGTGGAGTCGACAGATATCTCGGCCTGGCTCCTTTCTTTGTTTGGCTTAACCTGCTTTTTCTTTCAGGCTGATGAACGTCGCCTAGGGTCGTTACCGCCTGAATGGGTAGTTACTGCTGGGTTTGGGGAAATTCTTCGGCCACACTATATTTTATATACTTTTTACATTGTTACAAATCTAGTTATATACTTATTTATTCTTTCACGAATTTTTATCCAAGGTTACATTTATCACAGTCCCCCGCCTAATAATTTATCACATTTAAAATTCGTGTTATTTCATTCATTTCTAGTAGTTTTAATTATATTTGTCTTATTCCCAGTCTGTAAGTGAATTCTCACAGTATTCTTGAGAAGGTTTGTTTTTATTTTCAAATTTCTTTAAGGCTTCAACTGCCTTCTGGTTCTCTCTTTTCTCCTCTGACTTCATTAGTTTAGAGAAAAGAGTGGGTTTCCCTGGTGCTTTTTCTGGGTCAATTGGAAGAGTGGCAATTTGCATTCCTTGCACAACAGAATGAATCAACCTGATGAAGCAAGGAATCAGACACGGGAGAAAGATGATTCCGGCAATTGAACAAGATATAAAGAACACTAACTTTTCCACCAAGCTCCCTGTCCAAATATTTGGTCTCACCAGGAGGCTTGCAGAATTGAGTTCCATTTTTGAACTGCTTCCTGCCATGGGTAGTTCCCGTTTTAATTCTTTCTTTTGTTTATTTAATGTTTCAAAGAGGGGAGCTCCCAGCCTTTGTTTGTTCTTGCCGGATCATCTCAATATTCTTTCAGGCCTTCTAGTGCTTGGAAGGGATTGGCCCCAGAGCTTTTGTACCAACATAGTTCAATTATTTCAACTCATTCGCAGTGATTACTCCTGGTGCGACTCCAATAGCCCACGGGTGGTTCAGGTTGCTAAGTTTTTGATTTACTGTCAGAATTCACTGTGAGTGTGCTTACACACGGGGTATAACCTACTAAATCAGTGAATTCTTTTCTTTCTCTGCTAATGCAGATGGTACCAATTATCTTTTGGTCTATAACCCATCCCTCGGGTCTTTGTTTTGTTTTTGACATTCTAGAGCTTTCTCATTTTAGGAGTTGCTCTGGGGTGAGTCCCTCTTCCTTCCAAGGCTACCTTTCAGCCGACTTTAAACTGCCACAGATCCAACAGTTAGATAGACCTAATTCTGTGGCTATTTCTTGCATTAGGTCTATGAAAAGATTCTGGTTGGGGGCTGGCAATCCCCAATTGCTGTATTGTCTCTCTAATTGCTCATAGTGCTCACTAAGGGAGTTAAGCTTCTCTTGTTCTAGTCTTTTTTTTTTTTTTTTTTTTTTTTTTTTCCAAATTTTTACTTCTTGCCTCTTTAGTTCTAGGGTTAGTTGTTTTATTTTGTTTTCAGGGTCTATCCCTTCTTCATCTTTGGAGAAGCAGAACACTTGATCGAATTGTAAACATACTTGGTCATCATCACTTTTTAACAAATCAAGAATTATCGGTTCATTACTAAAGGAGGCTTTCTCTTTATATTTTAAATTTTTACCTTCCCAATACACTTTCCCCCTTATGGTACACATTTTTAAGTTTGCTTTATTGTAACACAAAGGGTTGATTTTATAATATGCTAAAAGGTGGATTGTCTTTTTCCTCCTATTCAGACAGTTTTGTTACATTGGCTGCAGATTGGAATTGGAGGAAGCATTCCCACTTCTCTCTTATACTTGAAGTGGGTAGCTTTGGTTTTTCTTCTCATAGGAGTCTTAGACTGCCCGTCCTTAAAACTTGCCCCTGAGTGGTAACACTAGACCTCCCCCTTTAATTCACAAAGATTATACTGAGTGCTGTTAGACAAACAACGTTCCGGAGGACAGTTAATTATTCGTCTGGTATCTGTGGCAGTCCGACACTGCTCACACTTCCCCAGGAGACGCTCCCCCGGAGGTACCTCGGGAATCATTCCCTCGGCCAAGCACACGGCTAGACTCAGGACAGTCAGGATTCCCCACCGGTGTATCCCTCTGCCTTGCCCTTCGCCCATATAGAAATATACGGCGGGGATTACCATCTTCTCGGCAGCAAGGATATTCTTCAGGGGCCCTTGTAGTCCTGATGGTGTACCTTCTCTTGAAAGCAGCCCACCGAGACGACTTAATCTTGTCTGTCCTGCACGGTACCTTGACTGTCTTTCGGCACTCAATTTCTAAAGTTTCTGCCTTGGAGTCTAGTTTACCTCTAATCCCCTTTTGAAAAAGCAGGTACCACTCAGGAGAGTCAAGTTCTAAAAACCCCGCCCGGGTGACAAGTATTAAGAAACGGCTAGTCAGCTCCTGTTCTTTAGTCAGACAATCGGTACACAATCCCTTAGGCTTGTACTCTCCCCAACAGTGGGTTACTCAAATTTGTTTACAATAAGCACATTTAAAATGTATAAATGGAAAACAATCACAGTTTGCGTTGATGTAACTTATCTGGTCTGCAGCTCTACGATCTCAGAACAATCATGTACTAATTTTTCTGAATAGAAACTGAGCAGGATTTTTCTGCAGTGGTTTTCAATTCTAAACCGGGTGAGCTGATTAAGATGGCTTCATATTTTAGAAGCCTGGAATCAGTCAGCCACTTCTCTGCTTTTTGCTGCAATATGTTTCTCACGTCGTGGGGAGTGTAAACTACCAGGGGAGTCCCAAAAGTTATTTTCTTCGCTTCTCCCACTAACAGAGCCACTGCTACAATTGCTTGTAAACACGTAGGCCAACCCCGACTGACTGGATCTAAGATTTTTGAAAGAAACCCTATAGGCTTCCTTTTGCCTGCCCATTCCTGAGTCAGGACTCCCTGTGCTGTTTGTCCACTCACATCCACAAACAACTGGAATTCTTTATTCGTATCTGGTAGAGTTAGTACCGGGGCAGTCATAAGAACAGTTTTCAATTTCTGGAAATTAGACTCATCCTGTTCAGTCCACTTCAGCCTGTCAGTGTTTAATCTTTCATACAAAAACTTCACTTTTTCACTGAAACCCTCAATCCACTGCCTGCAATATCCCAAGAGCCCTAGAATTTGTCTAATTTGCCTTTTTGTTTTTGGTGCAGGCAATGCAAGGATGCCTGCTACCCTCTCTGGGTCTAATTTTTTTTTTTTTTCCCTTGAGATATCCAATGTCCGAGGTATTTTATTTCAGGCTCTGTGAATTGCAGCTTGGATTTTGAGACTTTCAAACCCTTTTTTCCTAGAAAGTTTAACAAGACAATCGTGCTTTTCTTCACGCTCTCTTCAGTAGGTCCAGCTATTAGCAAGTCATCTACATACTGCAAAAGCTTTGTCCGGTCCTCAAGAGCAAATTGGGTTAACATTTGTTCTAAAGCTTGTCCGAAAAGGTTCGGAGACTCCACAAACCCCTGGGGGAGGACCGTCCACCTTAGCTGTTGCTTACGGTTTGTATCTGGGTCCTCCCACTGAAATGCAAAATAACCTCTACTCCTTTCATCCAGAGGGCAAGTCCAAAAAGCATCTTTCAAATCAATCACACTATACCACACATCTTCTGGTGAGAGTCTATTTAGTAAAGTATAGGGGTTGGCCACCACCGGGAATCTAGTCCGGGTCCTAGCGTTTACCGCTCGTAGGTCCTGGACCAATCGGAAGCTGCCATCCGTCTTCTTTACAGCCAGGATGGGGGTGTTGTGTTGAGACATGCAAGGTTCTAAAGTACCCCCTTTTAGGAGGTCATCAATTATTTGTTTCAACCCCCTTCTCCCCTCCATCGGGATGGGATATTGTTTAACCCTTATAGGGTCCTCAGAGTTCTCAATTTCTATTTTGATAGGTTTGATATCTAGCTTTCCTACCTCTCCCTTTGAATGCCATACTTCAGGGTTTATTTTCTCCTCATCTTTAGGAGTCAACTTAAATATTTTCACCACCAATTCAGAATTTTTAATCATGATATTAATTCTTAAAGCGACAATCATGTCTCTTCCCAACAAATTGTAATCTGCTTCTTCCACTAATAGTAAATTCCCTAAGCAAATTTTATTTTCAGATTCTATTTCCACATCTTTTATTACAGGCACTTCAAAGGGGTCTCCCTTTGCACCGATTACAAAAACTTTTTCTCTGCTAGCCACACATCCGTATGGCAATTTCTGCAGGGTACTTCTCTCTGCCCCAGTATCCACAAGAAAACTTACCTCCTGTCGTTGGGGTCCCACTTTTAATTTTATCAAGGGCTCCTTGGATGTTCCGGTCCCCAAATTAAAGAGCCCCTGACACCCCTAATCTTCCTGAAAAATTTTCTCATCTTTTATTCTTTGTTTACAATTCCGCTGAACGTGTCCTGTTTACAGTAGTAGCATTCAGGGGGTTCTCTCCGTGGGGCCGGGGCTGCCCGGTGAGAACCTCGACTTTTTCCGGGTAGTGTTTTAAACTTACCCTGCATCTGCTCTTGTTTCTGGACCTCTTTCACCGCAGTTACTAAAACCTTAGCTTGCAATTTCTGCTTCTCATCTTCTCTCCTCATGTATACTTTCTGAGCTTCCCTTAGGAGCTCCTGGAGGCTTTTATCTTGCCACCCCTCGATCTTTTCTAATTTTCTCCTAATGTCCTCCCAAGATTTAGCAACGAATTGTGTTTTTAACAGAACCTCCCCCACAGGAGAGTTCGGGTCAGTCCCAGAGTAAATCTGTAAACTTCGCCGTAATCTCTCGATCCATTCAGTGGGTGGTTCCTCTTTCCCTTGACACTCTCCAAAAACTTTGCTAATATTCTGGCCCCTAGGGACCGCTTCTCTTATGCCTTGTACAATTATGCTCCTTAAATACATCATGTTCCGTCTGCCTTCCTCTGTCTGTGCATTCCAGCTCGGGCTTACACTAGGCCATTTCTGGTTACCTGGCGTCCCCTGTGGATTGCGTCTGTCCCAGTCTCTGATACCGGCTTGTTTAATCATCTCTCTTTCCTCCTGATTAAACAATGATCTCAGGATTGCCATAAGATCGTCAAAGGTATAAATACTACTCCCTAAAAATTCGTCTAACCTCTCAGCCACACCAAAAGGATCATCCAACAACCGCCCCATCTCTTTTTTAAATGCCCTTACATCTCCAGAGTTAAGGGGTACATTCACAAAACCGATCACTCCCGGGGCCGTCGGTACTTCCCTAAGAGGGAACAACCGGTGCCCCTCTTCACTCTCTCCCCATTCATTATCCATCATTCTCGCTCTCAAACGGGTTCTACTTGCGGGAGGGGAGTTGGTGATTGTGGGTTGCCTCCCCATTATCAATTGTGGGAACTCCGCCGCCACCCGGCTGATGGGAGGGATCCCCTCCGTTGTATGGGAGGGTCCCGGTTGTGGCGGCTGGACCGGCAAGGACGGATAGAGTGACCCCCAGCCTTGTGCAGGAGAAACCTCCGAAGAGGCTGCTGTGGCTACGGTGTTCGCAGGCGGGGAAAGGGGAAGGGCTGCCGGCATTGCTGCCGGCCGCGAGTCTCACGCTTGAGACACATGTATCTCAGTGGGTTGGTCTCGGGGGCCCAAGGGTGCTGAAGGCACCACTTGATCTGCAGAGGAAGGTCCCGCCGGTCCATGATATGGGGGTGGTAAGTGGTCGAGGGGTTCCCAGGACTCAGCTCTCGACTCACGTTTTTCGTTTTGTTTTATTGGGAATAGCCCTACTCTGACGTTTACCCAGAGCTTAGCATATTCCCTCTCCTCAGGATCTGAGGGGACCTTGTTCTCCACATAGGAGAATAACTTATTACACGTCCATTTTTCAAATGTGCCTAACACTGGCCAAGTGAGATGACTTCTCAACTCCTGTCCTCCCCAAACCTCCATACAATAATGTATCAATTTTGCCTTTGATTTCTCCTTCCTCTGGGGGCAATCTTCCCAGTGTTTTAGCATCCACCCCAAGGGACTTTCCAGCGGGATGTCTGGTGATTCCTCCCCCTGATCGGAGGAATTTTTCCCTGTGCTTCTTCTTTGAAGCTTACTCTTTTTCTGCCCCATACTTCGCAAATATATTTTCTTACCTTTCTTCGACTTCTCCGTGAGTCGGTATCCGTTTCTGTGTTGTGTACTTACTCTAGGAATCAAAATTTGCCAATACTCACCCTTCAGCGAGCTGAGCTGAGGTCTCTTGTAATCGGTACTTTTGATCCTCTTCTGGACCTCTACCTGGGTCCGTTAACTAAAAGGGTTTACCAGTTCCCGAGCTCGACAGGACGTATCCTTCCCCTTTTAGTTCCTTGCGATCAGTCCCCGAGACACCCTTTGGCCTCAGGTTTTTACAAGTGTGTGTCGAGAGAAAAAAATCTTTCACTCTGTATCGCTTCCTTCGCGGCCGGCCAATTCCCTCGCGGGAGGATGGAAACGCGGCCTTGAAGTCCACACTCGCCCCGTGATCAGATCACGTCTCACACACTCGCCCGATCGCCCACTCAACCAGCAGTACTTACAGCTATTTTCCTGCGTGGGTGTCTTTGTGCACAATAGACGTTTTACGAGCAAAACAAGCTGCGGCTTCCCGAAGGCTCCGTGCCTTCCCGAGCTCTCTGATCCGGATCCTTTTCCTTTTTATTGTGGTTTTTATCTCAGCCTAAATTTGGTTCGGACGTCGGAACGAGCTACGGGGGCTCTCAACTCGCCAGGCCGCCAAAATCAGCGGGGGTACCCGTCCTGGGCAGTGAGATTCCCCGTAGTTTTTCCGATCTGAGTCACGGCACCAATCTGTTATAAATGCAAAGGCAAATTTAGGTTAAATAAAAGAACAGTTTATTATAAAACAATTTTTATAATAAAAATAAACAACGAGGAAAAACCACAATAAAATAAGCAGCGCAGCGCTGGGTGGACAGGGGTCTATACCCAAAGGTATAGGTGTTCCCAAATCCACGAAGGAGGGTAGACTGTCCGGGGTTTTTATAGGGATTTTGTGTCCAGAGGCCAAAACTCTGAGCAGTTACTGTTCAACAAAGAGTTTAGATGGCTGGTTGAATGAATTTCCTGGAACCGTGGAACTGAATCAATAGACGACTGGGCAGAGTCCTCTTGTATGTAAAAGTTCTGAGTGCTTCTTGATTGTATCTTCGGTTTGGGCTCTCAGAGTGAAGTATCCAAGTCCGGTGTGGAGTCGACAGATATCTCGGCCTGGCTCCTTTCTTTGTTTGGCTTAACCTGCTTTTTCTTTCAGGCTGATGAACGTTGCCTAGGGTCGTTACCGCCTGAATGGGTAGTTACTGCTGGGTTTGGGGAAATTCTTCGGCCACACTATATTTTATATACTTTTTACATTGTTACAAATCTAGTTATATACTTATTTATTCTTTCACGAATTTTTATCCAAGGTTACATTTATCACACCTTTTTCCCAGAGAGAGGGGAAGAGAGAGAGAGGGATCATCAACATGTAAGAAGACACCATAAAACCATCAAAGACAGTGAAGAAAGGAATTAAGTTTTAGATGGGGAAGAGAGAATAAGGAGATGCTTAAATAAGCTGAAATATTTTTCTGTTAAAGCTATGGAGATGGACAATAGTGTTCTTAAAAAAACCTCCTTTAATTCATGACAGAGTATATTGGGTGGAATAGAGTGTTTCAAAGTGTGGATTTTGAGCAAATGGTGAAGTAGCTGTGATACTGTGAGATGCTGGAACAGAGGGGGAGAAGTAATAGCTGAAGATTTGTGGCCTTTAAGAGGCAAAGAGAAAACTTCTGTTCCAGAGGGGTTCACAAAAACTGATGAAAAGAACTTTTGCCTTTGAATAACTCATCCTTAAAAATGACATCCCTAGACTCATTTGACCCATAACACACCTCAGAGTGATGTGAAATGGGAGGAATGAACTGATGACAGAATTTCCGGGCAGCTGGCAACAGAGAAATAGAAAGCTATAAAAGAAATAGTTTTCTTGTGAGAAACTCCATAGATTAGCAGAAGAAGACTTCTGTTTCTCTACAAAGACTGATGAAAGAATTATAGCAAAAACTGAGACTGTTTTAACCACCAAAGTTTTTTGTCTCTATGTTGTCATGTAAACAAGGGAATGGTTGCATAGTGGAGGAGAAAAGGGTTGTTCTGGAAGTTTTATTCTGGTTTCTTATTCTTGTAGTTTTTGTTAAACTTTCTTTGTTCCTTTTAAGTTTTAAGCCTGTTTTGCTCTTGTTCTAATCCATATCTCACAGCAAGAAATAAGTAAGTTTTCCAGTGATTTTTTAGTTGCTGCTTTAAAATCACAGCATTTATTTGGTGCATTGTCTGGGAAATCAAATTGGCAAATCTAAACCACCTTGCTAAATTTAATTTAAAAATAAATAGATGGGCCTGGCTAAAATTAAAAGTAGATAGAGGAGCTTTGCTAAAATTAGAAGTTAATCATTAGCTAATAACTAATTGTCTGTCAACTTTATGCTTGTTCAGTGGGGTTTATAGAGAGAAACAAAGAATCTGGTAAGGAACTTCAAGAACATAAGACAATTGCAAATCAGAAACCCATTAAAGACATGAAACTAGAAGCTCAGCCAAGGGTCCATTTGTCACTCTGCATTGAAAAAGTAGAAAGGTCAAGATGAGGAAGAGATATATTCCTTCCTCCCTTCTGTGACCCTTCCCCATAATGAGACCACCGACCCATTTCAAGGAACAGACTACGCATGCTTAATTGCTTTTTTTGAAAATTAGCATAGAAAGCAGAGAGTGGGTGGTAACTGGGTTATGAATATGTATTTGTATTCAATACCTCTGTAAATAAAAAGCTTGTATTCACCTGTATTCAGGGCCGTGCCTATTAATGGGATACCCAGCACTGGTCCAGCACCGCTAATAAACATACACTTTTTAACCCTAAAATGCTTAAAAAGTCTTTGTCCATCTCAGTTGGATATTGATACTAGATCATATCCATATTTTGGTATATCACAACAGCCATGCAGAGACTTGGGGGCAATCTTGTTGGAGTCTGAGATACAGAGTGTGTGGCCTTGTTTCTAATACTTAGTTCTAGGATCCAAAGAAACACTGAATTTCATATAACATGAAATTCATGAGCATGATTTCATGGTGATACATGAGAACAAATGTTACAGTTAGATGGAAAAAGTGTAAGTGTGTAGATTAGAAAGTTTCTTAAATCACTTGGTGAAAACGTAGTTTGGAGAGCAGAAGACAAGATGGAGGATTTAGGGTGTTGTCTCTTGTCCTTCTTTCTTCTTCATCTTCTTCTTCTAGAGGTTTTTGGGTGGTAGTAAGTGATTAGATAAAAGATGACGCAGTGCAGCACACAGGTGTTGGGTCATTGGGTCACTAAGAAAAATAATTTAGTTGGCATCTGTTAATTGGGTAAATGGACATATAAAAGACCTTGAAAAGGATCTTTGTTGGCCATTTTACCCCTTTCTATCATAGTGCACATAGCTCCTTGTACCTTGTAATGCTGATAAGAAAAGAATAAACAACCCAGACCGAACAAGAGAAAATTGCCTCCCTCTCGTCAGTCTTCAGTTCAAAGGGAAAAAGAACCTAACCAAAAGTCCTTAACGAGACACAATCTCATGCAGTCGACCCATTTCCCAAGCCGCCAAAGGGTATTTTGTCGGCTCAGAGCTTTTGCAAACTTATCTTAGCCCTCTCGGAGCTGCCTGTATGCCCAAGATGCCGCCAGAGGCAGAAGAGGGAAGGGAAAACCCCTTGGCTTGCGTGCCAGCGGTCGAGCCCTTTTCTGGCCCTAGGGGGGTGCAGTGGACTAGGGGATGGACAGCCCTGTCCCCCCTGAGACGGCCCGAGATGGTCCAGCCTGCCCCGGAGTGTCATGACACCCTGATGGGGACAGCAGCTCCTGTGCCCCGCCTGCCAGGGGTGTGCTTTGAGCCACAGATGCCAGTCAAAGTGATGTCAGCAGTGACATGAGCGCAGCCGGAGCCCTACACCCCGCCTGTGCCAACGCCCCCAGGCCAGCCCTCGGCAGAGACGTTTCTTCCAGCCTCTGCACCGCCCACTGACGACGGCAGAACCGCCCAGTACGTCAGAGGCAGGCGTGGTCTCTTCCTTCCGTGCCTAGCCCAGCGCGGGGGAGAAGACGGGTAGACAAGCAGAGCCGCGGCTTATGCCGGCTGCTGCAGCACTGCTGCCATGGCAACCACCCTTGAAACAAGAAGCGGCCGCGACTGAGCTGACAGCCACCGCAACAATCTGCCAAGCTGAGAAGCAACAGAAACCACTCATCACCGTCCAGTACTGGCCAGCAGCAGCATTACAGCAGATTCAGCTTTGCTCAGAGCCTGCAAAGTCCAGACTGCTCAGACACAGCTGCAGCTCAACAACAGCAGCTTGAAGAAGCAACAGTTTCTCCACAGCAGATGGCTTTGCTGGATGCTGCACAGAGTCAAAAAGCCTTTGACCACAGCCTTGCCAACACACAATTTCTTCAGCCTACAAATCCTATAGCAGACACGGACTGGGGGATATGGAACATGTCAACACGAGGTCCAGTATCCCTGGAACCGTTTCAACAAAATAGCCAAGAGGCAAAAATCAAGCTGTTATAAATCTATATTATGATACTGGCTTTTTGCAAGTATTAGGATGAATGTTGTATGCTTTTGCTATGTCTTTTTCTTTTTTCTCCTGCTAGCAGCTAAAAAGTTTTAGGTGTATGTCAAGAAGAATTTTGGACGTTAGAGCTATGTCCTGTCTGTACAAAGCGAGATAACCTCCAGGGAACAGATGATGGGGCCCAGGCTGCTATCGACACTGACTGCCTGTAGAAGAAGGAACCCCAGCCCAAATAAAAAGAAGATAAACAAGAAATTATAAACAAATGCGCATGCTCTAAAAAGGCGGACCTGGAGAGTGGCTATGCAAACTAGTTCTTGGAAAAGTTTGAATATGCATTAAAACCCTACAGCAAAATGAGATAAAAAGAATCTTCCAAAGATACCAGGTGTGCTCTCGGCAAAGAGCCAGGCACCTGGCCATTTTAACCCTTTGCTTTATTATCTTTGTCTCCTAATTGTCTTTTTGTTTATATTAAACCTGTTATAATTTATTAAGCGAGTGAACCTCATTTTTCACAAAACAACAAGAAAGAGAAAGCTCACAAGCAGATAATTCGGGCTTTAAAGGTGCAAATACTGAGGACATTATAAAAATCTCAGCTGGTCAAGATGTTTCTATGAATACACCCCTGTCTTCTCAAGCTACAAGGTTTGGCACAATGTTGGGGTCAGAGATGCAAGATATATACCTTTATCTGTAATGCCTAACTCTGACACCCAAGAAAGCACTGAGTTTCACATAGCACCATGGAGACAACTGTTAGAGTTAAGTAAAAAAGACTGAAAATGTAAGTGTGTGAATTAGAAGGTTTCTTGAGTCACTGGGTGAATAGGTTGAAGTTTAGAGTTTAAGGTAGTTTAGAGAGCAGAAGACAAGATGGGGGATTTAGGGTGTTGTCTCTTGTCTTTCTTCTTGCTTCTTCATGTTCTTCTCCTAGAGGTTTTTGGGTGGTAGTAAGTGATTGGATAAAGAATGCCGTAGTGCAGCACACAGGTGTTGGGTCATTGGGTCACTAAGAAAAATAATTTAGTTGGCATCTGTTAATTGGGTAAATGGACATATAAAAGACCTTGAAAAGGATCTTTGTTGGCCATTTTACCCCTTTCTATCATAGTGCACATAGCTCCTTGTACCTTGTAACGCTGATAAGAAAAGAATAAACAACCCAGACCGAACAAGAGAAAATTGCCTCCCTCTCGTCAGTCTTCAGTTCAAAGGGAAAAAGAACCTAACCTAAAAGTCCTTAACGAGACAGCACAACTGCTCCAAGTGCCTGGTTTGGCCCTTCATCCATAGGACAATCAGTCAACTCCTCTCAATCCTGTTGGTCACATACTCAAGAGAGTTCCTTTGGAACCTCTTTTTTCAGACAAAGGACTGTTTAAGGAACTTGCTTATGGCTTCAGATGACAACTCAACCTCTGTAAATAATCCTTATAGCCCCCTGAGTCAGTGCCATCTCATGGTCAACATGAGGTTCAGCCTCCTACTGGAGTGCCACCTGTGGTGAATCCTTGCACTTCATCTTCCATATCTTTTAATACAGGACTACAAATTACCAACAAGATGAATACAGACTTCAGTCAAGGAGGAGCAGCATTCTCACAAGATGCAAGCAGAGTTTGGGTGCCACATCCTCAAAGACATGTTGTAAGCTATGAAGCCAATTTGACAAATTGGGCAGATAGCAGGAATAAAGCACTAAAGGAAGGAAATTTCAACATAGCAGAAACAGAAATCATGGCACTGCCAGTGAGATATGGCAGGCAAAATGCAAATCCTAGATGGGAGCCTCTGACTTAGGATGTCATCAAGGACTTAATGCAAGCCATAAAAGATGATGGATTAAATTCTCCATATTTCAAACAACTGTTGAGAGGCACATTCAACAATTATGACTTAATACCTTATGATTGTAGACATATTGCCTCCATAATCCTGACAGACTCACAGTACATATAATGGAAAACCGCTCAGACTATTCACTGAGTTCTAATAGAGGTATAGCAAATGTCATTTATTTTTACCTTTAGCACACTTTTATAGGGTCCAACAGGGTCCGCGGGCTTAGCAAGCTAATATTGGTTAATACATATTGTTTTACATTCTTTCTCCAGTACACAATGCCATTGTTTTTCTTTATTCTCGCAGTTCCAGGAGATTTTCAAGGACACTGCATTTAATATTGTCACCTGGATTGAAAGCTGGGTTGTGCAGACAGGCTTTTACTAAAATATCATGGTTTTGCTCTGTTAAAATGTTTTACTACTCTTCCCCTTTTTTCTTTTTGCACAACACAGGCTTTGGATGCAATTCGTTTCAGACCTTTACAGATACAGGATAACATACAGCTTACAATAACTACTTCTATTAATACTATAAGAAGAATTAATCTTTCTTCTAGTAAAAGAGATTTTAACTACTTAGTAATGTCTCAATTGGTTAACCAGCTTCTAATGGGGTCATCAACTTCTTTCAGGGCGTGTAACCTGCTTTGAAGCTGTTTTAGTTGTGCATGGATAGATGTTGTAATGCATTTAGAAAAATTGTATGACCTGAGAATGCACCCCTGAAATGTGGAATGTAAGCTTCTTCCTCTTATCTCTTTCTCCCCAGTTCTCCTTATTGGTTATGTGAATGTAACACACCCTCTTTCCCCTGCCTTCAGAAAGACGCGCGTTATCAATATTCTTCCTCTTTTCCCTCCTGCTCTCTTTCTCCACGAGGTCCCAGGAATAAAGCTGACCTTCCAGTCCCAGGAATAAAGCTGACCTTCCATCTCAGCAAGGGAAAGAGCCTCGGTTTAGTTCCTCTGTTCCATGCTATAATATCTTCCCTGCCTCCCTGGCTACTGCAGGGCAGACGGTGGCTATAGAGAGGCAGGGAACAAATAGAATTATAGCAGATAGAGACTGAGTGGTTAGACAGATTCATACAACACATTATTTCAAATCTTAAATCAGGGAATAACTGAAGAATATTTATAGAGACACAACATTATGATGATAACATAAACTTCTGTTGACAAACTGTCTGTGTAGTTTTCAGACACAACTGTGTCCTGGCAGCTCCACTTCTGATCTTGATTGGAGTATTAAGGCTGTATGGTAACTTATCTGTTTACTGGGTTTCATGTTTTCAGAGGAAGACAGTCTGGTCAGATCAACAGGTGACCTTTTTGAACCTATCAACAAAACATAGACACTTCTCTCCTTAAAGTTAATAAATCATTTTGGCTTAGCTGTGGTACACTTAATTGTAAATTCAGATTATATGATCTTGCTAAATTATTGATAAAAATATTTCATTATTTAAAATGAATTGTGGTCTAAATTTCTAATACACATATTAGACTAATAAAATGCTTTTAGGGCATCAATTCCCCCCATTTTTTAAAAATGAAATGTACTTCCATCATGCACATAAATATCAACACAAAACCATACACACAACGAATAAAAAACCTACAGTAGTCAGAAATCAAGCAGATAATAAACATTATTAATAACATATGTGGTATAGAATTACTATTAACTACTAAAACACTGCACTAGCATCCCATAGTCTGCAAACAAACAAAAAAATCGGTGAAGGATTGGATAACCACCTTCGGAAATGATTCTCCAAGCCCACTTCAAAATTGATTCAGCTGTCATATTAATAGGGTCAAATTGTTGAGTCAAAAAGTGACTCAAATACTGATTTGGTACAGAAAACGTCTGGATCTGTTGGCAAACATTCTATCCAGGTAAAGTCAAGGCTTGGCCAGGGCCTTAGGCTTTAAACTGGAAAGATGTTTCTTAACTCATTTTCAAAACAAGGTTCTTAATAATAGCAGCTATGAGATGCTTACAACACAGCAAACTGTTAAAATGCTTTTGTATAAAGCAAATGATCAGAAGTCTAAGGTAAGAGACCAATTAAACCATTTAGCAGTTGGTTTAATCTGAAGCCTCTCTCGTGGCAGCTGACTTGTAGCAATGATAGATTTTCTTGGAATCCTGGAAGCACTAAAAAATAATAAAGCTAGACTGGATTAGGCAAAAGCAAATCTTCTTAAACAAAGAAAAGAATAAAAAACAAGAAAACTCTGTATAGGAACAGCTGTATAACTTGTTTACCAAGATGCATCTGTAGTTAAAATACAAAAATATCTCAAATGACACATGTCTAAAAGGTAGTTACACAAAGATATGTTAAAATATATGAGACCAGCTATAAATACAACAATGACACTCTATAGATAATGTTCATCATAGAAATCCATAAATTCATACTATGCAATATGTCAGCAGTGTCTGAAAATCAAGATAATATTTCTAAAATACTCATGTCTTAATGACCAAAATAAAATAAGGTAAAAATCTTGTGAATTTCCTAGTAAATAACAGTCACTATTCTTTTGTGTTACCTATAGAAAACAAAAACAGTAGAGATTATAACAAATAAATTAAACTTTTGATGAAATGAAGGATGCAACAGACACTATCTTCTCTCTATAAGCAGGTGCTCACCAGTGTTCTGTCACAGCTGTTTTAGTTGTAGTCATCATCTCTCTAGGAAAATAACTATACTTTGCAGTTTAAACAAGTGTCTTTTAACAAAACATAAAACAATTTAAATTAAACAATATTTAAACCTGATAAAAATTAATTATGACAAAAGGAAATAACAAAACCTTAAAAAAAATACCAAAGTTATAATACTTAACTTAAAAACACTCAAACATAGTAAAACTTAACTTTTCTTAATTCTATTAACACTTAATTTATATCAAATGAAAGCATAACTTAATCTTACTCTATTATTACAAAAAAGGCAACTGAAAGTTTGGTATATACCTTTTGAAGACAATATAATAGCAACATGGATTCACTATAAAGATTATAAGGATGTAACAAATAGATCACAATTTCATGTCATCTGGCTTTAAGAATAACTCACAATAACTGCAGATGTTACTGAAAATACTTATTCGTAATAGGAATTTGCTTGGTATATGCTTAAGTTGGTTAGGATTTTTAAATTGCAATTTTGCTAGAGAAAAACCACAGCAACACAGGATTTGGTAAGTTGCCATTCAGCTTTTGTAGCACTTTTCAGAAACATCAAGTCCAATTCTTAATTAAAATCTGAAGTCTAAATTGGTATATATGCTGTTATATGTGTTTTCTATAACAAAAGAACTCGCATTGAAATTACCTTTATTAAAATTGTGAAAAAAACAAGCAAATGGGTAATATATGCTTAACTTTTTCTTGTGCAGTAAAGTTCTCCTAGATAATTATTTTTTAAAGCATAAGTATCTTTTGTAAATAACATTAATTGGAAGGTCGTTTTATTAGTAGCTGTAAATAATTCAATATTTTGACATTAGGTTTTAAAACTAATTATTGCAAGGTAACTTTTACTTTTGTTAATATTAACTTTAAACATTTTTTTAATAAAAGCTTTTTTTAAATTTTAAAAAAATCACAATAATTTCTCTAGTGAAACTC
The DNA here is from genome assembly GCF_049639895.1 of Pseudopodoces humilis. Lineage (NCBI taxonomy): Eukaryota > Metazoa > Chordata > Aves > Passeriformes > Paridae > Pseudopodoces > Pseudopodoces humilis. Next base: position 8,785,295 of record NC_142211.1, on the reverse strand, counting down.
TAAAAAACTGCAACTGCATAATCTCATAATTACTTAAAACACAAAATTAACTCTAAAAGAGTATATAAAAACATTTTACGAAACCAATGAATCATGACTTTTTAACAAACTGGGTACTATCCCGGTGCTTTTTCTTAGAGAGGGAGCGGGGCGGGTGAACTGCCCGCTCTGCTGCTGCTGCTGTTATTCCTAAAAGGTTTGAGTGAAGTCTTCATCATTCCCCCATACTCTCACAGGGGGAAAAAACAAAGAGCAAAAATCTCACAAAGTTAACTTTAACAAATGCAGTTCCTTCTCTCAATATTTCTCTCGTTGTTAGCAGATAGAGGGAAAAGGTCACAATTTTACAAAAACAGGTGATGTTACACGAAAAGCCTCTCAGGGCCAGGTGGTAACAACGGTGACCATTGCAACTTAGCAACTTTTAATTACAGTGATGAATTTTGAACTAGATACCATATAGTTAGCGCTTTTTTGGCTATTTTGTCTCCCTTTGAAGCTGTCTGAGCCACCTGTTTCTGCTCAACTGTTTCTGTAATTGCTGATATTTGTTCAGCATGGTCTTGGAGCTTTTTCTGCACTGCCTCTGCCTTGGGGGTGCCTTTGTTCTTTGCGCACACTTCAGTGCTCCCCCCATGCCCCCCTGGTTTAGGTGGAAACCGATCTAAATCTGGCTTCTCTTCTTCCAGGTTAGTAGAGTTGGAACTTGAATAAGATTGTGGTGTTGAAAGTGTCTCCAAAGGTGGAGCAGATGGTTCAGGACATCTCATACCCTGCCGTTGCTGAACAGATTCTGTTCCTTGTTTCAGTGTTTGCTGTGGAGCTGCTTTCTCTTGATGACGCTGAGCTCCACTTGTACTTAATGACTGCTCAATATGAGCTTGCAGTTGTTGCACAAGTTTCTCTATTTGTTGTTGCCACTCTAATAGATCTTTTTTCGATGCATCATTACAATTTACTGGTTCTTCTTCTGCCAATGGTTGCCCGTCTTCTGAATGCATTGACACTTCTGGGGGGAGAGGGATGTCCTGCGACTTTCCCCAGTGAACAGTAGATGGGGGCTGGCAATCTGGGGCTCTGATTTCCACTGACGTGTGGGGCTCTGCCTGGCTGGGGCTGGCGCTGTCTCCTTCCGGAGATGCCGTCATTTCTACATCTTCATTCAGTGGAGTAACTTCCAGCTTGGGCTCTGCTGGTGTAGTCCTGTCCACCCCAGTACACTCCTGAGATTTTAAAAGTTCCGAGACCGAGCTACATTGCTTCCCCGTGAGCTCCTTCACCGACCGAACCTACCCAACCCCAAAGAAAGCACCCAGATGGCTGATTGACATGGTAGGAGGTAACTGACACGTCCGTCTCGGACCGAGCTAAGCTTGCAAGGCATCAGTGGCGACTGTGGACTCTGCTTTCATATCTTTTAAAATATTCAACACAACTAACCAGATCGAACCGAGCTTTAGAGCGTCTTTGCTTTTCCCCGTGATAGCTTTTTCCCACAACAAATCTATATCTTTCCATTATTCTGCTGCAAAAAGCGGCAGGACCTGGAGGCACCTGTGCCTATTGTCTCTAGCCCATAAAACGAGCTTTTCAAGGTCCTTATCCTTGACTGCCTCTCCTCGTTTAACGATAATGCTTAGAAGCAGTTTGTGCTGCCGCAAATTCAACCTCCATGCTAGCAGCCGTGCAGGCGGGGGGAGGGGAGCGACTCCTTCTCCCTGGGTGCCGACATGTATCTGCCTTCGGTCTTCGCCCCAGATCCTCCGCCCCAGTTTTCCGCAGCTTAGGTCCTCTTCCATGTCCACCCGCATGCAAATCCGCCACCCGATGCCGATCCGCTTCCACATTTCACCGCATGCTGACCTGCTGAATTCCCTCTGCCTGCAAAGGGTTCCTGTTCAAAGCGCCAGGTAATGGAAAACCGCTCAGACTATTCACTGAGTTCTCATAGAGGTATAGCAAACGTTGTTTATTTCTATCTTTAGCACACTTTTATAGGGTCCAACAGGGTCCGTGGGCTTAGCAAGCTACTATTGGTTAATATATATTGTTTTACATTCTTTCTCCAGTACACAATGCCATTGTTTTTCTTTATTCTCGCTGTTCCGGGAGATTTTCAAGAACACTGCTTTTAATATTGTCGCCTGGATTGAAAGCTGGGTTGTGCAGACAGGCTTTTACTAAAATATCATGGTTTTGCTCTGTTGAAATGTTTCTCTACAGACATCTTTCTATAACTACCTCTGAAGGCCTTCAAATAAAGATCCTCTTTTATATTACCTCCTTACTAAAATTATCTCGAGTTTCATTTCCATGTTAGGAGAAAGGCAACAGTGAGGCACTGAAACAGGTCTCCTCCACATGCTGCAGGTGGATCTCTGCATCCTTGTGGTCCTTCATGGGCTGCAGGGGCACAGCTGCCTCACCATGGTTTCCACCACAGGCTACAGGGGAATCTCAGCTCTGGTGCATGTACCTTCTCCTGCCCCTCCTTCCCCACTGACCTTTATGTCTGAAGAGTTTTTTTTTCACACATTCTCACACCTCTCTTTGTTGCTGCTGGACACGAAATAAGTCACACGGACACAGCTCGAGGTGTGGTGAAGGAAGGAGAGAACTTTATTTTTTCTCTCAGAATTTATAGGTTTCTGACCACGGCCAGGAATTGGACAGTCAGGTTAACACCTTCCCAGCCACACTGGCTGTGAGAGATGTCCATCAAAAACGTGTATCAGAAAGAATGTATACATATCTATGTTTACAGTTACTGTCCTGGGAAAGTCTTTAGAAACTATGTCAACCAGATCGAAAAACTGAGTTTTCAGGGCAACATCTCACCGTTTTTGGTTTTAAAAAAAGAAAAAGAAAAGAAAATGAACAAAGAAGCTAACAACATTCTAAACAATCAAAAGGAAAAATAATAGGAAAAATAAACAATGCTCCATACAATCAGAAGGCTGTAATTTCAGGGTGAAATCTCACCCTTTTGTTATTAGAAAAAAAAAAAAGTGAAAACGTGTCGAGCATCAAGACCTGCTCGTGGATGGGCCATTGGGGTGATCACCCACGTCATCCACATTTGAGTCATCATGATGGCCCATCCATTTGATGACTTTCAATTTGGTAATGGAGGCGGAATCAGTGACCAAATTGAAAGGTGCCTGGGAAAACTTCTGAAATGCCGTGACAGCAGCCCGTAATTCCACCAACTGGGCTGACCCAGCCTCACGACTCTCCAAAACCTGCCACTCAGATCCATCCTTCCAGGTAGCAATGGCCTTTCCAGTCTTTCCCGAACCATCAGTAAAGGTGGTTGGTCCTTGCACAGGCTCCTGACTATGTTTGGGCCTCAAAGAAGAGTCAGTGAAATTTGCCACTTGCAACAGCTTGTGGCTCGGCAGATGATAGGTGATCCACCCAGAAAAATTCTCCAGAGCACTTTGCATGGAAACAGTGTTCACAAAGCTCCAAAGTCCCCGTGCGTTACTGGGAGCACAATCTTTGCAGGATCTGCACCCATCAATTGCAAACACCGTTGCCGGCATTTGATTATCAAAATGAGCTATCAGCTCAAACAATGCAGTTGCTGTCTTCTGCGGCTGATGGGGCAGTATAGAGAGTTTTTTAGCAGAAAGTGGACACGATATATTAGTAAAAGCCTGTCTGCACAAACCAGCCTCTGGAATAAGTCGTAATATTAAGGGCTAAAATCCTTGAAACTTTCCTGCAGAAGAGAGAGTAAAGCAAAACAATATTCTTGTGTACAAGGGAAAAAATGTAATATGTGTGTATTAGCCAATAGTAGCTTGCTCTGCCCGCGGACCCTGTAGAACCCTATAAAAGGTGTGTTAATAATGGAAATAAACAGCATTCACGTTTGCTTCTGTGAAGGGTTGTGGATAGCTGGTGGTCTCTCAATATCTGGTGCTCGAACGGGACCCTGCGGGGAAGGGGGGCTTCGGTGGGTCCACGCACGGTGGGACAAAGCCTTGGACCGAGGTTGGTGGAGGAGACCTGAGCGCAGATAGACGCTGCCTTGGATTGGTACCGGATAGGCGACCCGCGGAAAAAGGGGGGCAAGTCGCTGGGGGAGTCCGAAAGGCGGAGGAGTAAGTGAGGGGTCGCTACCCTCCCCCCACTGTGGCCTTGTGGAAAATGGAAATGGAGTTCGCAGCAGCTAAAAAACTGCTTCTGAGTATTCTCGTTAATCGAGGCGAAGCAGCCAGGGAAAAGGACCTGGATAAGCTCATTATATGGACGAGAAATCACAGCCATTAAGCAGTGCCCCCACTGCTCTTTGCAGTGAAGGAATGGACGGATATAGGGAATCTGATATGGGAAACGGCAATCATGGGAAAGAGTAAATACGTAATAGCGTTCAGTTCAGTATGGAAAATTGTGTTAAATACATTAAGGGATATGAAGGCAGAGTCCTTGGTTGCAGCCGCTGCTTTAGAAGCCATGGTGCGGCCCGAGATGGATGCGCCATGGTCACCTCCTGCCACATCCATTAGCCGTCTGGGTGCATTTTTCGGGGTTGGACACGTTCGGCCAGCGAAGGGGCTCACAGGGAGGCAGTGTAGCACCGTGTCAGAACTTTTAAAATCTCAGGGGTGCTCCGACGTAGTTGCATCCACGTCAGCAGAGCCCTCTCAGACTCTGGCCGCACCAGTGGAGCCTAAGCTGGAAGTTACCCTGCCGAACGCAGATGTAGAAATGACGGCTCCCCCGGAAGGAGCGGGCACCAGCTCCAGCCAGGCGGGGCCTGATAAGTCAGCAGAAACAAGAGCCACAGGGTGCAAACCAAAGATCTACCCTTCAATGCCATCTACTGTTCACTGGGGAAGACCACAGGACATTCTGCTCCCTCCAGATGATATCTCTATGCACTCCTATGATGGATGGCCTTCAGCAGGAGCAGAGCCAATTAATGACAACGATACATCAAAGAAAGAGCTACTGGAATGGCAACAACAAATAGAGCAGCTCGTGCAACACCTGCAAGCTCAGATTGAACAAACCCTACATGCAAACAGAGCACAGCCTCAACAGGAAAAAACAGCTCTGCAGCAAACACCGAGACAGTAGGCAGAGTCAGTTCAACAACTGCAGGATATGTTGCATTCTGAACCATCTGCTCCACCTTTGGAGACACTGCTAACACCACAATCTTGTTCCAGCTCTACCACCTTGGAGGAAGAGAACAGAAAGCACAGAGCACAGCAAAGGTGGTCCGGCATCATTCGAGATGCAATCCTTGAAGGAGAATGGCATGCAGCAGGGGCAGTCGCTTATCCCATTTTATATGATCAGCAAAATCCACGCTATGAACAACATGACTGGAAGATCTTGCAGCAAGCCAAAAAGACAGTTACTGAGCATGGCATTAAATCTGAAGCTGCAAACACTGCATTGGATTGGCTGTTCACCTCTGATGTTAATAGTCCCATAGACAGCCAAAATCTCGCACGTCTGCTTTTAACTCCATCACAGCTTATGGTGTGGGAGAAGGAATGGAAAAGGTTAGCAGTTTTAGAAGCCAATCGACCTCGAGATCAAATTGATGTATTATATGGACTTAATCCTGACATGCTCACCGGTTCAGGAATTTAAAGTCATATGGCTGTACAGTTAAACTACCCTCTTGCAATGCATCATTTGTCTGCACAGCTCGCTCGTCAAGCCTTCAATGCTGTGCCTGATTCAAAACCTCATCCTTCCTTCACGACAGTATGGCAAGGCCTTATGGAACCGTATCCTCATTTCATCGACCGTCTGTCAGCAGCTCTGAAAGCTCAGAATGACATGACTGAGGAGGCAAAACAGAGCATGTTTAAGCTATTAGCTTTTGAGAACGCTAATTCAAAAATAAAGCCTATCCTCGCCACACTCACAAAACAAGCAGATGTGGGAGACATGCTAGATATTGTCCTGAGAGTTAATCAGTCAAAACAAGGACAACTTGTAGCCAATGCAGTTGCAGAAGCCATCAAACCAACTACAAGTCTACTTGCTGCTGCAGTCAATAAACTGGGAAGTGGACACAAACTTTCCACCACACCTTCAAACATCTGTTACCGATGTGGCGACAAAGGACACTTTCGAAAATTCTGTCAAGTTCCTGTGTGGTGTGATCGATGCCAAATAGACAATCATGCCACTGCTGCCTGCCAGTTCACAAAAAACATGATCAAGAGCGCAAGGAGCCGCCACGCGGGGACACAAGTAGCCGGCCCAACTCTATTCAGCAGCTCAACCCACCAGCAACCAGGGGAAGCCTGGGAATCGATTTGGCAGCATCAGTAGATGTCACTCTCATCGACAGCACCATCCATAAAATCCCAACTGGAGTTACAGGACCCATTTATTCTGTCACCTGTGCACTTGGTGCTTTGTTGATTGGGAGATCATCTGCTGGAATTGCAGGACTTATTGTTCTCCCAGGAGTCATTGATGCTGATTATACCGGTGAAATCCAAGTTTGTGCCTACACCTTAGATCCTCCACTTACAATCAAAAAAGGAACAAGAATTGCTCAATTGGTGTTATTTCAAAAGGTGACAACTGAAAAAGACATTTTTTGAAGTGTTCCTAGACGTGGAGCCAGAGGATTTGGGTCAACAGGAGACACAGTGGTGAATCTTGTTCAACAAATGAACCATCGGCCGGTAGTTGAAATCACCCTGTGCCACAGATCAAAACAGCAAAGAGTCAAGATGATGTTAGACACAGGAGCTGATGTTACCATCGTCAGCCGAGTTTGGTGGCCAAGAGAATGGCCTCTCCACAGAGCCTTAAGCTCGGTACAAGGTGTAGGAGGATACTCCACACCACTGAGAAGTGTACATCCAATCCAGTTTCAATTTCCTGAAGGACAGACTACCACCTTATGTCCATAAACATGCCTTTGCCTGGAAGCCTTGGAGGGCTCATTGGTCGAGATGTTCTCAGCCAGCTTGGGGCAACACTAACTCTTCCCAATCAATCGCTTTTTCAGTAGTCGCAACTGCTGACAGGCCGCCGACCCCAAGGATTCAGTGGAAATCTAATGAGCCTGTGTGGGTTGAGCAGTGGCCTCTTGTTGTGGTGCATCTAAAAATCTTGGTATCTCCCAAGGGTAGAACTCACCTCTGGTTTGTGTAATGTTAGTTCCTACCTGAGAACCCTTTTTCCCTTCCCCCTTCCCATTGGCTGTGATCTCCCTCTATCCCCCGACCACCCTTGCCCCCTAGTATAAGATATAAGACCCAGGGGATTTCAGTCTCTTTCTTGCCCCAGATGGATGACATACAATAAACCCGGGATTACTCCAGCAAGTTTGGGCCTCCTGTGTCTAGATACTTTGAGTCCGTGTTGCATCCACTTCAGGACCCCTTCCGCCGCCTGTGTCCCGAGACAAGCAGGGCTCTCACCACGGGGGGTGGGACAGAGGGGTCCCCCCCTGAGAAAGGATTACAACAGCCTCTCTCACAGTCTCACAGGAGCGGCTGACAATTGCGCATGAACTGGTTAAAGAACAGCTACAAGCAAAGCACATCCAACCATCGCTCAGCCCATGGAATACTCTAGTCTTTGTCATCCCAAAGAAATCTAGGAAATGGCGACTGCTGCATGATCTGGGCAAAGTAAATGACCAGATGTGGGCAATGGGAGCATTACAACCAGGGATGCCCTCTCCCACAATGCTGCCACAAGAAAGGCATCTTCTAGTCATAGATTTGAAAGACTGTTTCTTCACCATACCCCTGCAAAAAGAAGACACAGTGAGATTTGCCTTAACCTTACCATCAATCAACAAAGAAAGTCCGTCTCAGAGATTTGAGTGGGTGGTCCTTCCACAAGGGATGAAAAATTCTCCAACAATGTGCCAACTGTTTGTGCACTGGGCACTGACACCTGTGCGTGCCAAGCTCTCCCAGACAATTATTTATCACTACGTGGATGACATCTTGTTTTGTCAACGTGATCCATTCCAAGATGAAGATCTCACATTTATCACCACCCAGCTCACAGCAAAAGGCTTGGTTGTTGCCCCAGAAAAAATTCAAAAACAAGCTCCATGGAAGTATCTAGGGTGGATTCTGACATCTTCGTCAGTCCGCCCACAAAAATTGAAATTTACCACTGAGATCTATTGAAAGACCCCCGAGCTGTTCACCAGTCTTCACAGAAGTAATTGTGAATGCCGTTTATTTCTATCTTTAGCACACCTTTTATAGGGTTCTACAGGGTCTGCGGGCAGAGCAAGCTACTATTGGCTAGTACACACAAGTTTACATTTTTTCTCCTACACACAAGGATATTGTTTTGCTTTACTCTCTCTTCTGCATGAAGGTTTCAAGGACTTTAGCCTTTAATATTGCGACTTATCCCAGAGGCTGGTTTGTGCAGACAGACCTTTACCAATATATAAAATACAGCAACAATTCCCCCTTTCTCTTTTTGCACAAACCAGGCTTTGGATAAGATAACACACAAGTTAGACTGTCATCTCAATTAACATTATAAGTAAAGTCCGTCCCCCTTCTAGCACAAGAGACCTTAACCATCCGGTGATGCCCCAGCTGGCGAACCAGCTTCCAATGGGGTCACTGTCTTCTTTCAGGGCGTGTAACACATCCTGTAGCTGTTGTAGTTGCTTATGGATGGAAGATGAATGATCAGTAAGATCCAAGCAGCACATGCCTTCAAACTCTTCACCACCATGTCCTTGTGATAAGAGCAAAAAGTCAATTGCAGCTCGATTTCATAATACTGCATGACACACTACTCACATCGGCTGAAAGCTCACTTAACATCGTGGATGTTAAGTTCAATCCTTCCTTAGTCTAACAAGCGAGCCTTTTTAGAGTTGCTAAGCCTTAATTCATTCAGGCTTCGCTTTGACTGTTTGATGTTTTTCATTTTGCTAGTTACATTCAACAATTGATGTAAACTTGGGTGGAACAAAGTTAGTTTCCCAAGATAACAGGGTCCTCTGTGGATTAGCAGGAATCTAATTCCATGCTCTGTCTCCACAGATTAGGAAGATGGAACTAGGTAATCGCTTTGGTAATTGTCCTATGAGATTGCACCACAAATAAAGGCTTAACTTTCAATGGTAGTAACAAGATCAGCTATAGGGCTGACTGCAGCTCAGTGCTACATTACTTTGTTAGAATGACTTTTTGTCGGGGGTTCAAACATTATCCATCCACCTGAGGTATTGGTGGAACTTAACAAATCTAATTCTTCTGAGGGTTGTAACATTGAGAACTTTGGTAATTTTTGCTTGCCAACAGGCTTCAAGTGGTCTTAATGTGAAGCCAACAGTGCGATTGCACTCTTGCAACATTGCCAATTGATTCAGTCGAGTCTCATTACTAATTAAACCTTTAAATGCTTGAGGATCCCATTCAGGGACTCCTATGAGACAGGTGCGAAAGGATCTCCAGGTGTGGCTAGGCTCAAACACATTGACCTTTGGCCAGTTCAATGTGCCAGAGTGACCCATATGTTCTGTCGCTTTTGGATGTTAGTTAGCAGACAGTTGGTCATGACTATACACAACACAATTACCATAAGCAGTTTGTTCCATGTAAATGACACCATACTTGCAAACTCACAGCTAAAACTTCAATCGTTAAATGAACTTTCAAAGATGCTTAGCTCTTGAAGGGGGAATACTTATACTTTATACTAACATAACAATTACTACACAGGCTAAACTCTTTATCTTAAACTATTATCTAACTACCTTTAACACACGTGCTCTGGTATATATGTAGTCTAAGCGTGAAAGCAATTTGCTGAAAGGGTAAAGACACAACTACAATTTGCTTTATATACAGTTAAATGGAGTCTCTACACTTCTTAGATCTTCTACAGAATTTCTCTAACATGATTCAGTCCTGGAACGTTCACTGCTCCCGTGATGTCAGCTGGCAGTTGATCGATGACTGAGGGCTTTGATGTTCAAGTTGTTCTTCAGATCCTAAATCTTAAAACAAAGGATACCTGAAAAATTGTTAGAGACACAACATCATAATAACAACATAAAATTTCTGTTGGCAACTGTCTGTGTAGTGTTCAGACACAACTGTGTCCTGACAGGTCTACTTCTGATCTACGTCTGGAGTACCAAGGCTGTGTGGTGACTTCTCTTCACTGGATCTCATGTGTTCAGAGGCACACAGTCTGGTCAGATGGACAGGTGACCTTTTTGAACCTGCCAACAAAACACAGACACTTCTCTCCTTGAAGTTAATGAATTACACTAATCAAATGCTTTTAGGGCATCCATTTCCCCCGTTTTCTTAAAAAAAATAAAATGAGATGTACTTCTGTTATAAACATCAACACCAACACAAAATCATATACACAATTAATAAGAACTTATACCAGTTAAAAATCAATTAAATCATAAACATTATTAATGACATATGTAATATAAAACTACTATTAATTACTAAAACACTGCACCAGCATCCCATAGTTAGCAAACAAACAGAAACAAAAAAAATCAGTGAAGGATTGGGTAATCATCTCCGGAAATGATTCTCCAAGCCCACTTCAAAATTGATCCAGCTGTCATATTAATAGGGTCAAATTGTTGAGTCAAAAAGTGACTCAAATACTGATTTGGTACAGAAAACATCTGGATCTGTTGGCAAACATTTCATCCAGGTAAAGTCAAGGCTTGGCCAGGGCCTGGCTTTAAACTGGAAAGATGCCTCAACTCATTTCTAAAACAAGGTTCTCAATAGTAGCAGCTATGAGATGCTTACAGCACAGCAAACTGTTGAAATGCATTTATACAAAGCAAATGATCAGAAGCCTTAGATACCAGACCAATTAAACCATGCAGCAGTTGGTTTAATCTGAAGCCTCCCCCATGGCAGCTGATCTTCAACAATGATACATCTTCTTAAAATTCTGGAAACACTGAAAAATAAGAAAGCTATAACAAACAAAAACTGCAGAGATTGCAACAACCAATAGAACTCCCAGTGAAGTCAAGGGTGTCACAGACTGCATTCACTTCCATCCACAAACAGGTGTTCACCAGTGTTCAATCACTGCTGTTTCAGTTGTGGTTATCTTCATTTCTCTAGGAAAATAACTATACTTTGCAGTTTAAACAAGTGTCTCCAATAAAACATAAAACAATTTAAATTAAACAATATTTAAACCTAACAATAATTATTTATGACAAAAGGAAATAACAAACTTAACTTTAAAAGAATATCTAAGTTAGAAAACTTAACTTAAAAACATTCAAGCCTAAACATTATAAAGCTTGACTATCCTTAATTCTATTAACACTTAATCTATACTAAATAAAAACATAACTTAATCTTATTCTGTTACTACAAAAAGGCAGCTAAAAGTTTGATATATACCTTTCAAACACAATATAACAGTAACATGGATTCACTATAAAGATTATAAAAATGTAACAAATACATCACAATTCTATGTCATCTAGCTTTGAGAATAACCCACAATAACTGCAAATGTTATTAAAAATACCCATTCATAACAGAAATTTGACTAGTATATGCTTAAATTGGTTAGGATTTAAAAGTGTAGTTTTTCTAGAGAAAAACCACAACAACATGGGATTTGGCGAGCTGCCATCCAGCTTTTGTAGCACTTTTCAGAAGCATCAAGTCCAATTTTTAAACTAAAATCCAAAATCCAAATTGGTATATATGCAGTTATATGTGTTTTATATAACAAAAGGACTCACATTAAAATTACCTTATTAAAATTGTGGAAAAAACAAGCAAATGGATAATATATACTTTAACTTAACTTTGTCTTGTACAGTAAAGTTCTCTTAACTAATTATTTTTTAAACCATAAATCTCTTCTGTAGATAACATTAATTGGAAGGTTTTCCTAGAAGCTGTAAATCACACTATATTTTAACCTTGGGTTCTAAAACCAATTATTGCAAGGCAACTTCTGTTAAACACTTTTTCTCTGGTTTTTTGTTTTTTTTTTTCTTTTTTTTCACTTTCAAAGACTCACAATAACTTCTCAGTAAAATCCTAAAAACTGCAATTGCATAAACTCATAATTACTTAAAACACAGAATTAACTCTACAATGGTATATAAAAACATTTTGAAAACCCAATAAATCACAACTTTTTAACAAACTGAGTATAATCCCGATGCTTTTTCTTAGAGAGGGAGCCGGGGGGGGTTTGACTGCCCGCCCTGCTGCTGCTCTCTGCTGCTCTTATCTTTCTTCACATTCTCCATATACTCTCGCAGAGAGGAAAAACGGAGAGAAAGAAAAAAAAACCTCACAAAGTTAACTTTAACAAATGCAGTTTTTTCTCTCAATCTCTCTTGTTGTTCGCCGATAGAGGGAAAAAGGGCACGATTTTACAGAAGCAGGTGATGTTACACGAAAAGTCTCTCACGGCCAGGTGCTAACAGCGTGGCCTTGGAACTTTTCTTGCGCTGCTTCTACCCCCGGGGGTGCCTTTGTTCTTTGCACCCACCTCGCTCCCCCATGTCCCCCTGGTTCGGGTGGAAACCAATCTAAATTTGGCTTCTTTTCTTCCAGGGTGGTAAAGATGGAACTTAAATAAGATTGTAATGCAAAAAGTGACTCCAAAAATGAAGCAAATATTTCTGGATGTATCACATCCTGCCATAACTGAACAGATTCTGTTCGTTGTTTCAGCGTTCGCTGTGGAACTTTTTTTTTTTTTTTTCTTTTTTTTTTTTCTCATTATTTTCTTCTCTTTGACTCTCCCTCCCTCTCTCCATGGGCAGCATAGATAGGAGTGCTCGCCCAGCAGTGGGAGGTGAAGGCATCTGCCGCTGTGACGCAGGTAGAATTACGGAGCTCACAGCCTCAGTATATCTTGCTTTTCTGATTTTAAGGTATTAATTACAGTCTGCCAAGTTCAACCGAGAGTCACAGTGTCCTTGCTCTTTTCCGTGATTGCCGTTTCCCATATCAGAGCCGATATATCAGTCCGTTCTTGCACCGCAAAAAGCAGTGTGGGCACTGCAAATGCCCATGACAATTAGCCCATATAATGAGCATATCCAGGTCCTTTTCCCGGGCTGCTTCGCCTCGTTTAACAAGGATGCAGAGAAGCAGTTTATCTGCCGCCGCAAATTCCACTTCCATGCCAGCGGCAAACAGCGGGGGGGAAGGTTGCAACCCTTCTACCACGCCCTTGCCTGCCTGGGCCCCCCCCAGCAGCCTGACTTTCCACATCCTACCGCTCAGCGTCTCACCATGCTCAGGCTGCCTATCCGGTGCCGATCCAAGCCCGCGACGTCTAATGCCCAGATCCACTCCGCTGACTCCAAAGCCCCTCTGCCCGCAGGGGTGTCCTTGGTCGGAGCGCCAGATATTGAAAGACCCCCGAGCTGTTCACCAGTCTTCACAGAAGTAATTGTGAATGCCGTTTATTTCTATCTTTAGCACACCTTTTATAGGGTTCTACAGGGTCTGCGGGCAGAGCAAGCTACTATTGGCTAGTACACACAAGTTTACATTTTTCCTCCTACACACAAGGATATTGTTTTGCTTTACTCTCTCTTCTGCATGAAGGTTTCAAGGACTTTAGCCTTTAATATTGCGACTTATCCCAGAGGCTGGTTTGTGCAGACAGACCTTTACCAATATATAAAATACAGCAACAGAGATCCACACCCTTAATGATGCACAAAGATTTATTGGAGATCTGGAATGGGTACGACTCATTGCTGGTATCCGAAATGATGAGATGGCACCCTTAATGAGCCTTTTAAAAGGCACAGACCCGCAAACTCCAATTACCCTTTCTGCAAATTAGAAGAGATGTCTCATATACCTAGGGTAGAAACTGCTTTCAACACTAGCAGACAGAAGATTGCCAGATGTGCCTTTAGGACTTCTGATTTGTAACCACCCTATTGCCCCATGTGCTATCATATTTCAGTGGCCTGCTTGGCAAAAAGAGAAAGGGGGAGAAGACCCACCTGAGAGCCGTCGAGATGCCAAGCAGCCTGCCAAGAAGGTACAGTTAGTGCAATCAGTAAGGAAATGTGCAGAGCCTTTAGCGATCCTTGAGTGGATTTTTACACCACATACGCCACCAATGAGTATTTGGCAGAGGACCGAAGCAATTGCTTACCTCATCAAAAAAGCGAGAACGCGAATTGTGGAAATTAGTGTTGCTGAGCTGGAATATATCAGTCTACCGATAAAGGTAGAAAACTTTGAGTGGATGCTGAGACACTCAGAACCAATTCAATTAGCGCTGCTCAGCTATCCAGGAACTGTACACAACAGGCAACCTAAAGATCCATGCCTGCAGATCATCTTAAAGCAGCGGTGGTTGCAACAGCCCAAAGTCGTGAAGCAGCTGGTAAAAGGCCTTACAGTATATACTGCCACAGGAAGTCAGCAGAAAAAAGAAGCCTGTACCTGGCAAGAAGACTCGAGTTGGAGAAGTAAAACCATAGATGGAGATGTACATGACTCACTGCAGACATTAGAACTTACAGCCGTCACATGGGCACTGTCTCATTGGCGAGACAGTAGGCTGAACATTGTATCAGATTCATTGTATGTGGTAGGAGTGGTACAACGTATTGAAGATGCTCTCATCAAACCACCAGCTAATAAGCGACCGTGTCAACTATTTTTTCAAATCAAAAAGCTATAGAGGACAGAAATGAGCCTTGTTGCATCATTCACGTTCGCAGTCATCAAACAGAATTAGGTCTCGGAGAAGGCAATGCAAAAGCTGATACGCTTGTCAGTCCTGTTGTTGCAGCACCAAGAGACTCTTTCGCAGCTGCAAGAGAGAGTCATGCTCTCTTTCATCAAGCCGCAAAAGCCTTACAGAGACAATTTAATATCAGCTCAATAGATGCACAAGGCATTGTAAAATCCTGTCCACAGTGCAGTCAATATGGAACCACTCTAGGCTTAGGGGTTAACCCTAGAGGTCTTCAAGCCTGTGAAATCTGGCAAATGGATGTAACACATGTGCCTGAATTTGGTCGCCTCAAATATGTACATGTCACAGTAGATACCTTTTCAAAAATGGTTTGGGCCACTGCACAAGTAGGAGAAAAAAGCATAAATGTAATTCGACATTTGGTAGCTTGCTTTGCTGTAATGGGAGTTCCAAAAGGACTAAAAACAGACAATGGGCCTGCATATGTAGGAACACAAGTTTCTCAGTTCTTACAAAAATGGGGAGTCAAACATGTAACTGGAATTCCCCATGTGTCAACTGGACAGGCCATTGTAGAAAGAGCCCATAGGACCCTAAAAGAGTATTTAAGTAAACAAAAAACACCTGAACAATTAGACCCTGTCATTCGATTGCAGCAAGTGTTATTCACCCTGAATTTCCTCAGTTTAGTTGGAGATTTAGAGCAACCCCTGGCGGTAATTCATAATAGTCAAGTAAAGATGCAAGTGTCTTAGTTTAGGGTCACCCCAGGACAGCAAGCTACCCCAGAAGTTAAGTTATATTATAAGAACCCAAAGACAGGTATCTGGGAGGGACCAAGTCCATTGCTATTTAACTGGCGTGGTTACAGTTGTGTTTCCACAGATGCTGGACCGCTATGGGTGCCTAGCGGATGGACCAAATCAGCCACGAAGGATCTGAAGAACAATCAGAATGTTGATGCCCTCAGTCAGTCTCTGATCGGCTGCCAGCTGACATCATGCGAGCAACAGATGTTTCAAGACTGAATCGTGTCAAGTCATAGTCTGTGAGAAAATTCTGTAAAAGATCTGAGAAGAGTGCAGAGACTCTATCTAATTGTAGACAAAACAAATTGTAGCTGTGTGTTTACCCTTTCAGCAAACTGCTTTCACGCTTAGACTACATATATACCAGAGCACGTGTGTTAAAAGTAGTTAGATAATAGTTAAGATAAAGAGTTTAGCTTGTGTAGTAATTGTTATATTAGTATAAAGTATAAGTATTACCCCTTCAAGAGCTAGTGTAAGCATCTTTGAAAGTACATTTAACGTTAAAGTTTTAGCTGTGAGTTTGCAAGTATGGTATCATTTACATGGAACAAACTGCTTATGGTAATTGTGCTGTGTGTAGTCCCAATCAACTGTCTGCTGATTAACATCCAAAGTGACAGAACATATGGGTCACTCTGGCACATTGAACTGGCCAAAGGTCAATGTGTTTGAGCCTAGCCACACCTGGAGATCCTTTTCGCACCTGTTTCGTAGGAGTCCCTGAATGGGATCCTCAAGCATTTAAAGGTTTAGTTAGTAACGAGACTCGACTGAATCAATTGGCAATGCTGCAAGAGTGCAATCGCACCACTGGCTTCACATCTAGACAGCTTGAAGCCTGCTGGCAATCAAAAATTATCAAAGTTCTTAATATTACCATGGAGCCCCCAGAAGAATTATATTTGTTAGGTTCCACCAAAACCTCAGGTGAATGGATGATGTTTGAACCCTCGACAAAAAGTCATCCTGATAAAGTAACGCAGCACTGGGCTACAGTCAACCCTATAGTTGATCTTGTTACTGCCACTGAGAGTAAAGCTTTTTACTCGCAGTGCAATCTCACAGGACGATTACCAAAGCGATTACCTAGTTCCATATTCCTAATCTGTGGGGACAGAGCATGGAATGGAATTCCTGCTAGTCCATATGGAGGACCCTGTTATCTTGGGAAACTTACTTTGTTCCACCCAAGCTTACATCAATTGCTAAATGTAGCTAGCAAAATGAAAAATATCAAACGGTCAAAGCAAAGCCTAAATGAATTACAACGTGATGATGTTAGAAACCCAGACTTTTGGA
The DNA here is from genome assembly GCF_049639895.1 of Pseudopodoces humilis. NCBI lineage: Eukaryota > Metazoa > Chordata > Aves > Passeriformes > Paridae > Pseudopodoces > Pseudopodoces humilis. The sequence continues at coordinate 8,768,502 of NC_142211.1, read as the reverse complement.
ATCGTGGTCTAATATGGGCAACCTCCTTTTTCATTCCAGGAGCAGCTGCCGCTAAAAGTTTAGCTACTCTAAAAAGGCTTAAACACATGATTTATTTCTATTATTAACACACCTTTTATAGGGTTCTACAGGGTCCGCAGGCAAAGCAAGCTGCTATTGGCTAATACACACAAGTTTACATTTTTTCCCTTGTACACAAGAATATTGTTTTGCTTTACTCTCTCTTCTGCAGGAAAGTTTCAAGGATTTTAGCCTTTAACATCACGACTTATTCCAGAGGCTGGTTTGTGCAGACAGGCTTTTACTAATGTATCGTGTCCACCTTCTGCTAAAAAACTCTCTATAATTCCCCCTTTCTCTTTTTGCACAAACCAGGCTCTGGATGCGGCTCGTTCTACACTTTTACGAACACAAGATAACATACAATTTAAAAGTATTATCCCAATTAACACCATAAGTAGCATCCGTCCCCCCTCTAGCACAAGAGAACTCAACCATCCAGTGATACCCCAGCTGGCAAACCAACTTCCAATGGGGTCACTATCTTCTTTCAGGGCATGTAACTCATCTTGTAGCTGGTGTAGTTGCTTATGGATGGAAACTGAATGATCGCTAAGATTCAAACAGCACATGCCTTCAAACTCCTCACAACCATGTCCTTGCGCTAAGAGCAAAAAATCGATTGCAGCTCAATTTTGTAGTACTGCATGACGTACACTGCTTACATCGGCTGAAAGTTCACTTAACATTGTTGATGTTAAGTTTAATTCTTTTCTAGTCCACCCCCAGCGCAGGGGGGGACCGAGGCGCAGGTAGAGACACAGCCTGTGGGGCCGTGGCAGTGTCCCACTCCGCTGCCAGGGGACTTCCCGGGCCCGCAGGAGGGGAAACCTGTAGCATGGGGCCGGCAGAACCCGGCCCAGCGTCCGCACCACTCACAGCACCTGTCCCCACGTCCCACAAATCTGGTGCGGGGGGAGCAGCGTTGGGGGCGCAAAACCCAAGAATAGGCGCCAGCCGCTCCACGCGGAGCAGTGCCAGGCCCTCCTCCACTGGAACAGTGTTTGCGTGCATGGCCACCGGGGCGGAGCTTGGGCCTGTCCTGTCCCCCACGGCGGGGTATGGCACAGACCAGCCGCAACAGGGACATGGGACCATCCCTGACGCCTCCCCCAGGGACAGCGCTGACCCCCATTCAGGCAGCCCCTCATCGGCCTGCACCGGGAAGTCACACAAAGGAGGCGACCTTGCCCCAGGCTTACGCCTCCAGGGTGCCGGGGGAGGTGGGGTTATGCTCGCCGGCTCTGCAGCGCCCCCGACGGCCCGCTGGCCAGGATCCAGCCCACCAGGGGCCCCAGCAACCCTGGGGGAGCCAACCTCGGAACCCGAGACACAGCTGCCCCCTGGCTTCGCATCACCAGGGGAGAGGGAGAGCCCCGCCCTGCTCCCACAACTGCAGTCAGAGCCATCCCTCTCATCCAGGTCAGAGAAAGCGGCTACCGATCCGGCATAAGAGGATGCGCAGCTGTTCAGAGCGCGGTCACACTGCCACCAGATCTGCAGCAGCAGGGCTAGGTGGGGGTCGTAAGCCACCACCATAGCCCAGATCAGGCAATTGCCTAACGCATCCCAAGCTGGCTTCGAAAAAACCGCCTCAACCACAGGAAAAAACCTTCAGCTCTCCCATAAGCATAGAACCGCTGAAAGTCAGCATCTGAAACATCAATCCGTTTCTGATCAAAAACAGCATGCCACACCCCCACAACCAGGGCCTCTGCAGGAGAGAACCCAAAAGCAGCCATGGTCCAGGGCCAGAGAGTGCCCTGCAACCATCACCTGCAACACACGTCGGGGGTCACCAGATGTTGCTGCTGGACACGAAAGAAGTCACACAGACACAGCTCGAGGTGTGGTGAAGGAAGGAGAGAATTTTATTTTTTCTCTCAGAATTTATAGGTTTCTGACCACGGCCAGGGATTGGACAGTCAGGTTAACACCTTCCCAACCACACTGGCTGTGAGAGATGTCCATCAAAAGACATGTATCAGAAAGAATGTATCCATATCTATGTTTACAGTTACTGTCCTGGGAAAGTCTTTAGAAACTATGTCAACCAGATCGAAAAACTGAGTTTTCAGGGTGACATCTCTTCTCTGGCTGCAATTGCTTTTGTGCAATAAGTTTTTTTCTCCTTCTTAAATATGTTATCACAGAGGCGTTACTACCTGTCTCAGTTTTGGAAGACAGGTGTCTGCTAGGGAGGGCAGGAGCCTCCCTTGGAATGAAAATGTAGATCCCCTCCCTCCGAATTATTATAATTCTGAAATCAAGGGCTCTCAGGCAGAAAACTGGGGATAGGAATAACAGTTCTTTACTAGTATGTATAATGAGGCACACAAACAACAATAACTACAGCATTAACAACAAAACAGAACCAGGGACCCCGTGACAGCCTTCTCAGCTGCTTCACAAACCCCCTCAGGCAAGCAGTCCCGGTGCTCCTGCAGGGTTCTGAGGAACACTTAGCTGGAACAGCAGGAATGAGCTGAGATCCCAGGCTGGTGGCTGAGGTATATCAGCAGCTCTGCGGTGGTGGCTGGCACTGCCACACATCCCGGCAGGACAGGGGGTGCGAGGCCCACCAACAAAGAGGGAAGAAGGAGAAGAAGAAGCAGCAGCTCCATCTGGGTGATGGCGAATTCCCTTCTCTCCACAGCAACAGCTCTCAGCAAAGTGTCCTTCTCTGAAGCTGAAGAAACCCCGCCAAACTGTCCCCACCCTCCCCTTTTCCTGCCCCCTTCCCCCCTGGGCCCAGCCGAACTCTTTGTGTTTCTCAAGTACCCACCAAGTACCCACAGTCAGGTTTTCCCCGCAACTAATGGGTAAAAATTCCACAGATTAGCCAGAACTAAAAGGACACCTAACCTCCAACACTACTATTTCTAATTGGCTTGGCCTTGGCCAGTGGTGTGTCTATCTTGGAGTCGACTGGCATTGGCTTCTGGCAGCTTCTCACAGAAGCCACAGCCCCGTAGCCCTCCCACCAGAACCTTGCCACACAAACCAAATACAATTCGTAAGGTGCGATACAGTTCTTTAGATAGCTATTCCCTGTGCAACAAAACAGGGTTATGTAAAAATATTATTTCTTTGCTTCAGTAATTTTTACCTCATTAACTTATTCCCATGTGAATCGATGTCCCATAGTAGTCTACTAGGCATGCAGACCAAGAAGGTGTATTTTTTTTTATTTAGCCTTATCAAATACACCTAGATTACCAAGAATATAGTCTGTGCATTGCACCAACTTTTGCAGTTTTACAGCAAACTCTATTCACCTTTAGGTGTATGGAGAGCCCACCTCTTTCCAAAGGACAATAATGTTTTTGAAAACTTGACTCCTCAACCCAACCTCAGCTCCTACCTCATTCACCATACCATCAATGATGAGCATATAGATTCTATGAAAGCAAGAAGTACATTGAAAACCAAATTAAACAGATCTTACAAAAATTATAACATTTTTGTTCAATGAAACACCATACCAGGGGAACAGCTGTCACCAAGTTCTCAGGCTTTAAGTTATTCCCATGACTAATGTCCCTTTGCTCACAAAACAGCACAACTTAATCTTCCCTGATAAATCATCACTGAGCCAAGAAACATTTATTTCAGTTCTTCACAAGTCTCCACATTTTTACATAACACTGTGAAATTGAGAGCAGGGGACAATAACCTTGATTCACAACATGAAAAACATTGCCTATCAGATTGCTCTTCCATATGTAGTCACCAGAGCTAGTCAAAGATTAATCCTACCAATAAGTGAATGGGGGTAAATGGGAAATCCCTAGGATATGATGACTCTCCATCAACCCCAAACTGCATGTCTTCCCTTTGAGTCAAGATAATTTCTGATTCTGTAACTCTAAATTGCTTAACTAATCACAATTACTTGAAGAAGTCTGTTTCATTCAAGGTTACAGTTAATCAACTCCCTACAGATCTGACGGCTAACAGCTGGCCTGAAAGCCTCACAGGCACAAGTAACCCTGACCTTAACTCGATCAGCCTATACCTGTGAAAGAAAGGAAACATCTTTGGGAGAGAGGGCACTGAGAGGTGGAGGGATTTGGCTGCAGAGAATGGACACCAGCCAATCCCTGATGAGCATGTACACAGGCAGCTATTAGTCAGTGGCACCAAGATTCTAGCCAGTCGGGGTCAACCATATAAAAGCAAGTGGTGAATAATAAAGTTTTGCTATTGCTGCATGAACCTTGGAGTGTCATGTCATGTCTGTCTCAACTGCGACACAAATCAGTCATAGCAAGCATATGAAAAACAAATATCCTTCCTCAAGAAGCCCACATTAATCTATCTATGACCAATGATAAAAAACAGCTTCTCACCCATTTTATCTATCTAATCTATGGTTACATTTATTGTCAAACCAAAAAGAAACTCCACTCAAGCTAACCAGCCATTTTCTTCTCAATAGTACTTTATCAGGTGCTTTCTTTCTGTTTGGTGTTTGAAGTGTGTTTATTTCTACTGCTTCCATCTTCACATGACATTTGTTCTTCTATCATAATGAAAAACTCTGTGCTAATGAAAGCAACCACCCACCCACAAACATGGACCAACTATTAGATGATTAAGTTTTCAGATTTCTAAACTACAACAGTTGCAAGAAACAAATTGTTATGAAAACAGCTATTAAAAAATATAAGTTGTAGTGCAGCTAAATTTTTGTTTAAAATAACACTATGCCAACAGAAATCTTAATTTATTTCCAAGTGTTCAAATTGCTATTGCACATATGCCATTTAATGATTTTTTTTTTTATTTAAAGATTAATATAATTATAGTTGTAGGGTTCATATTTCCAGTGACAGTCATGCAGACATTAAGACTGGCTCAGGTAAAATATTTTATTATTATTAGAGGCAGAAATATAACTGTCAGATGGAAAACTTTTTAAGCACACAAGCTAAGTAAAATCAAATTGTGCCTAGTTTTCTCAATTGTAATCACAAATTAAGCAAGGGTGTTATAAGAGGAACTAATAGTTCTTGATTAACAAATACTAATTTCTTTGAACATCTCTACCATCAGTTTCCATAAAAGGACTAATCATTATGAAAATTTTTACCCTTACTCCCCCAAAAGTAATGAATTTCATTCTCCACCTTCCTGAACACAATTATATTGTACACAACTGTCATCCAATGACCTACTACCACAGTAGTCTTAAGTGAGGACAATGTTCCCTCTATTATGATAATCATGTAGCTTAAAGTGGCCATATGAAAATTTTGAAGTAAAAATGGGTTAAATCTAGTTGCAAAATTTCAGACTTAAAGGAAAATAAAAATCAGATGTACATACCACAAATAAAAACTACACCTAGAATCTGTTGATAGTTACCTGAAGTAATTTCTTTTATACACTCATCTGAAAATTTTAGCAGATATTTCATACTTTTTCTATTTCAACCAAATGCCCTGAGACATGTCATTAAGAGTCACTTCAAAAACAATGTTGTGCCCCAAAAACAGCTGCTACCACAAAACATCTCTTCATGCTTTTGTTCACCCTCAAGCAGTTTTTAAAAACTCCAATTTATTGAACTATACAAAAACATAGCTTAACTTTATTTGAAATATGTCAACAATGGATAAGTTAAAAAGTGGGTGAAGGCATCTGACATAATCGTTAAAATTAAATTATATATTATTAAATAATATATACTTGATGAAATCATGTTTCCTCACCTCTCAATATTCATTTGTATTGAATGATAATGTCTGCAGTACAGGAACAGTCTGTGTATGGCACTTAGGAGAATAGGACTTCCATGCATGTTTGCAATATAAACAATTCTATTAAAATATTCAAAAAAATAAATAGTAAATCCTGATTATGCACACTTTTTTTAAAAAATACAATAAATTTAATATCAAATTAGAAAATTACAGCTGAACCAAGAAATTTTTATATTTACTACATAGTCTTGAAATGTCAATTTTCATTAAGCTGTTTTAAATCCAAATATACAGGTCCAAAAGAGGGTTACAAAGATGATCATAGGAATGGAACACCTCTCTTATGAGGAAAGGCTGAGAGAGTTGGGGCTGTTCAGCCTGGAGAAGGTTTCAGCAAGACCTTATTGCAGCCTTTCAGTACTTAAAGGGAGCCTACTAGAAAGATGGGGACAGACTTTTTAGTAGGGCCTGTTGTGATAGGACATGGGGCAATGGTTTTAAATTAAGAGGGGAGATTCTGACTAGCTATAAGGAAGAACTTTCTTACAATTAGAGTGGTAAGACACTGGAATAGTTTTGCCCAGAAAGGCGGTAGATGCCCCATCCCTGGAAACATTCAAGGTCAGATTGGATTGTGCAGATTAGTTGAAGATGCCCCTGCTCATTGCAGGGGGGCTGCACTAGATGACCTTTAAAGGCCCCTTCTGACCTAAACTATTCTGTGATTCTATGATCATCTTCCTTTGATTAACTGAGTTAAGTCAGAAAATAAACTCTTATCCAATTTTGCTAACACATTTCTTCACTGTAGGTATTATTGTCAGCTAACTTTGATCTGTTACCTTTAACTTCTGCACTGACATGCCCCTTATCACTCCTAGTTCTACTTGAACATCATATTCTCCCTTCTTCATTCCATAGTTTGTTACACCTACCAAGACCTTCATCTGGGGCAGCATCTAGTCTAATAGAACTTCCAGTGGGCAGAAGACTCTCTTACCAGAATAGTACACTGGTAGACAAGCAAAGTTCACTAGAGTAATGATCCACTGTGTACCAGTGTTCCATTGTAAGTACTTTCTGTACAAAATATAAAACAGTTGAGCTCATGTAAGCCACACAAGCCAAGTTAAATTGTTTGGGCAGGCAGTGTGGACAGGGCAGAAGCATGATAGCCAACTGTCTTGGCAGAAGCAATCTTAACTCCCTTTGATTGTTTAATCTGTGTTATAGCCTAGTTTAAGCATCATTGTTTACACAATACTCTCATTTGGAGCTTTTAAATACTATCTTATTCTATGTCTATTACTGTAAAAGTTTATGCATCACTGTTATGAATGAGAGGGGAAAGCTTAGACAAGTGCCTTTCCAGGTTTCTGGTAGTAAACAGCAGTTTAATTGAGGCAGCCAGCACCCCAAAACCCACTCTTGATCGCAAGTTCTTAATAATGACTGATCAGGCCTATTACAACATGAATTATTTATTGAACAGGCTAAGGAAAACAGACACAAGACTTTAAACAGATTACTTACTACACAGGATAACACAAAGAACTACTAGTAGATAAAATACAGTGCATGATAATAAAGGTACCTATGCTACAGCTAGTGAAGAAATAGTATAGATTAGGAGCCAATGTCACTTACCAACGAATGATGGTGGTGTGCAAAGAATCTCCTAATTTCTCTCAGTCCCAGGGAAGTATCTCAGTGTGAATGTCTCCACATTGAGAACTCTCTACACACTCAGAGAATGTATAAGATTTCTGATTTGATGAAAATCATAGTGGTCTTGTATAGTTGTAAAAAGTGCTTGTCTGTCTGTCATTTATTTGTGGCTTATCCTTTCCTACCATTCAATGAAGGATGTTTATTGCTGACTAAGGGTGTTTTCAGCCGAGATAATTCATCACAAGACGAACCATTCTGGCCTAGCTTAGCCATGGGGGAAGTAGAGAAGTCTTTTGCTGTGTCAGGGGGTGAAAGGTCCTGTCACAATCACATTCAAAATCTAGGGTCTAAGAACAAAAGCAAATTGTATTTTCTAAGTCAATCAAGCTACAGAAAAATGGGAAGAAATAGTGTGTGGCTTGTTTTCAAATGTTATTGTTTAGCATAACACTTCATGCAAGTAATGCAAAAAAGTCTATATACTCAGGACTGTTTACATCTGAATAAATACAGCAAATTAGCAAATACAGTATTTAAAATTATATACATAAAAGTGTTTTACCAGGTATTCAGTTTGTATCAAGTCTTAAAAGCTGAAAGCTTCCAGGGAAATACCAAAGAGTATGAAATAAAAGAAAAAAAACATTAAAATGGAGACATTTAAGGAAATCTCCTCAGAAATAATAATAAAAAAAAAAATCACATTAATGGTCAACTAAACTAAAACTAAAGCTGTTAGGCAGCCATACCAGCATCTTCAATCAAAAGGCCATAAACATCTACGCTTCACATATTATTTGATTTTTTTATTTTATACTACGAAGTGAAAGCAACACATTTCCTTTTAGTAATGTATACACAAATAGCCTCACTCGGAATACTGTTAATGCACATAAAGTATTCATTTTACAAATCATTTTGCAATCCAAATAAATATACAATAGCTTGGAAAACAATATTTTAGAAAATAAATGCCAATGTAAAAAGACCACTTAAAACATGAAATGATAAAAGGTTTCTGTATAGCTCTGTATTTACAGTTTTCTTACTGCATCATCAATATCAGAAATCTGTTCCTTCAGCTGGTTCCACTGTTCTGGATTTAAAGAAATACCTGAAATGCATTAAAAAGAAATACTTAGGACAAAAAAATTTGTAGTATAGAATCTTGCATAATTACTGTCAAGGCTGGTTTCATACAGTGTATGTCATGACAATTAATGCTTAACCTACCTCAAGTGTAACAACCACCTCAGTTACAAAGAAATTACTCATTTGGAACACTTCAGGTAAACTTTAGCTTATCTCCTTACAAAGAAAATGAGTGCAGTATAACAAATTCATTCAGAAGTGTTAGGCTAAACACAGAAATACAGTGATGGCCTTGACAGATGGTAGTACAAAAGAAACGAGGAAATCAACTGTATTCCTGTTGGCTTCTAAAAGCCATACCTCTGTGGACTGAACTTCTATACACTTTTAAAGTACCATAATTCTGGGGTTTTTTTCCCCTCATGTTTCTTAAAGCACTGTGAATAACAAACTATAAGTAACATTTTGGAGAGATTATTACCACTCCCTAGCACTCAAAAACCATTATGGAACTCCAATTGTAATAAAAGCAAGAAGTGAAGCTAATTAATAGGAAAATGTATGGCTATGTATATAACTCCCATACTAAATATGTTTGTATTTGATGCCTTGTTTTCCATAAATTATGGGGGAACCATTTAGGAAAACAGACTCAGGCCAATGAAACCACTTTGTTTTTGCTATTGTTTACAGTCTACAGATAAAACTAATTATATGTTAAAATGTAAATCATTAATAAGTAAAAATATTACTCTAAAAATACTATGTAGTAACAAAGTATAGAAATCTGATACACAAAGATCTCCAGCAAACTGCAGACAATGTTTTAATACAAAATACTATGAAGCAAAACAATACCTTTTCTGCCAGGCTTCATTTCACCTTCTTGATCCATCCAATATTCTCTAATATCAATTAAGACTTTTCCTTTAAAGTCACGAACACTAACATACCTCATTTTGCCAATCTGTCAAAACACGTATAAGGATATTTTTTAGATATTTTACATATTACAGCATTTACTTTTCCCAGCAGTATCAGACATGTACATGCGACATTGCACACTGCAGCTTATTTTAGACACCGGTAAAACAACTAGATCAAGAGCTTAATCCAGAGCAATCTGTAGGCAAATAAGTAATGTCAATATAAATAGATGAACTTAAAACCAGTTGAGCATTAAGGATTCAATGCTCAATGCAAGAGTAGCTCTCTCCTAGAACAAGAAAATAACTGTCATCTTCTTAACAAGCTTACATCTTATAAAAACTCACTAATTTACTATTTTCTGAAATAAAGTTTTGTCTCTATTATAACCATCTTTGTTAGTAACAGTTGTAAACAAACAGGGAAGAAGGAGCTCTACCCCCAAATCTAAGTTTTAGTCTATTCCATATGTACAGAAATCAAATTAGATATTCACATGAGATGGGCCCAATTTCTAACTTGTTTCCCCCCCCCCTTTTTTTTTTCTTTTTTAAAACACAGTAAATACAGATGGAAACCAAAGTAAGCCACCAACTGCCCCGTGCCTGCTTCTGTCAGCTCATTGGGACACTTTATTGGAACTGTTTTTAAAAGACTGTACCAAATGTTCCCAAAAAAACCTATCCAAATACTTTACGTTTATCAACACAGCAATGGTATCAAATTACTTTGAAATATCAGATTTTCACACAGTGGCTTAACTGAATTATGAGGGCTTTTTTTAAAATTCTCCAAAGAAAGGGCAAAGGGAAAAGAGACAAAAGGCACACTACAGATTACATTATTTAGGCTTTATCAAATTTGAAAAAAAATTATTGAAAAAAATTATTTGTTCACATAAATACAAAATATAATGTGAATTTGAGAATCAGAAATTTGATAATAATAAAAGCAGAGTTAAACAATTCATGTAAAAAATTCTTAGTATTTTGTATGTACCTTCCAGACACACTTTGTGAAGAAAGAACACAAAGTAAATAATTTTTAAAAGAGAATATGCCTTCCTGATAAAACATTAGTTTTAGTTTTCACCTTCCTTAATTTATACATCTTGCACTTTGACATAATTTAACAGGGGACAAAACACATCTTACTAGCATTAAGTCTAACCAGAAAGCATGAACAACTCTCCAATCAACTAAAACCATCCACAGATGTTTAAATCTGAAGTACTAAGGCCCGAACAACAGGCCCTGAGCTAAAGTTGAACTCTAGATGAACCTTCCAACCAAATGTTATATGTATCCACTCATTAATGAAGTATTATTAGCATATGATATATGTATCCATTCTTTGGCAAAACATGTATTTACCTTTCTGTATTTAGAAACCGGACAAGGCCATATCTGGCCTTGTTTGGGGGTGTAGGATCAAAGACAACTCCCTTGGTTCCTCCTTGAGCCCTGGCTAGGCTTTGGGAGAAACCCAACAGGAGAATAAAATCAGATGTTCCCACATTAGAAGTAATGGTAGCTTTTTTTACTATAAAAGCTGGGCTACTCTCACAGCAAAGTCAGAAGCCTCTTTGCCTGCAAGCTGGATGCACCACAGAATTTCCCAGTTACTGGGAGTGGTTCTCCAGTCCTTCACTGTGACAGTTTCCCCCAGCTGATGATTGTGGATCTGGATGAAGGGGTAAAGTATTAAGGTAACTGGTGATGTATGTTAATCAATATAGGCAATCTTCTGTAGTAATGATTAGGTGCATTGCTTAGCTTATCCTTTTGTAATTCTTTGCAGTTTTGCATTATAGTAAATTACACTATTCTTTAAGTTGGTGTCCGTGTCTGGTGCTGACCCTACCCACCAGCAAAACAAAGTCATAAAAGTTATTTCACAAAATATACATAAACAAATAGGCTTTGTGCTTGCTTAAACTAATTTTTCTTCTTATGTAGATCATGCTATTTTAACGCTAAAATTTATTTTTAAACAATTAGGACCTCTTTAAATAGCATAAGCCTGAAGCAGTTGTTTTCCTACTTCAAAGCATCCTTTAAAATAAAAAAGTTTATAAGATAGTATTTTGCAATTGATTTATTAAATACTTTCACAGCACTACAAATCTAACATTCAAAAATAAGGTATTATGTCACAATAGCCAAGTTCTTTCAGATGAAACTTGGTAACATGTCCAAGTCCATCAGCATTGCTGGAAAAGGATATCCTAAATAGCCTACATGAACAACATTTATTGGTTTTCCCTATAATGCTTCAGTGACTTTTAAGGTCACCTATAAACCAGCTTCAAGTGGTAGTACTCCTCAACACCTTTTTTTCCCCAGATCTATCAAAGACTATTAGTCCATTGCCAAGTAACTCCAGATTTACTTAAAGAAAAATTCTGATACGATATAGCAGACTATAGCTGCAAATACAGCAAAATGGTGTAGAATTTGACTATTAAAGATAAGGCTACATGTCTTAATTCAACTACAGTAAGGTGAGAGGCAATAATACAAAGTATACAACATTTATTCAGTCAGTAAGTCTACCTTAAATGTAAACAGTTACATATGAAAATGCTAAAATTGTTAGATTTTACACCACTGTCTAGATTTCAGCTGAATGCTCACATTAAATTTCAAATGTTTAGGTAAACTCAATGCAAAATTGTTGCCACTGCTGAAAAGCTTTATCTAGGCTTTCAAAGTACTGTTTAAAAAATTCAGACCTAGATTTTGGCTAAGCAAAGTGATGCTTCCTGAATTTCAGTGACCTGCAATTCTGGCATTGAGTAATTTCTGACAAATTCTTTTTCCATGCAGCAGCTGATAGACCTAGAACAATTTCACTCCTCTAAGATACCTTTGTATCTCTGTAACAACACATTAATCTTCCAAGGGCTGCATTAATTAATAGCAGGGTAGCTGCTGTTCAACCATCATAAACAAAATCATATGCTTCCATGCTGGTTTTGGCTGGGGTAGAGTTCATTTTCTTCTCAGAAAGTTTGGCTTGCCCAGAGCTGAGGCCTTTTCTGGTCCTCATACAGCCACAATGTCAAGGAGGCTGGTGGTGCATGGGGGGTTGGGAGATGACACACCCAGGACAGGTTACCCCAACTGATCAAAGGGATATTCCAGATCATATGACATCGTGCTCAGTATATAAAGTGGGGGGAAAGAGGAGGAACAGGGGGACATTTGGAGTGATGCCATTTGTCTTCCCAAGTCACTGCTGCATGTGATGGGGGCCTTGCTCCCGTGGAGATGGCTGAACACCTGCCTGCCCATGGGAAACAGTGAATTAATTCTTTGTTTGGCTGCGCAGTGCTTGGTTGCTGGCTGGGGTTAAAACACATCAGCTTTCTATTAAATATTACAGCTCCTTAGACATATTATTCTATTAAATTAAACACAAGATATTAAAAGCATTATTTCCAGGTTTCCATTTCTTACAGTAAAATGCACTGAACTGTGTCTAGGTTTGTTTCAGCAACCATCTTCACCATTTTTCTTCCTATTTCCCTTGATTAAACTGTATATATATTGTTGAAGAAAAAACAGAAAAAAAATTTCCTTCTTTCTTACCATATATGTATAGCATTAGAAGCACAATAAGCTAATATAAACTTCTAGAATAGAGTCCTGCAAACAGCAGAGATCTGTAATACTGCAAATTGGTTTAGCAAATTAATTCTGAAATGTAGGCGGTCATCGATGCATTTCACACTGTCCTGGTTCCAGCCAGGATAGAGTTAATTTTTGAAGTAGCCATGAGGTGCCATGGCTAAGAGGGAGATTATTCCATACCACTTCTCATCATTGCTAGAAGCAGGGGAAAGAGACTGTCACTTCCAAGGACAGGAGGTTCCTTCCAGTCAAGAAAACATGACAGGGGAGCTGTCTGGTATTGTTTCTTGCTGGGGGCTTTCCATGCAAATAATTTCTTTTGTACACTTTTGTTATTAACATCATTGTTATTGTTCATTTTCTTATCTCATTGCAGTTTTCAGTAAATTGTTCTTATGTCAACCCGTGATCTTTGCCTTTTGTGCCTCCAACTGGATGGGGGGGGGGAAAAGAGGGAGTGCCACATGGGTGGGTGTTTTTTTTTTTTGTGCAAGGACTAAATTGGAGAATACTATTGCTAAACAATGACACACAACCAATCACATTCCAGAGCATCACAAACATATATTACCTACTTATCTACTTTCAGGAGCCTATAATAGGTAAACATTACACCAGGAAACTAAAGAACTTATTTCTCACAAGTAAAAAAAGCAAATTTGACCCAAACTTAAATAAAGCAAGGGGGGGGGGGTGGGGGAAGCCACACATGCAACAGGCAAACTACTTTTCAAGTAACAATTTCTGTGAAATGTCCAATCATGTAATGTGGTTCCACTCTGTATAATTAATATTAATACTCCAACCCATCAGCATTAACAAACCTAATCCAAATCAGGCATAGGTAGATGACAGGATTTGTCAAACTAACCAAGGTACATGATGAACAACTCACATTGGCTTGAAGCCACAGACAGGAATCTAATGTAGCATGAATAATGGTTGTCCTTAGGGTCTCCAGTAATACATCACAAATGGGAGTAAGGTAAATTTCCACAGCCCAACTGCACTCAAATCCTTTAACAAATTCCAAAGTATACTAGGCTACCTATAAAATCCAAAAAGACCATGATGTAAATAAATAAAACATATTTGGTCTCTTATACTTAATTCCCTTCTTCTTACAATTATTTTATTCTTCATGCTTAGTTTCAAGAATACCATTATACAAACATTAGTTTCAAACAAAAATAATTAAGTGTAGATCTTTATGAAAATGCTCAATCTTCTAAATACAGCAGTCACAATGAGTTCAATATTAAAGGAAGCTGTATACTTTAAGAACACAGCCCAAAGGTGTAGAACAGCAAACCACTAAGTTTCACGTCAGTTGCTATAATTGCCACCCACAATATGGATGCCACAGAATTTCTGATTATCATATGAATGCTTTACAGACTCATTTCCATCAACTGAAGACACACTTGTAAGTTATGCTGCAAAATCACTTGCACACAGATAATTTTTATTACCATGGAGAAGCAGAAAGGAGAGATTCTAGTATTATTAATGATCCTACAACAAACAAAATAATACCTACAAAATTAACATGCAACTAGATCTTCTAGCATGCTCTCTTGGGTAGAGAGGAGAGAGGGGGAGCATCCTCAGACCTACAGTGCTATTTCTACACAGAAACAGGTGCATCTTAGTTAACACATAAGCCGATGTTGCATGAAAAAAGAATGCACATAACAAACAATCTAAAAAAATTTTTTGTTGTTGAGTAACTAAAGGCAGGCAGAAACTTAGGAACACTGATGGTTTAGGTCAGGGTGATACTGAAATTTTTTTCTGCTTTGTAGTCAACACTGGAAGAATCCTGCGCTTAAGAGTAATATGTATCCTGTACTATCTGTTTTTAGTAACTTATTACCTTGGGTTAAAAAAGGTTGAAAGAAATCAGATCACACAAATACTTTTGCTTTTATTTGAAAGTTTTTTTGCTTTGGTTGGTTTGGTTATGGTGGTTTGTTATGTTGCTTTGTTTTTTGTTTTTTCTCTTTTTTTTTTTATTGGGAGGGCATTAAAATTAATTTTTCCCCAAGGCTGAAACTTCTGAACCTATTACAAAAAAATCCCAAACATATGGCTTTATGCAAGCCATAGAGCAAGGTTTATTACCTCAGATCTTCTTTTATAGACCGATACATGAAAGTACAGAAAGGTAAAACCCTTATTGGTCAGTGAACTAACACATTACCATCAGTGGTGTACACCACCCCTTGACCTTCTCTTGCAAGAAAACAAGAAACTGACAAACAGCACCTGCAAAGCTGTCTTCTATCTCTAAGGATTGTTTTAATTCCTCCTTATGATTTCCCAGGCCGCTTTCTCAGGCAAGTTTGAGGAAATTATACGGCCTGCTTTTCCACAGGCACTGTGCTCCCTCCTGCTTGTTGCTCGCATTTAGCATCCATAATGCAGTTCTCCTCATTAGATGCAGAAGATAATATCTCATTTTTCCTACATAGATCAAAGCATGCCCCAGCAGAACTAAAAGTATATTCTTTCTTCAATGGACAAGTCCAAGCAGTTATGCTCAGGGTCTTAAATTGAAGCTCTCCCTCCAACTATATATACAGAGGAAAGTGAAAATTGACACAGGCCTTCACTAGTTTCCCCCCATATATTACTTTGTACAGCTACAACCCAAAACCATTTATTTTACCTTACTCAATGTTGGAACCATCTTATTAGGCACCTCTCCCATAACTTTTCACAAATTTAAGAATCAAAGTCTCTACAAATTTAAGTCCCTTTCTCATCCCCTGCCCCTTTCAAGCCAGCTAGTCAGATATTTAATAAGTCTTGATCCACATCCCTAAAAAAAAGGAATTCTGAGCTATGCATATTCTTGCATAGCTTTCAGCATACATTGCTTCATCAGCTAACCCCAGGATACACAATACCCTGAACTCACAAATGTTTCTGGCTACTGAAAAAACGTACATTCATCCTATTTTGACAATGTCAAAAATTGCAATATTTTTGGATTTTCTGTGAGAAAAACCTGCATTATATAAAGGAACAAGCAAAACTTACTCCAAGACACTGTCTTAGAAGACAGTAGCCAAGCTCCCTTGACCTAGCTAAATAGGAATTAAGAGTCCATATTTTGGGTTTCCAAGACTGTACTGATCTAATATTTACAGGCAAAATGACTACCCAGAGAATTACCACATGAGAGGTAGAATTACCACAACTCTGATTCTTTTACTCTACTGAAACCTAACAGTGCTTTTTCTCAGCATCTCATCTGTATGCTAGCATTGTAATCCCCTTCAGCCAAGATTTCAGAAGACCAAGCACTATGCTATCATGATATTCACATAGCCTCATAAAATTTCTACAGATTATTACATAAATGGTTACCTTAACCAGGCTCTAAGAGAGTCATCAATTTTACCTGAAACATATTCTCATCTCTGTTACTGCTTTGCTTAGAAGAAGCTGCACCTTTTGAACTTTCACCAGTCTTTTGTTTCTTAACGGGCTTTTCTGGAGCTACTTGCTTTTTCCGCTTTGCCTTGGAGCAAGAATAAAAAAAAAAAACATGAACCACAACTCATAAGTTACAAAAAAAGTTTATGTTAGAGGTCACAAACTACTGTTATGCAATACATATTAACACCTTCCTCCTGTGAAGGCAGGAATCCAATACTGTACATTTAGACTGGAGCAAAAAAAAAATCTTCAAATAAGCCTATTTCTGTTCTCAGTGAAGCTTACCATAATAATTTGGCTTTAAAGAGAAATTAATTAGATCAAAATACATTTAAAAAAGCCTACCTTCTTTGTGCAGTAATACTGTCACTTTTAATTACAATTTTAAAGTCTGACAGAAGTTTCACTTTCCAGAAAGTGCAATGAAAAATGGGTAACAGCTAACAACTCTGGTAAAAAAAAAAAAAAAAAAAAAAAAGTAGATAAAATAATGAAAAAACAAGGATCTGAAAAATCAAATCCAAGAGAATATTTTTTTAATTGAAGTCCAATCTCTGTTCATAGCATGAGAAACTAAACATGTTTTTAAAACATTCAGGTGATATTACCTGCAAATCAGATTACTTTGTTAGCAGATGCTACAGAGCATGCTACATTTCCACTAATGGTTATATAGTAATTATGACCACTGTAAATTAGAATAAAAAGATACCAAAAATTATTCCCACCTGCTAGAATCATATTGCAGATAACCTCTTTTAAAGACAAACAGTTAAAAAAAATATGGGAAATTGTCATAGAAAAAAAACAAAACCAACCACCTTACTGCCCACTGAAGTAGATTGTTAGACTATGTCTTACCAGGAATATATTTCCTGAACAACAACAACAACAAAAAAAAAAAGATCACCTGACCATTTTCTCTTATATTAAGATTTCACAAAATACCTAATTTGCTAGGTGCAACCAAGTCACATTTTCACATTTGAACCAATTCAGTAAATCAGACTCTCTTTGCAAACTGCACTAAAAGACCCAATGTCTGCATTACCACCTGGCATTTCTTAAAAAGATAGATTTACTGTTGTATTCAATTTGTTTGCAATGACTGGCACATCTATACAAATTTATAAAATAAATAACTATTAAAATAAATGAAAACATTACATTTAGGCATTTAAAATGGTTAATGTTAAAATTTTCAACTCAAAAACATTCCGGTTGGCTCTGCTTTTAAGTGAGAAACTAGCAAATAGTATTACAGTAAACATAAGATTCTGAAACATAAAAAAGAACGTGAGCAAGACAAGCAAGTGGCACATGGATGACAAGGCAAGTGGAGGATTTTGTTTTGGACTTGCAAGTAAACCAGATATCAAAATGAAGGGGGGGGGGGGGGGAATGTCCTCAAAATTAGTTCAAACTCTTGCCACTAGAGTCAGCTCATACAGAAGCCTTCAATCACTTGCCACAAATCAGCAAAGAATTCCAGGAAGCTTGTGGCTAGATATACCATACAGAAAAACATGAAGCAAAAGGCATCCTAAGGAAAAAGTGTACTGCAAAGCAAAAAGCATCCACCCAAACCATAACCGTGGGGGGTGGGTTTTGTTGGGGTTTGGTTTGGGAGGGGGTATTCGGGGTTTAAGTGTCAGATAAATCATATGGAATGACATGCATTTTGTGACATAACACTCAACTAATTCCTTAACTGCAGCATGAAATATAACAGTCAATACAGTAGTTATAAACTGCATATAATGTTCACCTTTTTGTCAACTTCACTATCTGAATCACTGGCAGATGAGCTTGAAGACACAAGTTCCTTTGATTTAGGCATTCTACGAAGAGAAAGACAACATGAGAACACTATACAAGGAATACATCCCATTATGGCTAGAAAGCCATCTTCAAACCTGTTTGCAAAGGCTCATCTTATTCAAAACCCTTCTGAAGACTTTCCTGCCTTTTCATATAACCTTTAATTCACATTGCAGATGTAAACACAAACACCTTTCCCTCTTATAGCTCTTCCCCTTTTTGCTGTAACTGCCTTATATGCAGTATTTTAGATTCTGAACTGCTTACAAAAGAACAATTTTTCACCTGTTTCATATTCTCCCAGGTATGGTAGATACTATAATGAAGAAAAAAACCAAAAACAATACAAAACTGGGGTCCAGACAAATTCTCAACATAACATTCATAAATATAAATAAATAAGGCCCCAACACTACATATATTATTACATGAGCATTTTGCCTAGTTGAAATTGAATAACAGCTGCATAGTTGTCACAGACGAAGCTAGTTCCCATCAGTAATACAAAAGTCTGAAAATATCTCAGTTACAGAGAACTACAATACTGCAATTAATATTTCCATTGCCACTTCACCACATCACTAGAATATATTCATTTACTAGACAAGTGGACACAACTTTCCTTGAATGCATGCTGCCAGGTGTACTTCTACATCTCTCTAGTATGCAAACATGATTAGATATAGCAGTTGAACATCCTGCCTGCTACTAAAAACTCTAACAAATAAATAGCTCGTTTGTGATTTCAGAATAAAAAGAAGCATAACAGGGAGAAATTGTATAAAATAAACTAGCTAGGAAAGGCTAATAAAGTATTAAAGAAGCATACCTCAGGAAAGAAAAAGGAATAGCAGTGTTTTTAAACTGGCAATGAAATAAACTATGTACAAAGGAAAAAAATATGGTTCTAAAGTAAATTCTGTCATAATAGTTTGGAGCACAATGATAGAAGCTGTAGCACTGGAAATGAAACGGTATGGGAAGCATACATAAACCACACTACAGGACGGAGGCAGGCAGAGGAGAGCTGGAACGGGACAATGCAAAAATAAGCACAGCAATAACATGAAATAGGGAAGCCAAACAAGAAAAGTCTGATACGCGGAGGGCGGGACACCTGCAGAGGACAACTCCAGAGTCCGCATAAGGAAGGGAGAATAACAATATGGAGGAAGATGGGGGCGGAAACTAAAGGAAAAATAAATGGGGTGGGGTGGATGTCCCCTCGTGAGAAACTAGCAAGCAGAACGTGAGGACACCGAAGCACCGGGGAGAGCAAGGGTAGAATGAGACGGGACAAGCAAAGACAAGGGAAAGTAACATGAGAAAGAAAAGCGAGTACGAACTAGGAACGCCAGATAGGCGGATGCCTGCCGCCATTTTCCTCCCCTCTTCCTCTTTTCTACGGCTCGAGTTGCCCCCCAAGGGAAAGGAGCGAGGGCCCGGCAGGGGGGCGCCGGCAAGAACACCCAGGTCCTCCCAGGGCAGAGTGGCAGCAAGAAAGATGCAGGTTACTGGCGGTGAAGGAAAGACAGCACACACACACACACACAAAAAAAAAAAAAAAAAAAAAAAAAAAAAAAAAAGTCGGGGGTCGTCAGCAGGCAGGGCCTGATCCCGGTGCGGGGTGAACGTGAACGGAGCTGGGTGGTTCCCCACCACCATTTTCTCCCTCACTCAAATCCTCTTTGCCCCCCCAATATGGCAGCGGCTCCTACTCCCGCTCCAGACCCGCTCCACGGCAAGGCATTCCTCCCACAGAGCATAGCGGGCACTCGAGGAAAAGGGAAAGCCTCACCCATACGGTGCATACCCAGCGCACCTCTCCCACACCAGGCTAGGAGATGCCGCGCGCCCTACAGTTAGGGGTGCAGGAAAGAGAACACGGCAACAGCCCTAACTAAACACACAAAAGAACCCAAATGCTCACGTCTCACTTCGCATACAGCTCCTCTACACCACGACAGAAAAAGAGATTCATCGCAGAATCCCCGCCCTAGTCGTGCAACACGTGGGAGAGAGGAGGGGGAGGTGTTTAAAGGGGACGCCTACCTTTCTAACTTGTTCCTACCTCCCCCTCCCCGGCTAGGACAGCCGCAAAAAACCCAAAGTGGCTTCCACGGGGCTAGTCAGCTGCATCATTCTAATCGAAGGGGCTCTATGGGACCGATGGCAGGGCCCTACCTGGAGCCAGGCCCCGTCGGGACTGCAGACCCGCTGAGGGAAGGCCTGCACTCCACTTGGGGGCTGTGAGAGGGGACCGAGAGGAGGGCCCTTAATATCTAAAAGGAACCCTTAAAAATAAATCTGTAAATAGTTGTTTTCTTTTGCGCGCTGCAGCGCTTCCTCGATCTTATTTAGAACCTCCCCGCCTGCAGTCGTGCGCGACGGAAGGAGAGGAAACACTCTGAAGGGGTGTAGCTGCGTTCACTTTGCATACTGAAATCGCAGCACGTAGAGGCGCTGTTGAGAAAAGTGCCGGTTCCCCTTTCTGTCATCGTGTGGCTTGGGTTTTTTCTTGCTGACGGGCTTTGCGTTTGAGGAACGGGTGAGCCTTATGGCTCCTAGCTTGGCAGTCACCTTGGGTCAAGTGCATGTCTGAATTGCAGGGGATGAACCATTAAGAAATACATGTCAGCTTCTGTTCTAAACAGTTACTTTTTAAAATCCTTCGAAGCAAAAACCCTTGAAAATATAATCTGACAGTCTTGCTGCCAGGAAAAATCCACAAACGCCAGAGGTTTATGTCCAAAAAGGAGACAAAGAAGTCTTGCAACTTTATTTGAATAAAGGAGAGAGTCCACTGGGGTACACGCCCGTGGAGTTTTCTCTCTCAAGGTTTCTGAGGGTGCAGCCTCCCTTTTTTCCTAAACTCCCAGCCACATGTTGCCCTCTTCCTTTCCCCATTGACTGAGGTACTGGGAAGGTACAGCCTACTCAAACTGCCTACCACATATTCCCCTTTGAACCTGTCATTTCCCCTCAAAGTCCAGAAGTTCAGGCTTGTGCAGACCCTTATCTATTTCAGGAGGCAAACTGTCTGGACCAGGTAACAAACCTGCTGCCCATGAAAGAAATTGGCTAGGAGACAGGCTCCTTTTTTATGCCTTTATTAGGATTCAGCTCTTGGGGTGGGGTCCCGATGAAACAGAGAAATTAAGAATTAGAGATGCTTAACTAAAAGAAGTGTTTGACAAAAACCATACCCTGACAAAATCAGGAAAAGGGTCAGACTGCAAGATAAGATAAAGAGCTGGAATGCACAAACAAGATGCAAAGGCACCACAGGATAAAGGAGATTCCTCGGACCCTAAGCCGGAAAGAACGAATTTAAAGTCCCAAAAGGTGGCCAAAAGACTGAAAGGGGCATGGAGCTAATTGTAATATGAAGTAAAGACAGGCAGAGTTAAGGAAATGAATATGTATTAGGCGTATTGCGTAAACCTAGTCTGTAAAAGTTAAAAAGGGAAAACCAAATGAAAAAGGTGTGCATGCTTTTTGGAGGAGATATCCCCACGCAACTCAGCGCTGAATAAATTCATACCTGCTCTTATAACTACTCTGCGAGTTATAGGGTTCCTTTTATTCCGCATATCACCGAGGGGTCGCTTGCACCACGGCTGCTCCCACACTGGCAGCTCCAAGGAGGAGGCACAATTCAGCTTTGCAGCACACACTGCAGAGCTGGGGCTTCTGTCCTCATGCGAGTAGCCAGGAGGCCTGTTGTTCTGGCTCATTGTCTAGGGTGGTCAGTCCTTTCCAGTCCTCTTTAGGTCATGGTGATGCAGGAAGATGGTTTCTAAGCAGGCTTAGGTGATACAGGAAGATGATCTTCCATCACAGCTTGCTAGAATATGTTTCTTTGTCCTTTTATTCATTTGTTAGCTTGTTGTTTTGGTGTCTTGCATGCCTTAGTTTGCATATTATTCGGTTGCACAGCTCCCTGGGAGTTGCTTTGTTCTAGTGTGGCACAGCTCCCATGGGAGTTGCTTTGTTACATAGTAACAGGGAAGTAAGGGAAAGGGATAGAGGAATGTCCCATAAGAACTCTTAAAACACTTCAAAAACTGGTAAGTAATTAACATTACTAATAACCATCGGAGTAAACAAGGGGTAAAACAACAAGGTTTACAAATGGGATAAGAACATTAACTGTACATAATTAAACACAGTATTTTAACTGGGGTGGATTTCTTGAGAGATTTTATTCATGACAATTCCCCCCTCTATTTATTTGATCAGGTTTTTCAAACCTTCATCAATTGATGGTTTGTAGTTCTTGGGGGCATAATTCTCTTAGCTTCTGGTATTGGTCATACATTTCTTGGGCTGTTTTATGGTCGGATTCTTGGGTTTCTAATTTCATTATTTTAGTTTGTTTCTGGCCAGCTATTTCTGGGATTTGGAGACTGGCTTGCACGGTCGATGTTACGGTCCGAATTACACAGGGAAGGAGACATGGTAAAAATAGAAGACTTAAAAAGGCACTAGCTGCAATGAAGGCTACTTTTTTCCACCACTCCTTTTTGAAAGACTAAAAATCATACCACCAATTGGAATTTATTAAGGGGGTCCACTCTTGGGTGCCTACATATGAGATTTTTCTTATTTCTCTAGAGATGTTTCTGATGACTTCACTCTTATCATCGATCTCCAGGCAGCACTCTGATGAGTTAAACTTCCCACAAATTCCTCCTTCATTAGCCAATAGGTAGTCTACAGCTAATCGAATTTGGTATACTATTGCTCTAGTTTGAGCCAATTGCTTGCTGATGTGATGTTGGGCTAGAGCTGTTTTGTTGGACACAATTTCCAGTACTGCCTGGAGTTGGATAATTCTGTTTAACATGTAGATAGGAGAGCGATACCCCCAGGATCCATCCTGGGCCCAAGTGGCTGGCCCATAGGTCTTAATTATTTCCTTGTGAGTCCATATTTTACCTTTCCATCCCTGGGAACTCCCCGTATCTATTATATTTCTTTTCTTTCGGCTTCCCTTTCTTAGATCATCATAAAGTGGGATCCCTAAGTTTGATCCAGATTCCTTTG
The DNA here is from genome assembly GCF_049639895.1 of Pseudopodoces humilis. Taxonomy (NCBI): domain Eukaryota; kingdom Metazoa; phylum Chordata; class Aves; order Passeriformes; family Paridae; genus Pseudopodoces; species Pseudopodoces humilis. The sequence continues at coordinate 8,745,092 of NC_142211.1, read as the reverse complement.
GTAGGAGAAAGAAAGAAGGCTTAATGATTCCTACTGTACAACTCCCCTCCCAGTCCCCTGGGAGGTGGGTATAAGCCATATTCCCACAAATCCAGAACAGATGTTCTGGAGCTGTCCAAAATGCATCTTTTAGTTCCATTGGGTATTCCCAATATTTGGATATTTCCCTAATTGCCCAAAAGGGATTTACCCCCTTTCCAGCACATTCATATAGTTGGTATCCTTCATGGAAAATGCACCCCTTTTCCTTTTTGCCAATTGACCAGTACTTGTTTGGTTCTCGAGGGACCCATTTTATACCTGAATCTTTTATCATTAAGTACCTCTTGCAAGCCATTTTTCCCATATGGGTTGCATATCCTTTTCCAGTCCTTTTTACACACTCTTCTCCAATTATCTTTGCCTTTAAGCCGCACTGTTCTCTTCTTCTCAGTCCCTTGGTTTGGAATTTTGGTTTTGTTACTTTCCATCTTAGAATATCTAGTGGTCCTAAACCAATCCCTTCCCAGGGCCAGACCTCAGACATCTGCGTGTTTCCGCACACCCAGCAATTGGTTAAATTCAACTCTACTTATTTCTTCAATCAGGTCTATAAATAAATTCTTTCCCAAAGGTTTATCCACCTCTTTTTTCTTTACCATTAACTGTTTCTCTTTAATTATGTCTCTTTTTCCTTCATTTTCAAAGCAAAGCCAAGTTTCTCCAACCAGACATTCCCCGAGCAGGTGTTGCCTAAATGTGGCTGTGTTCTTTGTGATCCAATAGGTTTTCCCCATCTTCCCGGCATGTGTCCAACTGGGAATGGTCAAAGCAAGTGGGATTTATATTTGTATGGACTCTCATTAAGGATCCCAGATTCTCCCCATCATAAAGGGGTTGATAGCATTTTGTGCAGGGATTTTCCTTCCCTCTCACATAGATGAGAAGCAAGCTTAACACCAATTTTACCAAGAGTCCGGTATGAGCTGGTTTTCCTGCAGCAAGCTTCATGGCTCACTCACGTCCTTAGCCTCACCCGGTCTTGCCTCTTGGACAAGGTGTTTTTGTGGGGATGGTAGAGTCCTTTCTTATTATTCCCACTTTTAGTAATTTTTGTAAGCTGTCAAGAAATGCTTAGTAATTTTGGTAAGCCATCAAGAAATGCTTGGTGGGAGAAGCTAACTTTTATAATAGTATATAAACTTACAATAGCAACAATTAGCAACAGTAACAACAATTGTAGTACTCTATTAACAGCAACTTTAACTTCAGTTACCACAGTCTCTTAGTCTCTTGCTGATATGTTTGAGTCTGTAAGTTCTTCAGTTCACCTTGGGATGTTTTTTGAGAGTTACTTTAAGGTTGGTTGGATCTCTGGTGGCAATCCACTGAGAGGGAACCTTTGGTGATTCATCTGAGCTCAGTCCGTCATCAGGTGGGGATACTGGTCCTTTTACTCGGGTAATATGGGTCCAGCCTTCTTCTTGAGTTTTCACAGCGGTGTGGGATGTCAGCAGTACCTGGAATGGACTGTCAGATTTTGGGGTTAGTGGGGTGGTGTTCCAAGATTTTATTAAAACCCAGTCTCTGGGATTAATTTGATGAACATCCACATCAAAGGGAGAAGTTTGGGGAAGATACCCTCTTTTCCTTAGACTTTCTAAGGTTTTGTTGATAGTTTTTAGATATGTGTGGGTTAAGGCCTCTCCTTCTAGATAGTCTCTTGTGCTGTATGGGATGAGTAGGAAGGGTAGCCCAAACATCATTTCATAGGGAGACACCCCTATGTCTGCTCGTGGTCTCGTGCGAATTCTCAGAAGGGCGAGCGGTAAGCACTTGAGCCAGCTTAGGTGGGTTTCTATGATTAATTTAGTTATTATGTTTTTTAAGGTTTTGTTCATCTGCTCTACCCTTCCGGAAACTCTGGGGGTGCCAAGGGGTATGAAGCCTCCATTTTACTCCCAAAGCCTCAATGATGCGATGTAGAGTTTGGGCAATAAAATGGGGGCCTCTGTCGGAGTCGATGTTATTGACTAGACCATACCTGGGGATTATTTGTTCTATTAATATTTTTGCTACCACTTTGGCAGTTTCTCATTTGGTGGGGAAAGCTTCAACCCAGTGAGTCAGATGGTCTACTATCACCAGCAGGTATTTATAGCCCTGCACTGCAGGCATTTCAGTGAAGTCAATCTGTATATTTTGAAATGGTCTCAGAGCCAATTCTCTTCCCCCAGGTATAGTCTTTCTCATGACCTTTTGATTTACCTTTCGGCAAATTACACATCCCTCAGTGACTGCCTTTGCTAGGTTATACACCGCTATGCATAAATTGTCTCTTAAGAAATGATCACACTGTCCCTGGGTTCCCCAGTGGGTGAGTCCATGGATTTCTGTTAAGATTTTTCAGGCCAAGGCCTTATTTAGGAATTTACACCCATCGGATGTTATCCATTCCCCACATTGTCCCTGATGTAGGCCTAATTCTTTTATTGCCTTTAATTATTTTTCTGTAAAAATTTGCTTTGTTTTTTCCTTTTCCCCGTCTGCTGGTGTTTCATTTAATTTTAAGATTTTGGCTGAATCACCTGGATCTGTGGCTGCTTCTTTTGCCATCTGGTCGGCTAACTGATTTCCTTTCTTTTCCAGGGTATCTCCCTTTTGATGCCCTTTTATATGTACAACAGCTATTTCTAAGGGTTTTGGTAAGGACTCTATTACGGATTTTATCAGTTCTTCATGTACTAAATTTTTTCCTTTTGAATTTAAATACCCACGTTCTTCCCAGATCTTTCCAAATGTATGGACTATACCAAAGGCATATTTAGAATCCATGTAGATTGTCCCTCTCTCCCCTTCTAATAGATCTAATCCTCTTTTTAGGGCATAAACCTCACAGCATTGAGCCGACCAGTTGGTTGGTAACTTTCCCTTTTCTACAGTATTTAGTTGTTCTCCTTCTGTTACCGCCACTACTGCATAACCAGAAGCTCTTTTTCCATTTACCACCCTTGAAGACCCATCAGTGAATAAGGTCTTTCCATAGGGTAAGGGGAGATCTTCAAGATCTTCCTTTATTCTGGTCTGATAATTTATGAGTTCTAAACAACTATGTTCTAATTCATCTAGAGGGTAGCCTGAAAGAAATTGAGCAGGGTTCAGGCATCGAGAGGTAACTATTTCCAAATCTTCAGTGTTCATTAGAATAATTTCATACTTTAATATTCTTGGGTCTGTTAACCATTGTTGGGCTTTCTGGCTAAGTACCGTTTTTAGGTCATGGGGTGTGTACACTTTAATCTTTCCTAGTAAGGTCAGTTTTTTGCTTCTTCTATTAGGATGGCAGTTGCAGCAATTGCCTGGAGGCAAGTGGGCCACCCCCTTGCAACAGGATCTAATAATTTTGAAAGGTATGCTATGGGGTTTTTTTCTCTCCCCATTCCTGAGTTAGTACACCATATGCGGTACCTGTCTCTGTGTTAACAAATAAATGGAACTCTTTCTGGTGATTTGGTAGGCTTAACATTGGTGCTGAAGATAGTTTGCTCTTTAAATCTTTTAGCTGTCCTTCATCTTCAGCTGTCCACTTGACTGGTTCAGGGTCTACTAGTTTTTCATAGAGAAATTTGACACTTTGGGTGTACTGATCTATCCATAATTTACAATAGCCAAATAATCCCAATAGTTTCCTTATGTTCCTCTTAGTTTTTGGAGCAGGTATGGACATCAAGCCAGCAATTCTTTCTGGGCTTAGTTTTTTAAATCCTTCTCCAATAATGTGTCCTAAGTAAGTTACTTCCAATTGTACAAACTGTAATTTGTTCTGAGATGTCTTGGTTCTAGAAGACAGGTGTCTGCTAGGGAGAGCAGGAACCTCCCTTGGAATGAAAGAATGTAGACCCTCTCCCTCCGAATTATTATAATTTTGAAATCAAGGGGCCTTTAGGCAGAGATCTGGGGATAGGAATAACAGTTCTTTACTAGTATAACCAGGCAAACAAACAACAATAACTACAGCATTAACAAGAAAACAGAACCCCGTGACAGCTTTCTTGGCTGAGACGGGATGGAGGAGAGGCTTTGTTTTCACAAACCCCTTGGGCGGGCAGTCCCGGTGCTCCTGCAGGGCTCTGAGGAACAGTCGGCTGGAACAGCAGGGATGAGCTGAGATCCTGGGCTGGTAGATGAGGTGTATCAGCAGCTCCGCAGCGGTGCCTGGCACTGCCACACATCCTGGCAGGACAGGGGTTGCGAGGCCACCAACTAAGAGGGGAGAAGGAGAAGAAGCAGCAGCTCCGTCTGGGTGATGACGAAATTCCCTTCTCTCCACTGCAGCAGCTCCGCGACCCAGCAAATGAATGTCTTTTCCCGAAGCCGAAGAAAGCCAGCCAAAAACTGTCCCCACCCTCCTTTCCTGCCCCTTCCCCCCCCCTGGGCCCAGCCACTCTTTGTCCTTTATCGAACACCCACTAAATACCCACAGTTAGGTTGTCTCTGCAGCTAATGGGTAAAAATTCCATGGGCAGGCCAGAACAACAAAAAAAAAAAAGACACCTAACCCTCAACATGAGATCCTTTCAGGCCTTTGGTACCTAAGAAATTTAGAAGCTGAACACTTGTTATTTTTACTTTATCTTGCTTTTCTCCAGATATTAACAGATCATCTACATATTGTAGAATCTGAACACCCTCTTCCGGAGTAAATTGTTCCAAAATACCTTCTAACGCTTGTCCAAAAAGATTAGGGAACTCAGTGAACCCCTGAGGTAAGCGTGTCCACCTCAGTTGCTGTTTCCTACCCCTCTTAGGGCACTCCCATTCAAAAGCAAACCGGTCCCTGCAATTTTCCACTAAAGGACATGCCCAGAAGGCATCCTTCAGGTCAACAATGGTAAACCATGCATGTGTTCTTGGTGTTTTGCTTAGCATGGTATACGGGTTGGGCACTACTGGGTGTCTAGAAATTGTTCTTTTATTTATTTCTCTTAAATCTTGGACTAATCTATGTTTTCCTTCTGCTTTCTTTATTGCTAAGATGGGAGTGTTGTGTGGGGACATGCAGGGTTCTAGAATACTGTCCTGGGTTGATTATGATGTTAAATTGTATCCCCATTCGTCCACCTAACCCAGACACAGGTTTTGTATTCTTAAAATTCCATCTCAGAGTAAAAGTGAGTGGAAAAGAAGCACCGAGTTTGTTATCAGTGACTGTACTTGCTCCCCCCGCATCGGGAGTTTTGACTACAGCACAGACAGACAACAAGACACAGATCGCCTTGGCTTTCCAACTAGCCGGAGCAGAGAGGTCTTCCTCGACTGTTTTCTTTCCCTTTTTTGAAACGAATCAAACCTGCTCTGGACTGGGAACTCGGGGGAGCACTGGGAGCTTGCACCCGTGGACTACCAGGAGCCCAGCCTGGGCAGCGGCATTTTCCAGCGCCAGAGGGACTGATAACAGAGCGAACACCCACAGGAAAGAGACCCTCTGAAGTTTGTCATCTCTTCTGAAGGGCAAGAGGTTTTGTAATTTGATATCATTCATTTTTGTGCTGGGTAGTGCTGTGCCTGTGAAATAAACAGGTTTTTTCCACTTCTCTCAGAGAAATCTCTTCCCGAACCGGTTGGGGGGTGGGAAAAAAAGGGCCACGTGGGTTTGCTTCCCGGGGGGAGCCCCACTGGAGGTTTTCTCCCAAATTTTGCCCTAAACCAGGACAAATACATTCATTGGTGCACAGCGCATGGCACGAGAGAGTGGAAAAACCCTGTACTGATTGTATTGAAGTGGCAATTACTTTGTATTGGGATAAGATAAAGCAGTCCCTAGCCATCCAGCCATGCTGCTTGAATTAATAATGTCTTTTGGGGTGCAGGCCTTCATGTGTTTCTGGTCGCTAGGCTTTTTTGAGGTTTTAATACCTTTATGGTCCCTTGGTTTATTTTCTTATCCACAACTAGCCCCGGTGTTGTCCCTAACACATAGCTTTTACAGTAGAGGGGCACGGATTAGAATAGCTATTGGGCTGGGCCTAGTGATTATGATTTCCAAGAAGTTTATTCAGGTGCTGCAGTCTGTTCCAAATATAAAGGATTCATGGGTATGGTTATGCACCCAGTTTGTTAGAGGAGGAGCAGCGGATGAGGCTTTTCAACCTTTCCTTTCCTTCTTCTCCTCTGAATCAGTTACATCACTATTGGAGAGTGTTCAGTTTCCCCTGAATGTCAAAGAGACCATCTTTCTGGCATTTAATCTGGTAAGTTTCCTCTATACAGTCTTCAGCCTCTCTAGAATGAGGGCTGAGATTTCTAGAGGGACTGATGAGACCCCTGAACCAAGCATGGAAAGTCCTGAGTGGGGTGGAGAATGGGAAGATATGGGCCAAATCCTGAAGGAATTTTCTGACCCTGTAGTTTGGGACTTTCCACATGAACAAATTCTGAATCCAGCTGAGGTGGGTAAATATCTGAAAGAGAAGTGTCAGGATAATTCCAAAGAAAAAAAGATCATTGCAGTAAGCTGGGCCCTGGCATATGCGTACCGTACATTACTAGATACTGTAGGGCAGCAAACAGGAGGAAGGGGACAGGGAGATAAATCAACAGCTACCCCAATTACTCAGGCTGCAGCCAACCTCCCAGTTACAAAGCTGGTAGCTAAACCGGACAGCAAGCCTCAACCAATGGCTGTTGCTACTAGCACAAGAAGTGGAAAGTGCACAGATAAAACCGATCGACCAGTGGATGATGATGATGATGATGCAGGAGAAGGACCCTCAACGCCTCCTGACACAAAACCGAGAGTCAAAGCAACTGGCACAAGATCAGAGGCTAATATTGAGTCTTTTTCTCTGAAAGATCTTTGTGGCCTGAGGAAGGACTACACTCGACGACCTGATGAATCTATAATTAGTTGGTTAGTCCGTCTGTGGGACGCCACAGGTGAAGCTACAGTTCTAGATGGCACTGAAGCGAGGCATCTGGGATCCCTGTCACATGATCCGGTTATCGACCAGGGGATGATGAGGGGGGCTAACCCTCAGAGTCTCTGGGCACGGGTCCTGGAAAGTGTAGCTCAAAGATATCTGTGTGTAGATGAGCTCTACATGCAGCAAACACAGTGGAAAACCATCGAACAAGGGATCCAACGCCTGAGAGAAATGGCAGTGGCAGAGAGTGTTTTTTCAGATGACATACCAACTAAGAATCCAGACTTGGTGCCATGTACATCCGTGATGTGGCGAAAATTGGTACGACTTGGGCCACAAGAATATGCATCTGCTTTAGCAATGATGAAACGGGATGAAAGGGAGGAGACTGTGCTGGATATGGCGAAGAAGCTTCGAGCATATGCAGATGCCGTGCATGGCCCCACACATGCAAGAATTGCAGCTGTGGAAACACGTCTGCAGAAATTAGAGGATAAGATAGAGGAGAATCACAAGAAACTTAGAGAGGAGATTAAAGAGGACCTTCTCCAAATCTCAGCAGTACAGATCAGAGGTCCTGGCACTCAACGCAGACGTTCCCCCGATCGGGAGAGAAGGTATACCCCACAAGCTGAGCTGTGGTTCTTCCTGCGTGATTGCGGAGAGAACATGAGGAGATGGGATGGGAAATCTACTGCAGCTCTGGCACAACGGGTACGTGAATTGAAGGAGGAGAAGAGTCACAAAGGAAGTTCCACCAAAAGGGAAGCAGCTCCAGTTGCCCATAGCCAAACTGCCAGGTATGATGATGATGACATGTCCGATCCCCTTGAAGGAACATCCAAGACATATACCAAAGGAAAGAAGGATAACCAGGCTTAGAGGGGCCCTGCCTCTAGCCAGGTAGAGGCTAGGGAAAATCGTGTTTTTTGGACTGTGTGGATTCGTTGGCCTGGCACATCAGAACCACAAAGATATGAGGCCTTGGTTGACACCGGTGCACAGTGCACGCTAATCCCATCAAGACATGTAGGGGCAGAATCTGTTTCTATTGCTGGCGTGACAGGGGGATCGCAGGATTTTACCTTGGTGGAAGCAGACGTGAGCCTGACGGGAAATGAGTGGAAGAAACACCCCATTGTGACAGGCCCAGAGGCCCCATGCATTTTGGGCATAGATTACCTCCGAAGTGGGTATTTCAAAGACCCAAAAGGATTCAGGTGGGCATTTGGGATAGCAGCTGTGGAGACAGAGGGTGTCCATCAACTGAACACCTTGCCTGGACTGTCCGAGAATCCATCTACAGTAGGACTTCTGAAGGTGAAAGAACAGCAAGTACCAATTGCCACCTCGACGGTGCACCGCCGACAATATAGAACAACTCGAGATGCTGTGATCCCCATCCACAAGATGATCCGAGAGCTGGAGAGCCAAGGGGTGGTCAGCAAAACCCACTCACCCTTCAACGGCCCCATCTGGCCTGTGCATAAATCTGAAGGAGAATGGAGATTGACTGTGGACTATCGTGCATTGAATGAAGTGACTCCACCGCTGGGCGCTGCCGTGCCGGACATGCTGGAGCTCCAGTACGAGCTGGAGTCCAAAGCAGCAAAGTGGTATGCCACTATTGACATTGCCAATGCATTTTTCTCCATTCCCCTGGCAGCAGAATGCAGGCCTCAGTTTGCCTTCACCTGGAGGGGAGTGCAGTACACCTGGAACCGACTGCCCCAGGGGTGGAAGCACAGCCCCACCATTTGCCATGGACTGATCCAGGCTGCCCTGGAAAAGGGTGAGGCTCCAGAACATCTGCAGTACATAGATGACAGCATTGTGTGGGGGAACACAGCCGCAGAAGTGTTTGAGGAAGGAAAGGAAATCATCCAGATCCTCCTGGAAGCTTGTTTTGCCATCAAGAAGAGCAAAGTTAAGGGACCAGCTCGTGAGATCCAGTTCCTGGGGGTAAAGTGGCAAGAAGGACGGCGTCAGATTCCCACTGAGGTCATCAACAAAATCTCAGCAATGTCTCCACCAACTAATAAGAAGGAAACGCAAGCTTTCTTAGGTGCCATAGGGTTTTGGAGAATGCATATTCCTGAATACAGTCAGATTGTGAGCCCTCTTTACCTGGTTACTCGGAAGAAGAATAATTTTCATTGGGGCCCTGAGCAGCAGCAAGCCTTTGCTCAGATCAAACAGGAGATCGCCCATGCAGTAGCCCTTGGCCCAGTCAGAACAGGACCAGATGTGAAGAACGTGCTCTACTCTGCAGCCGGGAACAATGGCTTGTCCTGGAGCCTCTGGCAGAAAGTGCCTGGGGAGACTCGAGGCCGACCATTAGGATTTTGGAGTAGAAGCTACAGAGGGTCCGAAGCCCACTACACCCCAACAGAAAAAGAAATTTTAGCAGCCTATGAAGGAGTCCAAGCTGCCTCTGAAGTGATTGGCACTGAAGCACAACTCCTCCTAGCACCCCGACTGCCAGTGCTAGGATGGATGTTCAAGGGAAAGGTTCCTTCCACCCATCATGCAACCAGTGCCACATGGAGCAAGTGGATTGCCCTCATCACGCAGCGCACCCGTATTGGTAAACTGAATCGCCCTGGGATTTTGGAGATAATTACAAACTGGCCTGAAGGTGAAAATTTTGGTCTCACAGATGAAGAACAAGAGGAAGTGACAAGGGCTGAAGAAGCTCCACCATATAACCAGCTGCCCGCAGAAGAAACACGCTACGCTCTGTTCACTGATGGTTCCTGTCGCATCGTAGGGATGAACCAGAAGTGGAAAGCAGCCGTATGGAGCCCCACACGACAGGTCGCAGAGGCCACTGAAGGAGAAGGTGGATCAAGCCAACTTGCTGAACTCAAAGCTGTTCAGCTGGCCCTGGACATTGCTGAAAGAAAGAGGTGGCCAAAGCTCTATCTCTACACGGATTCATGTATGGTGGCCAATGCTCTGTGGGGATGGTTGGAGAGGTGGAAAGAGGCTAATTGGCAGCGTAGAGGAAAACCAATTTGGGCTGCTAAAGAGTGGAAAGATATTGCTACCAGAGTAGGGAGACTACCAGTGAAAGTCCGCCACGTAGATGCCCATGTCCCCAAGAGTAGAGCTAATGAGGAACACCAAAATAATAAGCAGGTAGATCAGGCTGCAAAGATACAAGTGTCAAAAATAGATTTGGATTGGGAACATAAGGGAGAGTTGTTCCTAGCCCGATGGGCTCATGATGCCTCAGGTCATCAGGGTAGAGATGCCACCTATAAGTGGGCACGAGACCGAGGGGTGGATTTAACCATGGACAGCATTTCTCAGGTTATCCATGACTGTGAGACATGTGCTGTGATCAAACAGGCCAAGCGGTGGAAGCCCCTCTGGTACGGTGGGCGGTGGTCCAGATACAAGTATGGGGAGGCCTGGCAGATTGACTATATCACACTGCCCCAAACGCGCCAAGGCAAGCGCTATGTGCTCACAATGGTAGAAGCCACCACAGGATGGTTGGAAACCTACCCTGTGCCTCATGCCACTGCCCGTAACACCATCCTGGGACTTGAAAAGCAGGTCCTTTGGAGGCATGGCACCCCTGAGAGGATTGAGTCAGACAATGGGACTCATTTCAAGAACAGTCTTATAAACAGCTGGGCTAGGGAACATGGCATTGAGTGGGTGTACCATATCCCTTACCATGCACCAGCAGCCGGGAAAGTGGAGAGGTACAATGGACTGTTAAAAACTACCTTAAAGGCACTGGGTGGAGGATCTTTTAAAAACTGGGAGCAGCATCTAGCAAAGGCCACCTGGTTAGTCAACACCAGAGGTTCGACCAACCAAGCAGGTCCTGCCCAGTCTGAGTCTTTACATGTAGTAGACGGAGACAAAGTCCCAGTGGTACATGTCAGAGGTCTGCTAGGGAAGACAGTTTGGGTCAATTCTACCTCGAACACAGACAAACCCATTCCTGGGGTTGTCTTTGCTCAAGGACCAGATTGTACATGGTGGATAATGCAGAGAGATGGAACAACACAATGTGTACCTCAGGGAGACCTGATCATTGGGTAAAAGGTTACTGCCATTGTCTGTACATTAAACCACGCAGACATGAAATAGAAGAAAATGTGTAAGTGTTGAAGGTATGAGCAAGTGAAAGAGGGTGTTTTGAGTGAGTAAAATGAGAGAGTGGGGAATCCTGCAGCTCTCCAGCGTGGGGGTCTGGATTCAGTAGCTTAGTGTGGGGCGTGACAGGGGCATGATGGATATATTGCTTGTATTTTTTGAGTGGAACGGAGGGGAAGTTTCTATGTATGTAAATGTGTGCAGAGTTGGAATGTTAGTTTTGGCAGTAAGTCGACGATATGGGGATAAGGGGTGGAATGTCCTGGGTTGATTATGATGTTAAATTGTATCCCCATTCGTCCACCTAACCCAGACACAAGTTTTGTATTCTTAAAATTCCATCTCAGAGTAAAAGTGAGTGGAAAAGAAGCACCGAGTCTGTTATCAGAGACTGTACTTGCTCCCCCCGCATCGGGAGTTTTGACTACAGCACAGACAGACAACAAGACACAGATCGCCTTGGCTTTCCAACTAGCCGGAGCAGAGAGGTCTTCCTGGACTGTTTTCTTTCCCTTTTTTGAAACGAATCGAACCTGCTCTGGACTGGGGACTCGGGGGAGCACTGGGAGCTTGCACCCGTGGACTACCGGGAGCCCAGCCTGGGCAGCGGCATTTTCCAGCGCCAGAGGGACTGATAACAGAGCGAACACCCACAGGAAAGATACCCTCTGAAGTTTGTCATCTCTTCTGAAGGGCGAGAGGTTTTGTAATGTGATATCATTCATTTTTGTGCTGGGTAGTGCTGTGCCTGTGAAATAAACAGGTTTTTTCCACTTCTCTCAGAGAAATCTCTTCCCGAACCAGTTGGGGGGTGGGAAAAAAAGGGCCACGTGGGTTTGCTTCCCGGGGGGAGCCCCACTGGAGGTTTTCTCCCAAATTTTGCCCTAAACCAAGACAAATACCTCCAGCCAAGAGGTGTTCTATTACAGGTACTAGTCCTTGTTTTCCTTCTAAAGATATTGGGTACTGTTTTACTCGGACGGGGGGCCCTCCTTCTGCATTTCCACCTGGATCAGTGGGATGTCCAAATAGCCAAATTTTCCTTCTTGGGCCCATACTTCCGGGTTTATGTCTTCTAAATCCTGAGTGGTTAGCTTTTGATCTGGACTACCATTTTTCCACCTTTAGGGATAACTCCTACACCTAATTGGACCTGTAAGTCCCTGCCTATTAAGTGACTTTCTAAATGAGGTAGATAAATGAAGTCTGCAAAACACTGCCTCGAATTCCCCTTTATTTCAATGCCTTCTGCTATGAAGGCTTTGAAAGGCCTTCCTTCTGCCCCTAATACATCACAAGTTCTTTCCCCAACTTTTATCCCTACTGGAAGCTTATTAATACAAGATCGCTCTGCTCCTGTATCTACTAAAAACTCAAATTCTTCACTCTGGGGACCCACTTCAAAGTTTACCAAGGGCTCTTCATAATGGTCCATTGTATCCCCCATTAGGTAGAGCCCTTGACACCCCTAATCTCTATCTCTCTCTCCCTTTAGGATTTTCTCTAGGGTGTCTTGTTCTTTTTCAATAGCTTGGTCCATTGCCAGTTTCCTACAGTCTCTTCTGAAATGCCCTACTTCTTCACAGTAGTAGCACTTTTGGACCTCCCTGACCCTTTTGGGGGTAACCCAAGGTGGTCTAGGTGCATTCCTACCCTCCTTTGGTGGAAGTCTTATCTCATTTCCACTTGAGTGGTTTTTATCCACCTCCCTAGCCACAGCCACCATTATTCTCGCCTTAGTTTTTGCTTTCTCCTCCTCTCTTCTCAGATACACCCTTAAAGCTTCCTTCAATAATTCGTTCATTCCTTTCTCTTGCCAATCTTCCAATTTCTCTAACTTCCTTCTAATGTCTAGCCAAGATTTGGTGACAAATTGCACTTTTAATAACACTTGGCCCTCAGGACTGTCAGGGTCCATGTTAGAATATAATTGAAAATTTCGCCTTAGACGGTTAAGCCAAGAGGCTGGTATTTCATCTTTCTCTTGAGTCCCATCAAATGCCAATTTGGTGTTGTTTCCTTGAGGTACAGATTCTTTTATCCCTCTAACTATCAGAGATCGATAGTCTTCCATGTGTCTCCTCCCCTCTTCTTCGTTTGGGTCCCACCCGGGGTTCATTAGAGGTAGTTTACAATCCCCTGGAGGCCCCAGCCGGTTCTCCCTTTCCCAAATTCTCATGCCTGCAGCTCTGATTAACCTAACCTCCTCTGGGTTAAAGAGCATGGTCAGGATTGAATTTAGTTCCCCCCAGGTATAGATATTTGGACCCAAGAACTGGTCTGTTTGATTAGACATTCCTACTGGGTCTTCTACCAAATTTCCCAGTTCTTTCTTAAAACCTCGCAATTCAGAAGCTGTCAAGGGGACATTCACGAAGCCGACTCCCCTAGCTACTCCTCCCATAGGAACTTCCCTAAGGGGAAAGAGCTTTTCTACCTTTGAGATTTTAGATCAGGTATTGCAATATGGCCCCTCTGCCGGATGTATACTAGAGGGAGAAATTGAAGAGGAGGTGGATAAACTTAGTTCCCAATTAGGAGGAGGTAGTGGGAGAGTAGCAGGAGCAGGAGAGGAAGATGAGCCCATAGCTAGAGACACAGGGAAGGGAATTGAGGAAGTTGGTAGAGGGGTTGAAGAGGGGGCAGAAGGTGTGACAGGTAGGGGTTTTGGATTTTGGGCACAGATGTTTACATTTGATGCAGGAGATGGTGAAGGGATAACCAGGGCTGGTGGAAGGTTTGGGCTTACAGTATGAGGTGGAGGTGGTAGTGGGGTCACCTGTGCTGGAAAAATAGAAGTTGCAGTTTTCAAGGAGTGAGGGAATGGGGTTTCAGTGGAAGGAGAAGCTGGGGAAGGACTTGAGGTGTTCATTTGGGTAATTGGGGAGGGGTTTGAGGGTAGGATTGCAGGGGGGTCTAGGAAAGGGATTTGGGGCATTGCTGGGTATACAGGGGGAGGACAAAGATAGTCTAGGGGATCCCATTTGCTCTGAACTTCTTTCTCTGACTCCTTTCCTTCTTTATCCCCCCTTTCTTGTTCTTGCTTCTTAAGTTTACAGATCTTAACAGTCTCTTCTTTAGTGAGATATCTTTCCCAACAGGCCACATAGGATATTTGTTCTAAATTAGGGGTACCTTGATCCCTTAAATAGCGGTTTAGTTGGGAACAAACCCAGGGATCATTGGACCCATACTACGGCTGTCGCCCTGAAAACTCAGCTTCTGAGCTTGCTAACATAGTTTTCTAAGGACTTTCCCAGGACAGTAACTATAAACATAGATAGGTGTACATTCTTTCTGTTACACGTCTTCTGATGGGCATTTCTCATGGCCAGTGCAGTGAGAAAGTGTTATCCTGACCATCCAATCCCTGGCCATGGTAAGAAGCCTATAAATCCTGGGAGGAAAAATAAACTCTGCTCTTCCTTCACCACACCTCAACCTGTGTTCGCGTGATCTATTGATCTTCAGCGGTAACATCTGGTGAACCCCAACGTATCTTGCACGTGTGTTACAGGGTACTGCCTAGCCTGTGGCTATGGATGGTTTTGGGCTTTCTCTTACGGAGGGCCTGGTTCTGGGGATATGGCGTGCAGTGCATGATCAAAGAGGGATTGATGTTTCGTATGCTGACTTTCAGCAATTGTGTGAGTATGGGAGAACTGAGGGGTTTTTCCCTGTGGTTGAAGCGATTTTTTCGCAGTCAGCATGGGAGGCTTTAGGCGATTCCCTGATCGAGTCTCTCCTGGTTGGTTATCAGCCCCAGCTGCTCCGGCTGCTCGGGATCTGGCGGAGGTGTGGCTTTCTGAGGTCGGGTCCCGAGGTCGGCTCCCCCGGGATCGCCGGGGCCCCCAGCAGGTTGAACGGGGGTGCCGCGGGATCGGTGGGCGTGACCCCGCCTCGGCCAGCGCCGTGGCGGTGGAAGCCCGGGGCGGGGTCGCCTCTTCCGTGTGCCCTCCCAGCACAGACCAATGGGGGGGTGCTTGAACGGGGGGCAGCGCTGCCTCTGGGGGATGCCTCAGGGTCTGTCCCGTGTCCCTGCTGTGGCTGGGCCGTGCCGTACCCCGCGGTGGGGGACGGGCCGGGCCCGGGCTCCGCGCCGGCAGCCACGCGCGCTGTTCCCCTGCAGGAGCAGCCGGCACCGCTCCTTGGACCTTTCGCCCCTGAGGAACCACTGTTGGGGGTGGTTCCCAGCGCTGCCCGCCCCGCGCCAGATTCGTGGGGCGTGGGCACGGGTTCTGCGAGTGCTGCGGACGCTGGGCCGGGTTCTGATGGCCCCGCGCTGCCGGTTTTCTCTCCTGCGAGCCCGGGTTGTCCCCTGGCAGCAGAGGAGGACGCTGCCCCGGCTTCGCAGGCTGTGCCTGTACCCGCGCCTCGGTCCTTCCCGGCGCGGGAGGCGGGCTGTGCTGAACTGCCTCCAGCCACCCCCGCCTCGGGTTCCCGGGCATCGCCCGAGCCTGCAGCTGGAGCCGCCCCTCCCCCGCCGCCTCCTGCGGCTGTGGCAGACCAAGGTCCTGAGCTGTTTACCACTGGCTCGGGTGGTGATGCCGCGGGGGAAAAGCCGGTGGCCTTGACGGGCCAGGGGTCCCAGGCTGCTGGAGCCTCTTCTCAGCTGGCCTGTGGACTTTGTCCTTCTGTAAAATGACTGTGCAGCTGAGCGTATCAGGCATTCCATGTGCTTCCAAATGCTTTGGTCCGGTGGGTGAGGGCTTGAGTGCTCTTCTTGTGGCGTGGTTGAATGTCACTGCCCAAGGCACCATTGCTCACCTAGGGGACATTGATTCGGAATTCCTGGGATGCATTTCTGCCATGGGTTCCACACTCCTGCCTCCTGTTTCTATCCCTGCGGGACCTGGATTTGCTCACTTTGTGCCTTTTGAGTTTTATGTTCGCAGAGCTGAGACCCAGCTGTGGGGAGATGGTGGCTTCGGGTTCCCTGGACCTCCCTGGGTTCACGGACTGCTGTTCTGACAGCCAGGGGTGATCCTGAACGGGTCTGCACCCGGTCCATCCTTGGTGAGATGCTGTCAGAGATTGGCTTCTGTGGGTTTTGACACTGGCATGGACATCACGATTGTCAAGTTTGCTGATGGACCCAATGCTGACACATTCAACACAAAGAAGAACTTGAGACTGACTCTTTGTTCAGCATTTTCTGTTGTCTTCTCTCATGGTAGACTAGTCACCCTCCATGACTGGATGCAAGAACAGTTAGATCACAGTGATCTGGAGTTTCAACCAGTCCCTGGGACATTCCTGTTTTCTGTATCAAGAAGAAGTCTGGGAAATGGGGGTTGCTATAATACCTCCAGAAAGTTACTGCTATGATGAAAAAGCATGGTGATGATGCAGGCTAGCATGCCTTCACCTGCCATGCTTCCTGCTGATTGGCTAGTCCTCATTGTGGATCTGAAGGATTGTTTTGCAATTCCTTTGCATCCTGATGACAGACCAAAACTTGCCTTTCTGGTGCCAGCTATCATTAATGCTGAGCCCACACAGAGATATCAATGGAGATTTTGCCATAAGGCATGCAAAATTTGCCGGCATTTGCTGATGATATGGGGCTCTAGCCCTCTCTGGAGTTTGCAAGCAGTTTCCTGCTGCTCATTTCTACAACCTCCCTGAAATTATTTGAGGGTCAAAATGATTTTGGGACAAACAGTCCCGCATTTGGAGGTGCAATTATTTTATTTTTTTTTGCATTCAGTGCAGACACTGCACGAATGATGTCCAAATATTAATGGACTTTTACATGGTTGTGTCCCTATATGGGACTGACCACGACAGAACTGTCTCCCTTGTTTGGTCTGTTAAAGGGGGACTCTGATTTAAAGTCACCTCTGACACTGACCCACTGGCACAGTAGATGCTGGAGGAGGTTCTGTGAGCAGTTTCTGCTCCTCAAGTTATTACATTAATCTTTCCATTGATGTCGCTGGTTTGTTTTTTGGGTTTTTTTTAGAGAGTCATGAGGCTGGATCAGCCAAACTGATAGAATTACAGACTGGTGTCATAGCATTTCATAGGTTTTCCCAGGCACCTTTCAATTTGGCCATGGATTCTGCCTCCGTGACCAAATTGAGAGCCATCCACAAGCAGGTGTTGATGTTGGACATTTGTTTCATTTATTTTTTTGGGGTTTCTGTTGTTTTTCTGGGTTTTTTGTTTGTTTTGGGTTTTTTTTGTAATAACAAAAGGGTGAGATATCACCCTGAAATTACAGCCTTCTGATTGTATGGAGTATTGTATTTTCTATTATTTATTTTTTGATTGTTTATAATGTTGCTAGTTTCTTTGTTCATTTTTCTTTTTGCCTTTCTTTTTGTTAAACTAAAAAGGGTGAGATGTCGCCCTGAAAACTCAGCTTCTGAGCTTGCTAACATAGTTTTCTAAGGACTTTCCCAGGACAGTAACTATAAACATAGATAGGTGTACATTCTTTCTGTTATACGTCTTCTGATGGGCATTTCTCATGGCCAGTGCAGTGAGAAAGTGTTATCCTGACCATCCAATCCCTGGCCATGGTAAGAAGCCTATAAATCCTGGGAGGAAAAATAAACTCTGCTCTTCCTTCACCACACCTCAACCCGTGTTTGCGTGATCTATTGATCTTCAGCGGTAACACACGGCCACTCTGCTTGCAGTTCTAGACTGGGCCAAACCTCTATGCAATAATGAATCATTTTAACTTTATCGAGGCCCTTTGTGGTATTATATGTCTCCCATTTGTCTAACAATTGCCCCAGTGGACTGTCGAGAGGGATGTTCTTTTGTGTTTTCCTCTTTTCCTGGGGTTTTACTTCCTTTCTTATACACTTCCCCATCTTTGTGCCTCTACCCCAACACAAGAATTAAAGAGAGGCAAATTAATCTCTAATCAACACAAACTCAGATCTTACTCTAACAGTGATATGCGGAATAAAAGGAACCCTATAACTCGCAGAGTAGTTATAAGAGCAGGTATGAATTTATTCAGCACTGAGGTGCATGGGATATCTCCTCCAAAAAGCATGCACACCTTTTTGATTTGGTTTTCCCTTTTTAACTTTTACAGACTAGGTTTACGCGATACGCCTAATACATATTCATTTCATTAACTCCGCCTGTCTTTACTTCATATTACAATTAGCTCCATGCCCCTTTCAGTCTTTTGGCCACCTTTTGGGACTTTAAATTCGTTCTTTCCGGCTTAGGGTCTGAGGAATCTCCTTTATCCTGTGGTGCCTTTGTCTTTGCATCTTGTTTGTGTATTCCAGCTCTTTATCTTATCTTGCAGTCTGACCCTTTTCCTGATTTTGTCAGGGTATGGTTTTTGTCAAACACTTCTTTTAGTTAAGCATTTCTTTCTAATTCTTAATTTCTCTGTTTCAACAGAGTTCTATAGCCTGGATGATCTCGAGGCCTAGCCCCTCAATCCAGCTGCCTATAGCTCCCCTAACCCTCCTTCGAAGGATGGGCTCAATGGGGCTCTCTCTGGCCCCCTGCCCACCCTCGATCTGGGGTAGCTAGCCCCTTCTGAGAGTCCGGTCCCAACGAGGTAGCGCTCCCCCTCCTGGCACTCCCCTGTGCGTGACTCACACCTCCCCAAGTCCCTAGGCACCAAGGCCTACTTGGGGTCTGCAGGTCATCACACCAAATTACCAGTCTCTGACCGCTCCCCCTCCTGGCACTCCCCTGTGCGTGACTCACACCTCCCCAAGTCCCTACGAACCCAGGCATACTTGGGGTCTGCAGGTCATCACACCAAATTACCAGTCTCTGACCAACGCTCCTTGTCCCAGGCTGAATCCTTGCTCCATGATAGCCGATGTCCCTACAAAGGTCCAACAGGCAGTGGTTACTCCGTGGTCTTCAGTGGGCGTAGCTATCCCAGACAAGCCCCCAACTGAAAGAAATTGGTCAGGAGACAAGACTCCCGTTTGATGCCTTTATTAGGATTCAGCTCTTGGGGTGGGGGGCCCAAGGGTTTGCTTGCACCACGGCCATTGGCAGCTCCAAGGAGGAGGCACAATTCAGCTTTGCAGCACACTCTGCAGAGCTGGGGCTTCTGTCCTCATGAGAGTAGCCAGGAGGCCTGTTGTTCTGGCTCATTGTCTAGGGTGGTCAGTCCTTTCCAGTCCTCTTTAGGTCATGGTGATGCAGGAAGATGGTTTCTAAGCAGGCTTAGGTGATGCAGGACGATGATCTTCCATCATAGCTTGCTAGAATATGTTTCCTTGTCCTTTTATTCCTCTGTTAGCTCGTTGTTTTGGTGTCTTGCATGCCTTAGTTTGCATATTACTTGGTTGCACAGCTTCCTGGGAGTTTCTTTGTTCTAGTGTGGCACAGCTCGCATAGGAGTTGCCTCCTTCTGTGGCATACCTTTCTAATGGGTTGCTTTTGTTAGTTTGATTTAGCCCCCATGGGAGCAGCTTTGTTACATAGTAGCAAGGAAGTAAGGGAAAGGGCTAGAGGAATGTCTCCTAAGACCCTTTAAAACACTTCAGAAACCAGTAAGTAATTAACATTACTAATAACCATCGGAGTAAACAAGGGGTACAAGGTTTACAAATGGGATAAGAACATTAACTGTACTTAACTAAACACAGTATTTTAACTGGGGTGGATTTCTTGAGAGATTTTATTCATGACACAATCACTCATTATTACCCAAAAACCCTTAGAAGAAGGAAGAAGGAGAAAGGGACATCTCCCTAAGTCTTCCATCTTGTCTCTTACTTTCTAAATGTGAGAAATGAACTTGTAAAAATTCGTAAAAATCTAAATAAATGTATATAACAATACTATAAAATATAAAGTACAGTATGACACACAAGCCCTTCCCAGATCTAGCCACGAATTCCCACTCAAAGGATAACGATCCTAGCCGGCGCCCATCAACAAAAGAATAGACAGGACGCGGCCCATCAAGCTGACAGGAAAAAAAAAAAACTCCTCAAACTGACAAGGACAGGCTCGGTGACCATCAACGGGGAAGAATAGGCAGGACACGAAACATCAAGCCAAAACGGAGAAGCACCGACGAGATATTCATCACCGGACCCGAACACCTCGCCTTGCGGGCTACCGTTGGGGAAAGCCATCAAGTAAACAAAAGGAAAAATCCAGCCGAAATATTCATCGGCTCCAACCCGGATCCAGCCATCCCATCCGGATGGCCTGAACCACAAGAGCCACTCAGAATTTCTTTACATATGAGGAGACTCGGTCCGGACGTCCATTCGACTCTATTCTCCAATGCCAGGAAATCAATTCATACGACAATCAAGGACTGTTGATGAATGGTGCCTGCCTGGAATTTGGCCTCAAGGCTAAAAATCCCTATAAAAACCCCGGACAGTTTACCCTCCTTCGTGGATTTGGGAACACCTATACCTTTGGGTATAGACCCCTGTCCACCCAGCGCTGCGCTGTTTGTTTTATTGTGGTTTTCCCTCATTGTTTATTTTTTTTATAGAAATTGTTTTATAATAAATTGTTTTTATTTAACCCAAATCTGCCTTTGCATTTATAACAGATTGGTGCCGTGACTCGGATCGGAGAAACTGCGGGGAATCTCGCTGCCCGGGACGGGTACCCCCGCTGAATTTGGCGGCCTGGTGAGTGAAGAACCCCCGTAGTTCGTTCCGATATCCGAACCAAATTTAGGCGGAGGTAAAAACCACAATAAAAAGGATAAATCCGGATCGGAGAGCTCGGAAGGCACGGAGCCTTCGGGAGCCGCAGCTTACTTTGCTCGTAAAACGTCTAGTGCGCACAAGGGACACCCACGCAGGAAAATAGCTGTAAGTACTGCTGGTTGAGCGGGCGATCGGGCGAGTGTGTGAGACGTGATCTGATCACGAAGCGAGTGCGGACTTCAAGGTCGCGTTTCCATCCTCCCGCGAGGGAATTGGCCGGCCGCGAAGGAAGCGATACAGAGTGAAAGTTTTTTTTTCCCTCGACACACACTCGTAAAACCTGAGACCAAAGGGTGTCTCGGGAACTGATCGCAAGGTACTAAGAGGGGAAGGGACGTCTTGTCGAGCTCGAGGCTGGTAAACCCTCTTAGTAACGGACCCAGGGAGAGGTCCAGGGAAGAATCAAAAGTTCCGATTACAAGAGACCTCAGCTCAGCTCGCTGAAAGGTGAGTATCGGCAAATTTTGATTCCTAAGTACACAACGCAGAAACTGATATCGACTCACGGAGAAGTCGAAGAAAGGTAAGAATATATTTGCGAAGTATGGGGCAGAAAAAGAGTAAGCTTCAAGGAAGAAGCACAGGAAAAGATTCCTCCGATCAGGGGGAGGAATCACCAGACATCCCACTGGAAAGTCCCTTGGGGTGGATGCTAAAACACTGGGAAGATTGTCCCCAAAGGAAGGGGAAATCAAAGGAGAAATTAATACATTACTGTATGGAGGTTTGGGGAGGACAGGAGTTGAGAAGTCACCTCACTTGGCCAGTGTTAGGCACATTTGAAAAATAGACGTGTAACAAGTTGTTCTCCTATGTGGAGGACAAAGTCCCCTCAGATCCTGAGGAGAAGGAATACGCTAAGCTCTGGGTAAATGCCAGAGTAGGGCTATTTCCAATAAAGCAAAAAGAAAAACGTGAGTCGAAAACTGAGTCCTGGGAACCCCTCGATCACTTACCACCCCCGTATCGAGGACCAGCGGGACCTTCCTCTGCCGATCAGGTGGTGCCTTCAGCACCCTTGGGCCCCCGAGACCAACCCACTGAGATACGTGTGTCTCAAGCGGGAGACTCAGGGCCAGCAGCAATGCCGGCAGCCCTTCCCCTTTCCCCGCCTGTAAACACCGTAACCACAGCAACCTCCTCGGAGGTTTTTTCTGCGCAAGGCTGGGGATCACCCTATCCGCCCCTGCCGATCCAGCCGCCACAACCGGGACCCTCCCATACAACGGAGGGGGCTCCTCCCTTCAACCGGGTGGCGGCAGAAATTCCACAATTAATAACAGGGAGGCAATACACAATCACCAATTCCCCTCCCGCAAGTAGAACCCGTTTAAAAGCAAGAATGATAGATAATGAATAGGGAGAGAGTGAAGAGGGGCACCGGT